>NC_136906.1:70097493-70529827 GCF_949606895.1 Notothenia rossii
TTCCTGCTGGGACACGGGGGGTGCTCTCTCCTCGGGCATTCTTTTAAAAAGAGGAATTTCTTTAAAGACAAAAAGGCAGGAGGGTTGGGTGGGGTGAGGGGGTGTGTGGCGGTGAGGTGGGGGGCCGCTTGCCCTTTGTCGGTAATCAGTTTGAAATGTTGAACAGTTTGCTGCTGCTGCTGCTATTCTCCTGAAACCTCCAGTGTGTTCAATTTATGGAACCTCCGTGAGTGTGTGTGTGTGGTTCTTACTTTCTGCTCTTAACCACCAGGTTGTTGATGTCTACATGGGAACCGTTGTAAGATGTTTGAGGTGTGTGTGTGTGTGTGTGTGTGTGTGTGTGTGTGTGTGTGTGTGTGTGTGTGTGTGTGTGTGTGTGTGTGTGTGTGTGTGTGTGTGTGTGTGTGTGTGTGTGTGTGTGTGTGTGTGTGTGTGTGTGTGTGTGTGTGTGTGTGTGTGTGTGTGTGTGTGTGTGTGTGTGCAAGAGAGAGTGTGTGTGTGCAAGAGAGAGTGTGTGTGTGCAAGAGAGAGTGTGTGTGTGTGTGTGTGTGTGTGTGCGAGAGAGAGTGTGTGTGTGTTTTGTGTAGCGAGGTTAAAGTGGGCCCCTAGTGAGATTAACCTCTGGTCCGTGTCACCGTTTGGCATGCAGGCCCCACCCATCTCTGCCTCTAGATAGCCAGTATCAGGCTTTGTCTCTCCTGCAGCCACACTATCCCCCCCCCCCCCCACCCCCCCACCTCCTCCTCCTCCTCCTCCTCCACCAACCCACCCTTCTCTTCTGCACATCAAAAAACGCAAAAGAAGAAGAAAGAGTAGTCATGTGACTTCCTTTTGAGGAGCTGGCCACATACAACGGAGATGATTGGTAATTGGAAAGGTGGCGGAGTAGAAAGCAGAGCAGGGCTAAGAACAAGTCGCAGAGCACCTAAAACACAAAGAGAGCGCCTGCAGAGACACACACTTTATTTATATCATTTCATTTAGAAATCTAATCGCACTGAAACGCTCAACAATGCAGATTGAAATGAGATCAAACACTCAGTAAACGTGTCTTTGAAATAGGCTTTTTTTTTATGCTGCTCTGTTTATTTTCTTAGCAGAATAAAGAAGTTACTTTAACCATACATGTAATAAGATAAGATAGACCTTTATTGATCCCTGTGGCAACATTCAGGATTTATTTATTATAGAGTAATCTTTTTTTAATTACCCATTCCACAATTGCTTTTTTGCACAAAGACATTTTTATGAAATATTTTCACATGTACTTGTTGTGTTTGTGCCTGAAATATTATTGAAACTATGAATTAATACAGTTGCAGATTATATCAACTAAGTGATAAATATATAAATTCTTAGAAAAGAATACATTTGGAAAAAGCCCTTTCAAGAGAGAGACTTTCTTTGTCTTAAACACGGTTTGAAATGTTAAAATGGAGTGAAATCTACAACCAAATTATATATAACAACTTTTTCTTTTTTCAGGTGAAAAACATTGTTCAAGCATAAGACTCAGATGATACTTAGAAAGATTTGGGTCATGCTTGAGTGTTGAATTCAGTTCCAACATTTAATTTCCACAAGTAGAAAACAGCTGCTGGTATTAAAAAAAGTAAGCTGCAACAAAATCAATGAGATAATGATAACATTGTTCATTCAAGTTGAACTGAGACAAACACAATTGCTACTTGTAAAAAAGGTTTGTTTATTCTTTTGCTTATGGTGAAGTTTAATATCAACATTTTCTTTTGAAATCCACCAGGTATCTTTTTATTTCTCCACCAGCTTAGGTATCTATAGACTAAGATGTCCTCTTTAATCATGTCATTTGAGAAGGTGTCACTTAAAATAGTTCATGTGGGATTTTGGAAAGAACACTAGCCTTTGTGTGAAGCAGCTTGGTAAGTGTGCTTCTGTTCTGAACGGCTCCAGTTATTAGCCGGCTGTGCGTTTTATCACCAGCCACCTCGGCGAGGTTCATTTCCCCTCTCGTGCTGATAAATGTAGCAAGATGATCTAGTGCTTCCTCCCTCAGATCAAATATTTGCCCCAGTCATAATCGGGGGTGTTGGATGTTGTTAATTTGAGGTAGGGGAAACATGAAGGCTTTTAAGTGTTTGATGGGGGTTGGGCAGGGTTCAAGGGTCAGGGCCGCTAATGACAACGTGTTGAGGAGGGCTGGGGTCCGCGTCATGAGAGCGGCTCTGTTGGTGGTTTCATCGGCATATTTGTGTGTTGTTTTTTTTCCCTCCTCCTCCATCCAGCTTTCTCGCTCCTTTTTCCCTCTTTCTTCTTTGGTTTATATGCGTCCTGTTGGCTTATGTCCATCTGAGCTGATCTGGCCCAGCTTTGTCCACTTAGCATTTCCTGTGTGTAAAAAGCTACTTAATGGCACCACGCCACATGGTGACCGCCATCTCCCTCACGCTCACCCCTACACACCCGCTTTCCCTCTCAATACGAGCACCATCGGCTCTGCGTGGGCCACCTCTGATTTAAAGCATCCCATAATTAGACATTCCATAGCCGGTGGTCGCCACGGAGAGAGGCTGGTGGAAGATCCACATCCCCTCACGTTACAGCTTCCTGTATTGATTGCCGGGCCCTGTGATGACGAGGGCCTTGTTGATGAAAAGGAGGGCTATTTCTATCCAGGATGTTGGAGACCGTATTGATCGCTGGCTCCTTCCTACACACACACACACACACACACACACACACACACACACACACACACACACACACACACACACACACACACACACACACACACACACACACACACACACACGCACTCGAGCCATAGGAAGATATTTATTACATATAAGGAAGCTCGTAAGCATAATCAAGCCATTTTTAGAGTACGTCGGTATCCATTTTGTTGGCTCAGTTTCTCTACTTTTCAGGATGACTGTAGCGGCCGGTGGCTCTGAGTTAAAGCTCTGGAGCTGGTGTGGGGTGGGGGGGGGGGTGCGATGGCTATACCACTGCTGACCCCCGGATTTCTGCTGCTGACCTGTGGGGCTCCTGATCAAATGGGGGTTTTGTTCCTGGGCTCCCCCCAGGTCCAGCCGCTGATCAGGAGTTGCTCCTCCATTGGAGCTGAACAGAATGCGCTGGAGGCATTTCCATGACCGCCCCCCCCCCCCCTCTCCTCCTCTGGACTCCCTCCCTCATCCACCACCCCCCTGCTCCAGGCCACTCCTCCATTTTGTGTTCTCCCTCTCTCCTCCTCTGACGTTCTTTCGTTCCCTCTCCCTGTCCGTGCCCTTTCCTGACCTCTGTGCGTAAACTGAAACGGGTCCGGACACCCGCCAGGTCACCCGAGATGAGGGGTCTCAAGTTACAGGTTCTGATTTGTGACTTTTTTTTCAAATGTAGTTTTTCACACACCGGCACACACACACACACACACACACACACATGTAAATCCACATGCTGCTTTTTATTACGTAAGTGTGGAGAGACCTAGCCGCTGCCAGCCCATGCTCCAGATATGAACCTCATCTGAGACGTGTGTGTGTGTGTGTGTGTGTGTGTGTGTGTGTGTGTGTGTGTGTGTGTGTGTGTGTGTGTGTGTGTGTGTGTGTGTGTGTGTGTGTGTGTGTGTGTGTGTGTGTGTGTGTGTGTGTGTGTGTGTGTGTGTGTGTGTGTGTGTGTGTGTGTGTGTGTGTGTGTGTGTGTGTGTGTGTGTGTGTGTGTGTGTGTGTGTGTGTGTTCCTGCATTTCGGCAGAACAAAAGAGGTTGTGTGGTTTCTTCACTGGTGCATTGACAGGGTTGAAGAGGGGGTAGGGTGCCGAGACAAACCACTCAACTTTGACCTGGAGAGACAAGCTGCCTGTGGACTGAAGACAGGACAGGAACAGGAAGGGCTCATGCGCCGCACGGTCTACAGACCAGTCTGTGATTATTCATCATTATTCAGTATATGTTTGTTTTGTGGGGGATGGGTGCAATTTTTGATTCTCTTTCAGCTGATTTCTGCTGCCTTCTAGTAATTTGGACGGCCTAATGATTGTAATCATAAAATCAATTTGGGTTTTATTTTGATTAAGCATGGGTGTGACTGATTGAGGTTCCTTGATTTGTGGTTTTAGAACGATAGGAAGTCAGTTTTGGTTCATGTTGTTGCACTTGATTATTGTCCTTTCTTCAAAGCCAAATCCAATATCTGAAAACCAAAAATGGATAAGTCCTTCACAAGCAATCACCTAAAAGTCCAGTTGTCCTTGCTGTTACCCTCACTGACGGTAGAGAAAGAATCAAAAACAACATGAAAAAGGGAAAGGGACTCATTTTGTTATTGAGCACCAGCCACATTATCAGTCATTTTCCTTTGTTATAAATTGTTTAAATGGAAAGAAAGAGTCACTTCAAAAAGTTAAGATTAAAGGGAAAAGTACAGTTTTTTTGATTATGTTTCAGATTTGTGCAAGTTTAATTTTCACCACAATTTGGTCCTTTTTTCCAGTATGAAGTGCCTTTGAATTTGGGAAAATGTGGCCTTCCACTTCCAGTATACCCAGAATAAATGATTATGTACTAAAAAGATACACACATTATATTTAAATAGAATAAAATAAAACGAATGCATCAAATTCATGATTATAGTTTAATTCTATCCGTGCACAATATACATTTCATGGCCCTTCAAAAAACACGTTTAGTATAAGTCTTTGTAGTAAAGAGAAGAAGTGGTTTTTGATTTTTTTAACATTGTTTTAATGTATTAAGTGTGTATTATATGTACCTATCTATATCTACATATTTTTAGTTTAAAGTTAGTTTCAAAGCTATTGTAGAAAACTAACTCATCTTAGTTCTTTTAATAGTCAAAATGTCCATTTTCAGGGTGGATTTTCGTGAAAAAACACCTTTTTTAAAGATAACCTAAAACAAAAACAAAAATTAATAAACATTAAATTCATATAATTCAATAATTATACTATATATATTGTTAAACATATTCATCCAAACATGATGTGATATTCTTGGCCTATTTCACATGATTTAATTTGACTGACTTAGAATTAAAATGTTTCCATGCGATGGTTGTCACATTTATTATGCAAACCTGTTTTTGGAATTTTTTAATCTGTATTAACGGCTGCAAAATAATTATTTCTATACGAGTTTACTACGATTTATTTGATTGTATTATGAACAGTTTGAAACATAGAAAGCTTCTGAATGAAATCCAGTTTAAACTATAACACCACATCCTTATCCTTCGTTTCTAAAAGCATATATTGAAACTCTAACACAAACCCTAATTCACCCCGATGTTACACTTGAATCTTTATGCCATTAGTAGTCAGATATTCTTCAGAGTACAATGAGCTCAGACACTATTCTTAGCTTGATTAATTAATGACCACTTACTCTCTTCTCACTGCTTTTCACCTTCCCATCTTTTCTCTCTCTTTTATTCACATTACTTCCACTAATGGATCGCCTAAAGAACTCCTTTGTTGTTGCATTTGTTGACAGCATTTGAATGCAAAGAAAAAGCTGCTGAGCACATTTGCTCTCCTTCCTGTATGGTTTACATTTAACTTGTTCCTATTTCTACATCTTTCTCCTACACATCCGGGAATTTACAGAAAGCCTGTGTGTTATTTATAGGCCTCGATGTATAGTAGGTTAGCTCTGCTCACTGCACACTGCGTGCTCGTGTGGGGGTGTGTGTGTGTACCTACCGAGATCTGCAGGGCGGATGCCATTCATGAAGGTCACGCATACAGTGCCTATCAGCCATCCGTTCTGTGCCATCAGCTGCACATAAATCATTGCGCAGTGGTTATGTAGTAACTAGATCAATAATGCCGATCATGTAGATAAGAGGGATGGTGGATGTGTGCTGAGAGAAAATGATTGCGATGTACTCGTCCTTTCTCCCTGCACAAAGGAATAGGAAGTGGTGCCTCTGCGAAAAGTAGATAAAGGGAGTAAAGCAAGGACGCTGTGTGTGAGATCTCTGTACACACACTTTTCTCTGGCAGTTGGTGTAAACCACAGACAGTCAATCCACCATGTTGGAATCACGTCTTTCTGTGTACACGCTGTGCTACTGCAGTGTGTACAAGCCTCCGCAGTAAACTGTTGATTCTTCTGCCACAATTATTTAGAGATACAAATGTTGATCGGGGACCTGGAAAAGCTCTCAGGCAGCTGTTCATTATTGAAGTGTTAAATTAGCTCTGTGTGTGTGTACTCGCATAATATTAATGCTGAGCTTAATGCTGGGCGGACAGAAGTTAAGAACCAAGGCGTTCAAATGTGTCTTTTCATTGAAAAATGACCTTTTCGGTTCAATAAAGAGGCTCTTGACATTTGTAATGCATACAGGCTTTGTCTGGTTACTGTATCGTTTATGGTAATGACAAAAAATACACAGCAGAAGCAGTCGGGGTGAAGTACATCTTGATAACAATTTGTGTATGGAGTCTTTCAAAACAACATTTCGGAGAGCTTTGTCTCTTGAAAAGCTTCAAATGTGTTTCAGCATTATTCACGCCTTGAGTGACGAATATATATACATGTTCATGTGTTCCACTGATTTGTATTACAAAATCATATATATCTTGTAAAAACGATATATCCAAGCATAATTATTGTTATATGAAATGATATATTATCAATTATCTCCACGGAAACAGGTGTAACTTCATGCTTTTATACTGAAATTAGAGCAAATTGAAGTAACATGAGCACTATCATATTATACTTGTATCCTACATCAAACTGGCCACCACCTGATATCATTTAGACCCTTGTGTATTGCAGGATTTGATCATGTTTTCAAAGAATACATTGAGCTATAAGCGCCTACATCTTTTAAACTGATAATTGCTTTTCTCTCCCGACAGAGCAAACTGCTGATGGAGGGTTTCCGCAGCTTAAAGGAGGGAGAGCAGGTGGAGTTCACCTATAAGAAATGCTCCAAGGGCCTGGAGTCCCTGCGGGTGAACGGGCCTGGGGGGGGGCCCTGCGCAGGCAGCGAGAGGAGACCCAAAGCCAAGGTCCCACTCCAGAAACGCAAACCAAAGGGAGACCGGTGAGTGATTTAATTAGTATTATTTCCAACAACATCAAATTGTTCATTAAACTGAACACACCTATAAAACAATGAAAGGCATATTTTAAGTGCGTGCAGTCTTTCGAGATTTTTTTTCTTTTTTTCTGCGTTCATTGATATCTCGACAGTAAGAAAATGAAATAGTGTGCAGCCCTATCCTATGTGTTGTGAGTCAGCAGTAATGTAATGTTTCATTTAAAGCAAACTGAATATATGTGACTGTTGGCAGCCTGCATTTAGAAATCACGGCTGCCTATAGCAGAAGGAGACATATGCTATATGTACATCTCACTGCAGTGAGCTATTTGTGAGTGGGCTGAGATTATAGATTAAATCTATTCAATCTGCCCGAGTACATGTCTGTTGCTATGGTTATTGTGCACCATAATAAGGAATTGAATAGGGCACTTTGCCTGCCTTTGCCGCTATTTTAAATCAATTTGCCAGCTTTTACTTTAGAGGCGGCGTTAGCACAGGGATGGATTGGGCTAATATGCATCTCAATGCGGCACTAGCTCAATCAATTGTTTTGTCCTCAGTAAAATCCTGAAGGACACTTTGCTAAAAAATCTGTCAGAGCGAGCAAAATAGAGCTCCTTGAAAACGCCTGGTGGTTTTAACACGAGAGGCTGATTTCCCCGTCCTCCTGTTGACAGGGAGTCATGTTTAGCAAGCGCTGCCAGGAAGTGCTGTATATGCTGGATACGTTTGCGGGAACACATCACATGACCACTCTCAGGCTGCATTTGCATTTAAAAGTCCATCTCTGCTACTCTTTGTGCTGCATCACAGCTGCTGCAGCCCTGAGTCGCCCTGTTTCTAAGGTGTGAAAAGAAAAAGCTTTTGTTAGAAAAAGAGAAACCGTATCTGAGGGAAGGCTCCCTTATTGTTTTACACAGCTGAATAATTCAGTTTATTTGGGATAATTGATCCAGTGTTAGGTCAAGTGTCTCTACCTGCTGCTAAGGTGGTGTTGGATTCAGAGATGGCAGGTAGACGTCTGTGATGTCATCGGGTCTTTGTGAGCGCTCAGAGCGAGCGGTTAGCTGCTCTGACCCCTGCTGGTCACCCTGCGGTGCAACCCAACATTCTGTAGTCCACCCTTTACACTGAGGTCCTTTAACTCTCTTAAAGATGTTTCGATGTGAGACTTGTGTTGAAATGTCACGTTTTTGTGGAAATAGTAAACCATTTTTTTTTTTTCAAACACAGTCTACTAAATAAAGATCTCAATTTCAATCAAACACATAACTGTTCAATGAAATGCTTTGTTTCTCCATTTTGTTATTATCTTGGTTATGGTGGGTGGGGTGGTATCAGAGGTGGTTCCCTAATAATAATAATAATAATAATAATAATAATAATTATTATTATTATTATTAATTCATGTTTAGATTAATTATTCACAATAAATACAAGGTTTTAAAGACGATAATATTTTCAAAATAGTTTCTTTACAGAATACCGTATTGATTTTTAATTGATAAAAAAAACTGACAACTTCTTTATTTCAGTTTTGCTAAAATATGAAATAGATTTTCGGGCAAATAATTTTCTGTAAATGTAAAGCATTTCTATTTGAAAGCCTTTGATTTAATTCAACTGAGCTAAAGCTGTTTTTTTTTTATAAATGAACAGTAAACCTCAAAATAGAATATTAAATATTAATATACTACTTCATCATTGTTAAAAACATCTTAATCTGATGTTTGATTATTCATTTAAACCATGCTACTGAAAGTATTTTGTATTTGTACTCTTATGAACCAGGTTAGAAGCACTTGTGTGACTTATTCATGGTATATCAATGTAATGCTTTAATTAAGAGGCATTGCAAACATTATAATCATCAGAAATATCCATCCATCTGTCCATGTGGATCATTGTTCAATTCTCTCTGGACATAATCCAGCCTCCTTCCAAAGCAATCAGGACTGAACCCGCCTTCTTTGGAAAGTCCTGGCAGCATTTGACTCAAAAGCTCATTTTGTTATTTGGCTGTGAAACTAGATGCAATACTTAAAACGTTGATAGTGAACCATTGTTTCATGATCATGTACTGCTTTCATGTTCTACCTAAAGACAGCATGACTCTGTTTCAAATCACCACACAGGAGAGTGTTACACTGTGTGCTATTATAGAATTCAAAACACTGAATTAATCACCTGGTTAAGACTTTATGGGCAGAGAAGTGTTGAGCATCAGGTTAACAAGGAACACACATTAAACCGTGAAATGAGAAATCAAGCCTTGAAGAATAATAATAATAATAATAATAATAAATGTGATTTATATAGCGCTTTTCCTAGTGCTCAAAGCGCTTAAATATACAAAGAATACTTCATACTTAAGAATACAAGCATCTAATGTATTAAAGAGCCAACACTCCATTTGATTTGATGTGGTTCATTTGGTGGCATCCGTTTTGGCTTTAATCTTGTGGCCTACGCTTTATTTTGTTTTTTTAATCTTTCTAGCACCCAATTGCTTCCTGTCAAATGTAATAAAGCAGTATCGATGTGAACGCCACCGAGTGCTCGTCACATTTGATCCGGAGCCATACTATGTGTTATGCTGCCATCTAGTGTTAAATCCTAGTTGGAGCCGGTGTTTCAACTCCGCAGCGCTGGTGTTTAATGAGGATATACTTCTTCCTTTTTTTTAATAGAATAATGTTTTGATTTTGTGAGAACATTTTACGTACAAATACTGAATAAATAAGTAATGAAAGTGTAGTTATAAACATATACATACTCACAAATTCCTGGGCAGCTGTGGTAGAAGTGTCCTAAGGCAAGATACTGAACATACATGTTTTCAATGTATGTGTATCTCTCCTAAGGGACACCTGTGTATACATACAGTACGTTTACTATTTCATAATGTGATGAAGTACTTTGTACTCTTTATTGCGGTGGATAAAATGTTATTAGAATTATAAGCATTTACTTTCATTATACAAGTACAACAAGAAGAGTAAAGCTACTCATTTTAGGTGCCATCAAAACATTCAGAATAGACAACATACAACAAATAAAGTGAATATCTTTGTGTGTATAATAAATGATACGTATTGCACATGTACGGGTTATTGTTAATCCTGTGTTCTCTGTCTTTCTGCAGCTGTTATAACTGTGGAGGTCTGGATCACCATGCCAAGGAGTGTGGCCTGCCCCCCCAGCCAAAGAAATGCCACTACTGCCAGAGCATCACGCACATGGTGGCCCAGTGCCCCCACAAGGCGCTGGCCCCCGCCTCAGGTTCTCAGGACCAAAATGTGTCTACCTCTACGGGGCCCTTCCTCGGCCCGCCGGAGGAGGAGGAGCGCTCGGGCTCGTCTCCCCTCGAGGGGTCCTCCTCCTCCCCCGAGGAGCCCCAGCCTCCCCGCGGCCCCCGGACCCAGAGGTGGAGGAAGTCCTGAAGACAGCCCAGAGAGGTGTGCCGCTCACCGCTGACCCCTGACCCCTCATGTCTCCCCTCAATCAAGGATACCTGAAGCCCCCCCACCCCCCCCCCCACCCCCTCATCTACCTCACACCTGTGAAAAAAAAAAAAATGGGAGGTCTTGATTTCTTTACTTTTAATGTTATTTTTTTATTTTTCTAACCAGCGCAGCTATGGCAACGATCCACGGGGTACAGACATGCGTGAATGTGTGTGACTGACTTGCAGTCATCTGGTGCAGCTATGGCAACCACCGCTGGAATGGTGACTGCAGGGATCGACTGTTTTTCTTGTTTCAATCAGTGCAGCTCAAGAGTGAAACAACGTGGTATGAATCTTGTTTCTTTCTTTCTTCTCCTCGGACCTAGGTGTTGGCTTTTTCCCTCACACATGTCGTTGATTGAAAGCCTCCAATTTCTATCCTGTAGGCCTGAAAATCATGCTGCACACACGGTAGCTCATTTCTAAGACTTTGAGAAGCTCCAGACCCTCTAAGTGATAATCCAGACCCCCAGGATTGTTAGCTTAGTTTTGTGAAGATCTGTAGGGACCCTTTTCAGAGGGCGCTTTTAAAAGAAGATGAGCTGCTGAACACATTCTTATACATCTTTAAACACTCACTTCCAACCTCTCCCTTTTCATGAAATAGACCGGACCGACTGATTGTCACAGAGTGTGTTTGTGCATGCACGCACGACTGAGAGAGGGGAAAAGAGTGTGTGTTGGTATGCGTGTGTTGTGCTCCCAAACAAAGCCTCTCTGTCAGACTGGCCCCTCCCCCGCCCCAGGTGCGAGTCCTCGCTATTAACGATTCAGTTTCCTATTATTAGAGATAGAGCAGTTTAGCTAAAACCTCATATAATCCATAGTTTAGATTAAACGTAATGATCATTAGACTTCCACTTTGGTTGTTGTATAATTAGTTAAAAAATAACCTTACAATTTATAAATCATAGTATAAGTAATTAATATATATGTAAAGTCACAAGATATAAATTCTATTAAGTAAAGCATATATAAGGAATTAGCTCTGACATAGGTAAATAGCCCTGTATATTGGATGGGATACTTTTGTTGGTGTGTGAAAACTTGTACCTCTCTCTCTCTATTTAACCGTTTTCATCCATGACGTACAATGTATTTACTCCTTCTCCTTTTACTTCAGTGCAAGGAGTCAGCGCTGACCTCTGACCCCGCACACCTTGGTGCAGACCATTACAGTGTCACCACAGCTGCTCTACTTACTTAATACCTCACCTATTCTTCCCTAGCTGTTTGCTCGCCCAGCTGTGTTGCAGTACGGTCGAACCACCTGTTCCTCTTCCATCTGTGCCTACCAGTTGTTAGCTAGCACCAGCCAGGCGTCGCTCGCCCCTCCACAGGATGGAGACTCACTGAAGAGAGATAGAGAGGGAGGGAGAGAGAGAAGGAGTGCTGCTTTTGGTATAACTTGAATCCCAAGCGTGGCTTTAGTGGCACTTATTTGTGACCTTACAACTCTTCTCTGACCATATTGAATGTGAAAAGAGTTTACCTGAAGTCGACGCCTCACAAAGTTCACGTCAGGTCGCTTTGGAGTTGTATCTTAATGTTCTGACAAATCAAATAACTTTGTACGATGATATCAAACTAGCTTGTGTGTTTTAAAAAAAGCTCTAAGTAGACAACCAACTTAATTTTGGTATATTTCTATACCAAAGAGTTTGGCTTTTATTTTTTGAAGGCGTTTAAAGATAAGATTGTCTTGCTGTCTTTGCCCTTTCACAATAAGAGGGAGTTATTGCTGAAAGCGCAACACTGCAGTTATCGTTTTTTTTTTATTTTATTTTTTTTATATATAAATGTGCAGCTTTCTGAATGTGTGCGTGCGTTAAAAAAAAAATCAAGTCTCAACAATGCAGCATGACAGACAATAAAAGTGAATGACCAAACAACATAAGGAGCACAGCCCATGCTCAGATCTTTATGGAAACAACATCTTTTTGTATGATGTATTTGTACATTTTTACACACAATTCCTCTCAGGATGATGAACTGTTCTCAGGGAATTAACCAAAAAAAGTGTATTTTATTCTTTTGGGAATCATCCACTGACTGACTCAACAAACTCTGTTAAGCAATGGTGACGAGACGTATGTAACCGATTCATGTACTGATATTAGCAACTACCTCTTGAGTTCTACATAGTTGTGCATTTCTTTTTGTTTTGTATTTTTTTTTGATGAGCTTGTATGATTAACTGTAGGTCTCTAACGTACTGAGGTGTTGTGTGAGAAGTCCCCCAGTGTTGCCACAGACTCCCTGGTCTTCCTTCCCAGATTTGACGAGTTACTTTTTTTCATTTACTGCAAAACCTTTTTTTTTTGTTTACAGCAAAAGCCTACCTCATATGCGCTGTTCCTCCACAAACTCCGTACCTCCTCCCAGACCCCCTTTACCTCCACCATGCAGTTCTTTGTTCATTCAATTGCCACTTCTCGCACTAGAGTCGAGTCACACCACATTTGAAACAAATCAGCCCTGAAATGGCTCGTCACTTGTGACTCCAAGTATCTTACAATCAAAGCCCTTTTTTGAACGTTTATCAGAAGTGTTGAGAATGCTTGTCTCACATCCAGGGTGACGTTTCTCTGCCAGCTCTGTTATACCGTCAAACTCATCACTTAGCGGCAGACAGCCAGTGAGCTTACCTCAGTCTGTTGCCCTAGCTATTGACGTGTTAAATATTCAACATACGGTCTGTTATTTTTAGCGTGTTGGTATTTTACCATAACCGTTTTGTAACCACTTCATGTGATAGGCTTAAGGTGGAGAAGAATAGGATTGTACTTCGCACAAGGAGTGCCTATCTCTGTTTTGTTTGTCTCACTCTATTACCAAATCGATTTTTCCTCTTTTTGGGCTCCATGGCCTTGGTCCGCCATTTTTACAGCCTCGGATAATCAGAAGTTGTGTGCTTTGGAGACGACGCCCCGCAAACTGCATTTGTAGTTTAGAGCGACATTTTTAACAGTGGAAAATCAGTAGATTTTGTACTAATGGTGACATTGCATAGACGTCATTCTAAAAAAAAAAAAAAATGTTTATGAAGATGAATATTGTTAAAAGTACTTTTTTAAACTAACTCTTGAGATCAACGATTGATTTTGCATATGATGGCAGTATTACGGTTCACCCTCAGCTGAGAGAATCACTTTTTTGCAGTGGGCCAGTTACGAACATAATACACAACCGTGGTACAAATAGTGATATTATTGTTGTTAGTAGCTTTCTATTTACTTCCAATCAATGTAACTACTGATTGATCTCTTTATTGTCCTGTTTAATATTTGACACAGCAAAGAAACGTTCTTGTACGATACAGAATAATCTTCTTAACGTAGTGGTAATAAAATGGTAATCATAGAGGTTTCTCAAGGCGGCATGTAGGATAAGACATTTGTAGAATCACATACTTAATATTTTCCACGTGTCTTGAGTTTTGAATTGAACAGTATCATCCATGCAACCATCAAAAATGTTGCACAGGGTTTTTACTAAATACCAAACATTGGTGAACATCTGTCTCAGCAAAAGGATCAAACAAGAACAAATCCTCAATGTGTTATCAGTTTTTAAAGACCCCAATCCAAAAAAACATCACTGTGGCTTCTTCATTTTGAAATGTACACCAATCTGAGAGTGAACACTGGTGCATGTCTGCCTTGCAGCGGTGTTATTGAAGAAATGAAATGGCAGATGTGGCGGTATGCAGTGTTCAAAGGCATTGTAGAGATGATATCACTTTTATGACACCATAGTAACAAAGATTGTGATGTTTATTGAGAAACTGGGATGGATCAGATTCATTTTTTAAACATTTTTTTGTTTCTATTAAATGGATTTGTGTTAAGTTAAACGGATAATTCAGGCTTTGTGGTCACATGTTTTCTTTGCCTCACAATCATCGTCTTACTGAAGTCAAACCAATGTTAAACTCGGATGACTTTGTTAGCATAAACAGCCTTCAGCTTCCACTAAATATGGTGCAGCAGCTCGGGTACTACGCCATCGTTATTTCTGTCTGAAAGCATCAAGCCTACAGCATCAGTCCTCTCCACTCTGCATTTCACAGAAATGTTTGAGCCATGACCCTTCTCGCTCCTGACCTCCTCTGTGGAGCGATGAAGTTTAGATCACCAATGCCAAGGGCTTATGGTAAATGTTTTTGTTAAAGGCCGCTAAAAACCTAGATGTTGAATAAGCAAAGACATTAGATCGCTACCACTACTGTCCTTATCTAAACGTATAAAGCAAGCCACAGGACATACTATCGAGAGGCTCTGATCGTAGGCTGTGGTTTTAGTAAATAGCCAATGTCATCTAGACTGTCATTTCGGCTCTATAAAAAAAAAACGGAAAACGGATGGCATGCATTAGTGCTGTGGAAACATTTACTTTTAAAGTACATTTAAATTGGGCTGATTTTATTATTTGAACAAAAATATTGTCTCGACATTTTTGGAAAAACGGCTATATTTGACTTTTCTTTTCAACATTTTAGGAAAAGCCTTTACTTTCTTTCGATCAGGGAGATTGATGTCAACATCAACATAATGTATTTTAATGTTTTTATTGGCTTTTTGTAAACCTTAGCTTGTATAATATCCTTGAAGACGATTGTGATGGCAATGTCTACATTCTTTTACGATCAATGGCCAAACGATACCATGCAAAATGAAACGTAAGCATATCAAAACCACATTAGGCCCTGCGAATAAGACAACAAGCCTGAATTATCCATAACAATGTATCACCAGACTCTGGATGTACTATGCCATGATGCCAGGCAGGGAAACCTCAGCTCCCTCATGTGGTTGTGTTGTAGGTTTGGTTGCCTCTGTCAGCTGCTCTGTGCTTTGCCTTGACTGCAGAAACAATGTATTCTAGGGGATGATCATTTATGATGTTTATTTTTTTAACTGAACTGTAGTATGTCGGATTCATATTGTGTTAATGTAAATCATACTGGAACATCGGACCTAAAGGACCTATAAATCCAACCAAGGCAGTTTGAAGTGCAGATACCTCCTTGTATTGACTAATAACCTCACATTTCTAGTGTTTGTTTATGTTTTTAATCTCTGCATCGTGGCCAGAGAGCGTCTTCTGTGCTCTCCTTCTTTGGAGTACGCCTCGAGCCAAGCACTGATTGCTTCTGAATGGGGGAACATTTTCTTCTATGTGCATATCACTCATTATTTTAGCCCCGATGTAAGTGTACTGCCTTTTTTTATTTCTGTGAACCTTGGATTGGATTTTAAAATATGTCTTAAATGTTTGACTTGATTGGAAAATAAACCTATTATATTGGCATTAAAGTATGTATAATTTCCTACTAGAAATCGAAGTTGTTTATTTACGGTTTGAATTATTTTCTATTTACATGGCATTGTAATATGGAAAAATGCCATACAAACTCATAGTAAAGCAAATCATAATAAAATTCAAATAATGTAAGAAAAGGTATAGTATGTGAAAAACATCAGAAAAAGGGGTACCACTTTACAATAAGACTACCCTGATAAAGGATTCATAAAGGGTTTATAATTAGGTTATCAATTAGGTTGTAAACACTTTATTAATCATTAAGAACCATTTATAAACCAGTCCTAACATAGTTTTCTTACATCAACACGCAGGCTCACTATTTGGCAAGATGACAAAGTCTCATATTGGCTACCTAGCTTACTTCGTCTTCTTCATCAGCCAGCATCCTTGGTATCTGTTGTTCACTGAGTTGATTCTCCCCCTTCCATCTTGATGTTTCTTGGCATCTCTTTATGACCATTTATTTATGAGTGACTAACATTTATAATTGTCAAAAGGGAGCCTTGTGTAAAAAACATTCCCATTTATTAATGAGTTACTACCATTTATAACAAGGCTTAGCAGTACAGATACATATGGGCTCACTATTTGGCAAGCAACCGGTCACAGGTGCCCTGTCTATCTCATGTCTTATAAAAGCTTATTAATGATTTATAAAGTTTGCACAACTTAATTAATAAATGAATTACAAACTCTTCGTAAACCCTTTATAACGGTAGTCTTATTGTAAAGTGGTACCGAAAAAGGTTATAGCAAAGTATCTTGAAGTTAGAATAGTATGTCCAAAATCTGGGTATGTAGAATTCATTTTTTTTTTAACATAATATAGTATGTCATAAAAAAGTCATAGTATAGTATGTTGGAAAATCTGAAGAAACATCAAGTATAGCATCTTTAAAAAAAAAGGCTGAGAAAAAATCATAGTATTTAAAAAAAAGTCATAGTATGTCATAGCATCTGAAAAAAAGTCATCGTATGTCATAAACAAAGACTTACATACTTTATTGTCATTTCAACAAGACACAGAGTGTACTATTAAAACGAAATTTCGTTGTACTGGCTTACAGAAACAGGACAATAAAGAACAAAGTCATAGTATAGTCATAATGTAGTATTTCCAAACAAATATGTCATAGTGTTGTATGCCATAGAAAGGCCATAAAAGCGTCATATACTGTAGTATGTCCTTAAAAACATAAAAACATCTGTTAATAAAGAAGTCAGTGTACTACGTCTTAAAACACGTGTAACAAAAAGTCATAGTATTCTATATTATGTCATTACATGAAAAAAAAAATACATCAATAATGTCACAGTATAGTATGACATAAAGAATTTATAGCATTCCATTCATTCATAGCTATGAATCCCATAAAAAGTCAAAGTGTTCCCGTAGTATAATAAATGTCGGTATGTAAAAAAAAAAAAGGAATAGCAAAGTATTCCATAAAAAAAACCATTACAAATAATTGAAGAGTGAAAAACACTCGTTTTCAAACACAACACCCACCTGTCACTGCTGAACTCAAGTTAAGTGATGACCCTTCATGGTGAGGAAAAACGGATTAATTTATTCTGTCACTTCCTCGTCTCCTCCACTAGGGGGCAACCTGGTGTCGCTGTATTCTCTCCCCCTCAGGCCCACGAAGGACAGTCAACAAATTAATCACCTCAACACATCTGACTCACCAAATAACGGGTGTTCTTCACAAGCCTCTCTCTATTCTCCTGCTCCTCTTTAATGGCCTGGCGTCTTTCTTTTTTTTATTATAACCAGCTGTCTCCCTCACAGTCTCTCTGCTAAGCACATCCAGGCTTGAGGGAGTCCATTAAAAAAACAATCTTTGTTTACAGTTTCTCCTTGTTACACACCATCCTTTTTCTATATGGCTCGCTTTGTTCCCCCTATAGCTTACTATCTCTGGAGATGACTTCCTGAAGGTCAGCTATTTTTATGGCATGAGATATTGGAGGTAACCCAAGGAGGCGGCGACAATAATGAGACAGGGGATAAAGGATCGAGAGAAGAATGATAAATATGGCTGCGAACGATGCAAAGTGGGTTTTCAGGTCGTCACAAGCCGTATTCAGGTCCGATGAGAAGGCGAGGTGTACACTTCTTCTTCTTCTCTATCGTCCCATTCCTCATTCCTAAATGTTGACCTTTGTAGTACCTCCTCCAGGCTGTATGCTTTAACCTTTCCAGTGAGATAGAGAGGGCCCCTGCACTGGGAGTACAAGATAAATCACAACTGCTGTCTGTTAGTGCGACAGACACACAAACACACACTGGCATGCAGGCACCGTTAAAACCTTTGTCCTTTGTCGCAAAACCCTCCCGGTCCCCCCGAAAAACACACACAAACACAGATGGCAAAGCCTCCATAAAGATGTTTACAGCATCAGCTTCACTGGGCTATTACATCTAAAAGTGCACCCTGAATTATTCATCCTTCATTAAAATGCACTATGAGTAATGATAGCCAGGAGAGTGTTTTTGGTGTATGCTTTTTTTTTTTTTCCCCACAGTAAAACACAGGGGTCATTAGGAGTCATTTGTGGTCAATTTTGTATGATCAACCATACTTCAGAGGGGGGGGGGGGGGGGAAATCCCATTTACTTTCTGTGCGTTTGGGATTCATGTTGAAGCAGATCAAAGGGGACAGACAAAGAGATGAGAGAATCGACATCTTCTCGTCTCCATTTGGCTCACTATGAGAGGAAGAAAATTACTTTAAAGCTGCAGCCTTGATGAAAGAAAAGGGCGTTATGCCTGATGTATTCCTCCAGAGGTGGAATCAACAGTATGAATGACTCAAAGGCAGAGAGAGGGAGGATAGAGAGACCATTTCTTTTTTTTTTAAGAACCTAATGGAGGATTTTTGGTGAGTGCTATTTGACAGCAGTGAAGAAAACAGTGATTCTCCTGTCAGCAGCTGTGACTGGTTCAACACTCAACACTATTATTTCCGGTATGTGCATTATAAAAAAAGCAGCAGATGTCATCAGACAGCGAGCTCATTTGCAGTATCAGTCTGGGGATTTTTGTCCGACGGAGCATCATCAGGATGTCTATCACGAAATGTGATTTGGTGTCACATTCAACCATAACCTTGATTTCCCACAGAACGAGAACAGAATAGGTCATGACAATGAAATAGCCTCCAAACGTCCCATTAGTTTCTCTCACCTCGACTTTATAAGACAACCAGCATTTCTGACAGAGCTGTCAAAAGCATTGAGCTCACCATCCTAGTTACACATAAAGCAAACAGAAATGAAAACATTGTCAGTGAAAAGACTCATGGGGTAACGGAGACGCCAGGAGCGGGGTGAATCACTTAGCAAGCTGTGCTCCTCCATTTTGCAGCTGCCACCCACCACAACACATCTGCCACTGGGAGGGGAAAAAAACTACATTCAGATAGAAAACCACATCCAAACAAATTACTACATGACACAAAAGATCACTTCTTCAAATTGAAATTCGTTTGCAGTCGAAACAGAGTTTGTCCCCCTGGGCTCAGAGACCGACATACAGGTGGCAAATGGTGAACACTGTGCATATAAACCCACAAGCTCACACAGATAATACACTTAGTTCCACAAAGAGGAAGAACATTAGATTTCTTCATGTGGGGTCAATGGTTCCTCCAATACACCCACCTGAGGTATCTCTGGGCACACACATGTGGCGGCTAATGCGTATCAAATCATCACCTTTAGACCGGCCATGCCTGCCCAGCTCACGCTGTTATCGCTATTTTTCTTTTATTGCATTTCCCCAGGATTTCATATTATACATGCTGATCTCCACAGAAAGTAGTCAAAGCTAATTTCTGCAGCTGAAATGTCTACAGAGAGGGAAACGTCCACCGCAGGCTGCATATATTCACCAACAATTGCTACTAGCTTTGTTGATATGAGCCACATGGTAACAAATCATTACATTATTTATACAGACCATGCAAGGAATCAGTTATTTGCTTTAGGGAGGATGATCAGATGGTGGTACATTATTGAGTTTGAAAGCAAGAAGTTATTAGTTTGCATGTTTTCTTATACCTGAAACACAAGGACTGCATTGAGAAATACATTATCGACTTTTTTCATTTTATATTATAATACACAGTATTTTAATGCATTTTCTAACCTCTTAAAATCTGATATGTATTTACACATACTTTGCTCGAATGTTTAAGGGTTGAAATCACTATTATAGCCTACATGTTTAGATGAGTGATATTACTAAGCATTATTGTGTATCAGTTGCAGTGATTTGCATGCTCAGATTGAATTGCAGTGGGCAGTGTTATGATAATATCCTGTCACCGGGGCGCTGAGGTGTTTTACATTTGTGTTTTCCACATATTTAATGGTGACCACAGTTACTCTTTAAAAAAAGAAATGCTAATGTCTCACAACTACGCACACATAATGTCACCAGCACTCTGCAAATCCATCATGGCAATTCCTCCAAATGCTTACCGAAATTGTCATGTGGCTAAAACTGTGCAAACAGAACATGAATATTTATTGTATGGTTAATCTGGCAAGTTAAATACACTAAAAGGTAATTCCAACACATTAGTGCAACATTTATTTAAAAATCAAATGTAGCCATTAAGCAGTCCTGCTCACTGATTTGTACCACAGCCATTACAAATATATTAACACAGTCTAAACTATTCTGAAATCTCTAATGATGCATTTATAACATCTCATGGTATGACTGTATATATAATTATATATTCCACCCATACTGCATGTAATGGCCTCACAAGTGCAAGTACTGCTACTTGTTTAAAGGGAAAATATTGGATTTACATGATTCTTAATCTGGGATCCTGAATTATTAAAAGCTCCGGGAAATGAGCAGAGGAATATATTTCCTCCTTCACAAAACCTTCCTTGGCAGGTGCTATTAGACTATAATATCTGTATGACAAACCAAAGTCACATTCAGAAAGCAATTTTCAGTCCACAACGCAATCTCGACCATTAATTGACTAATGAACGAGATGTTATCCAAGGATACCTTCCCAATGACCACTTAGGAAAAGAAGGAAGAGAACTTAATATGATGGAAATAAGTGTGACAGACTAAACGGTGTCCGCTGAACGCACTGACGCATGCTGCGACCTTGCCTGTCGATCTGGAGGGCAGACAGGGTGGCCATTTGTGTTGTGGCTGCAGAGCTCGAGCTGAAGGAACACTTTTCATCATTACTCCAAGAAAACCGTGTCAGAAACCCTGAGCTGTCTGAAAGCCCGCCTGCCTCCGCCTGTGGGAGTGAAATAACAATAAACAATGAAGAATCAGAGAGTCAGAACGCGGGGGAACATTTTCTTGACCTTTTTCCACCCGGCTGTGCAGTCTCCCGCGTGTCATTGTGAATTTTATACTCACAGTAATCTGTATATCTGGGCTCTCAGAGGGGTGTTTCATAAAACTCTGTGGTCAGAGAGAGCCAGGCACACAGCCGAGTAGAGTGAGTTGGTCAGAAAAAAAAAGCTGCTTGACATCTTTACAATTAATTGAATTGATTAACGCTTTACCAATTACCTAATGTGTTCCTTTAATCAATTAGAACCGCTTGACATTTCAACATAATGCAAGTCATAATACTCATCATGACGCTTGATGGCTTTAGGAAAATGAGATTCCTGTCTACAGTTCATTTGTTACCCAAAGAATATGAAAAAAAGTGAATATCAAAAAGCAGAACTACAATGATGACATTTTTAATGACATTATTTGTAAAACTTTGCATCAGAGTCAAATTCCATGAGCTCACATTTCTTTTTTTTTCTTTTTCCGATAGGACAGCCAAGCCTTCGGAGTTGTTTTTAATAAATGTTTCAAGGTATTCAATCACTTCAGCTCGCACCGCTAGATTTAGCTGTGTGGAAAATGACAAGCAACACTGGTAGAACGCCAACCATTTTCAGGATTGATGTCTTCCCTGTCAACTTTCATAATGTGTATATGTGGCTGTTTTCAATAAAACCTTGAGTAAATTCATTCATGGACAGCAGAGATGTCATCACTAGCGTCAGCCCTAGGTTTTTTTTCGGTGTCTTTCCTGGAATAACAAATGTTTAACAGGATAGTGTAAGAAGACAGGGGCAGTGAAGAAGAAACCTACCAAGTATGCTTGTCATTTCACAACATGGGACAGAATTAACAGATAAGAAGTGTCGTGGGGCCAAATGGGATTTGTGACGAGAATCTGGAGACAATTAGTGGATAAATAATCTGCTCCGCCCACACGATATCATTAACAACAACACCCCTGGGTCGCTCGAGACTACTTTGGGGAACATAAATGACGCAGTTAGCCAAGTTGAGACATTTACTATGGAAACATACAGGAAGTGCCTCGAAGCTGCTTAATATTCCCACATCACATTTACTGCAGTTGTACCGTTACATACATTCACTGGTCGCCCGTCACTGAGGTTCAAAATTCATTCCTGGATTTGGAAACAACAGTCGAGAAAACATTTACGCCACTTAGTAGCTACCCTGGAGCTTTTTGATCATATCACACGATCTTCCTCAGCAGAGTTTCCCACTTTGAATGATGGATATTACACCATTCCTTTTTATATGAGCACTTTTAGGACTTAGAACATGTTGTCTTAAGAAGCTGACAATTGAAAGTTGAAATGGCAACTGAGCAAAAACAAGGTGCTAATGAAAATAATGTGATATGTTAAAAAGCTCCAGAACTGGGACTAAATTGACTTTGTGTTAAGTTTTTTAATTCAAAGGGAAATATACTTTTGTACTGCCTTTTTTGCTTATTTTTCAATAACAGAATTGGTCAGTGCTGTGGGATTATTGGAATCATTTCCTTATCAATGAAATCCACTAGTTTCAATCATTTTCTAAGATCAAGAGAGGATTTTTTTTCTTTCTTCTTTGCAGTGCAGCACTTTTCCTAAATATGTCTTAAAAAATACCTACTTTCAAACCATTTGCGGTCTACTACAGCTGCCATGTAGCCTGGTAACAACATCGTAGCTTAGTAGCTATGTGTATCTTCAACACACTACGTCTTTCATGGTGACTCATCATAACTACAGTGGTCAACCAACAGAAGCTAGAATTTCCAGAATGAGCCTTTCCTACTTTGAACACCATTTAGTTTATAATTGTATTGTTCTTACCCACCCAACCCCAGCACATTGTCCCCAGACAGTATGTACAGCTGGCCCCATGATACCGACAGACAAAAGACTGGATCTCAGAGTGATGAGAGAAATGAACCCTACACAGCAGAGTTTGAAGCCCCACAGCCACCAGTTGACATCATTTGAGGGCTGAGTAGGCATCTGCTACATATTTTGTCCACAGGAGGGGCTACCATGATACAAAGTACTACAAAACTTCTTGTTCTTGTACAAAAACAAACATTTTTGTAGAAATCCTGCACTTTTAAACAACAACTGATACAGAGTGAAAACTGCGTGTAATGGCGGACATGAATAAGGACGTTGACAGTATACATTGCTTGTAGAGGCTTTGAACTTAATCATAGGCATGGTAAAAAAAAAAAGTTCTTCACAATGGCAGAACTTTGGCACGAGAAAAAGGCATTACAGAAGAAAAAAGAGGAGTATTCGACAAGGTCAGCGTAGATGGTTCCAAACTAAATATCACTTTTATACATTGGTTCATAGCAAACCATTTGGCACTGACTACCGGTCCCTTTTGTTGGTGTGAGATTAGTGTTTGTTTAAATCATTTCAAAGAAACTTCAAGCCACTGAAGGGAGTCAAACACACATGGAGGTAAGACAAAAGGGCATTGACATCAACAGAAAAACTACATCTGGTGTTACTGTCACAATAGAGTTGCCCCTTCTGCACAGGTTTAAAGTGTGTCAGATGACAGTGTGTATGTGTATGTGTGTGTATATGTGTGTCTGTGCCTATGTGTGTGCATTCATCTGATATGTATTTAAGTCCACTTCTAGTGTGGACCAGACTTATATTTTGACCCAAACACTGCTTGGATCCCCTTATCAATTTACATTTTTTTGTTTAAGTCCTTCCTTTCCAGCTCCCTTCAAAAAGTGAACGTCACAGTGAGGTGACACTGCTCAGGTATCTATATTTCCACAGGAAACATCCGTCTACATAGGCAAGTGGGTTCAAAAGGAATCCTGTCCTGGCTGCTAACCTCAGTCTGCGGTTAAGTCAGCGTTATTTTGACCCCGTCTCCCCTCCATGGTTTTAATCGAGGGGTGTGTTCGGGGTCTGCTCGGCGTTCATGCCATGGTTTCTTTTCCTGGGAGTCTCCTGTCGTTGAACGTGTGCATGTTAATGACCTCCTCCGTCTTGACGATGACGGGCGGCTGAGGCTTCTGTTTGAGGCGGCGTTGGCACTTCAGAGAGACACGCAGCTCATCCATCATGGCGCTGCAGAATGATCGCTGCAGAAGGCAACAGGAAAGAGGGGAAGAGTTATAGCTGGCACCATGCTGTTCCTCATGCTGCTGCAAGCTATACATCCCTAATGTGCAAAATACAACCATTAGCAAAAAGTGGCTTAAAGGTCCCCTATTATACTGTTTTTCATCCATATATTATAGGTCTCAGATAAATACAAAACATGTCTCTAAAGTGTTTGGCTCGAAACAGATCATTGATTGTAGCATCCCATAATCCCCTCTGTTTCAGCCCGGTTTCAAAAGGGCTGATTCTGTGTCTGTTACTTTAGATGAAAATAAGGAGCCACTCCCCACGCCCCTCTGAGAGATATTTGGTTAAAAAGAACACAATAGCCGCTTTCACACCAAGTACTTTGCCGTACTTAGTTCCCAGCACTTAGTACCCCCATGGAACTAAGAGCCGATCGCGTCCACACCGGAATAAGTTCCCTGAGGGAAGATTACGCAAATGAAGCCGCTGACTTCACTTCTTCTTCTGCTTTGGGTTTACTGGCAGGCCGCGAACACGGCGCCTCTCTGCTGCCTGAAGTCCCCGGCCAGAAGACCCCGGCCGGAAGACCCCGGAGTTGGGGACTGGCTTCAGTAGAAGCTGCTGGGACTCCGAGCAGCTTCTACTGAAGCCTTCCGAGTAAATCGCCAGAACGCCGATACCTCCTCATCTCCACCGCTCCCATGTTTTATTTTGTGTTGCCATAAGTTAGTCTCTCTCCGTTGGTGCGCGGGGCTAATGCTAATAATGCTAATGCCAGCAAATATAATGGCGGCTTCAAAAAACTTTTCAGATTTTTACGGGGCGTGGTTTTCAATTCACCCAGCCAATCAGAAATTGGAACTTTTTTCTCCCCAGGAAAGTACCACCTCTCTAGCAGGCACTAAAAAGGGCATACAATTTCTCTGAACTAAGTTCTCTTTTTGGTGTGAACGCAAAATCCCAGGAACTATCGGAACTAAAAGGGAAAAGTACGGGGAAAACTACTCCGGTGTGAAAGCGCCTAATGGTGCTCGAAGAGGAGATTCAGGTGATAAGGTGGGCAGGTGTTACCTTGGTTGGTGATTGGCTAATGGTTACACAAGCCAAAAAAACATTATGACATCATAAAGTGGCCAAAATCTGATCAGCTCATTTTCACACAGGTTTTTATAGAAATGGATCAGAAACAAAAAGTGAGAGAATCTTTGTTCCTGAAACTTTCAGAATCTCTTAACACAGAGGGGACATGTTTATCTATAAAAGACATGAAAAAGTGGATTTTTCATAATAGGTGACCTTTAAAATTGAGTTCATGTATCTTTATCTGTTTCGTATATATAGTAGGCCTATGTATTTCTGGAACTCTTATGTTAAGCTGTTATTGCACAAACTGGGATTTGTATTTTTCTTGAAAAGGTCTGATGTGTCCCAGATTTTCCCGAAAACTGCTTCAATGTCAAACAAAAGTCCAAATGTTTTTTTAGAGCCTTTTGCACCCTGCCAGGAAGTAAAGAAAAACACTTGCATTGTTTGGTGTGCAAGTAGAAAATGAAAAGATATTGAAAAAAGGAAAACCTTAGCAGATTAAATACAAAAATACTTTGTACCTTCTTCTAAAACATCAATCACCCCCTCACAGAGTGACATGTGTTGTGTAACATCAGTACAAAATGAGCCTCTTTTTGTTGCTGCATTATGTAGTGTGAAATCCTATAAAATGTCAATATGCCTGCATCAACGTTGCCAAGACAAATTCACATACATTCCCTCTGATTAAAATAAACCTAATTTAAATTCTTGGAGGGTAGGAGGAGAGGAGATTTGAAAGAAAAGGGAGAGCAGAGAGCCATTATGTTTCTGTTTGTGTATGTGCGTAGGTGCGTGAGATGGATATCTGTAGGTGGCTTTTGCAACAGGTATTTTTTTGGTTTCTCTCATTTTTTCTGGCGCATGAATGAGATATTTTGTATACACGGGGAGATGAGTGATTACAGCAGAAAGGGGAACAAAGGGTTGGAGAAAAAGAGCGATATGGATTACAATAGAGGAGAAATGAAGGAGAGTGAAGGGGGTAAGAAGGCTGGAGATGTCAGGGTGTTTGTTGTGTGCATGTAAATGACTAGCACCTTGGCAGGCTAGAGATTGTGGCATTTGCAAATCATCTGAATATTGTGACCCAGTCTTGCGGATCTTGATTAATGATAGCCGAGATGAACTCTGAAACATATGCAGAGCGTGAACAAAAAAAAGCCTGAAACTAATTACTGTTGCAATAAAGTAACAGGCTGCTGCGCTGAGCTAATTCTGTACATGTAAATAATTAAAACACGCTATCAAAAGGACTTTCACAATTATGTGGAAACATCATTGAGAGAGTTAAAGAGCACTAAAATACATGCTCCACACTGTGTGATGAATCATGTGCACTCAGTACTAAAATAGAGCACAGAGAGAACAGTCTGAAATGTATTAAGTCTGTTGCTAGAAAGAAACATAACCAGAGGGGGGGGAGAAAAAGGCTGCAAAAATGCTGTATGAATGTCTTTTCACTCGAGATCAGAGGATAAGATCAAATGTATTATAAAAAAAGTAATTGATCACTTCATGGCTACTCTCTTCTAAACTGCCTCTGCAGAGATCCTGATTTAATTGCAATTAAGAGATACGAGACAAAATGCACTCCATCCATCGTTTATTTCAGCGGAGGATATCATTATTTAAACAAAGAAGTTAGTACACTAGCTAAGTTGAAATCTTTAAAGTACTTAATTATGTCATTGATTGTTATCCCTCTAGTACAGCTCCGCAAGTAAAAAGGTTCTGAACCCAGGAATGCTGTGCAGCATTTGTAAAATGTTCACTTGATTTGGCTAAAAGCCCAGCCTCTATGAACAGGAGTCATAATGACAGCGACCAATGACTCACATGCCTGTGTGCATATCATCATAATAATACATTATAAAGCACTTTTCCTGGTGCTCAAAGCGCTTACAATATATGAGTAATTATATGAGGAATATATACATATGAGTATTGTTTCATCCTTAACATATTCCCAAACCTGCAAAAAGGAAAACACATGCAAACTAAAACAACACTATGTTGAATATGTATGTTGTGTTGTAGTGGATGGTTTTATTGATTTCTTACATTTATAGTTTGTTTACCTTTGAACATGGTCACGTTCTTGTACATATCCTATATTCTATTGACATATAGACTACTTTTTATTTTGTATTTTATTACATATGTTGTATTTGTGGAGGAGCTCAGGTCAGAAGAATGCCATTTCTACACTGTAGCTTTGTGCATATGAGAATAAAAACTTTGAATTGTGATTTTCTTTCGAATTTGTGAATGTTATTCTGACGTAGAAACAAGAAATCTTAAAGGCAAAGAAAATGTGTCAAAACCATTTTGTTCTTAACACTGGATATAAAAGGAGTGCAGTACCTTCTCCAGCTGGGCGTTCTGATTGGACTTGTACAGCACCTCCCCTACGGCCACAAACACGGACAGCACCAGTCCTGCAGCCAGCACGATGAAGATCCCTCCGATGTTCTGCACCCCGAGAGCGCTGGCCTCCTTGCTCTCCTCCTCGGGACAGCCGTTCCCTCTCCACCACTTCTCCTTCATCATGTGCAGCTTCCCTTCCTCCTGCAGCTGCAGAATAGCTATCGTGATCTTGTCTCTGTAGGGAGAGCCTGCGAGGAGACAACATGAGATTAGCGAGCGTGGATAATAACAGGATATGATCAAATCCTGCTTTATTGTTAAGTGTAAGTGTATGTATTTAACTAGCAGTGGTGGGTGTATGCAACACGCTCTGGCCTGCATGCGATCATATAAACCTGTCATGTTATTGTTCGTCTGCTAAGCGGGAGTTTTTTTGTTAGTCCTTCTTTAAATCTCACTAATCCTTACATTCATAGAGTGATTCCTAAATGCTCACTCCTCTCTGCAGTGTGTGAATTAGAATACACAGGGAGTTGGCAACAAAGACTTGGCTTTGTGGAGCAAAGCTGCTGTTGATTTGGACGAATTAGCTGCAGTTTGCACACGCTTCCTTATGTCATAAATGGTGCATATAAAGAGGGAAAACAGAGTGGAGTCTATTACAGGGGTGCATATGTGTTTGGGATTACATGTGTGTATGTGAGATAGGATTGCTCCATCAGTGTGCTTTTTATGCATGTTAATGTCATGATGAGTAAAAGAACCCAAATCCACAGATAGCGGGAAGGCGCCAGAATTAGCGACATGGCATTGAGGCGCAGCGGGGGCGGTGGTGGGGGAGGGGGGCTGGATCAAAGGAGGAGTAATCGCTGCAGAGTACGAGTGGGGTCGTGTTCATCCGCCATCCACAGCGTGTGTGAGAAAAAACACGGCCGAGCGAGGCGCAGCGCACACACTCAAAACCAGGCCATGGAAGATTAATACATAATGTGGGCATTAATGTTTAATTTATAAACTGGTTTAAAGGCTTGTTACTGTATTTATATGATTACAGAGCTCACGCATAATGAAGCCTGTTTGTACATTTCCATTTGCTTATTCGGAGAGACTTAAAAGAGATGAAACAGTGTTCAAAACGGAACATTTTTATAATCCCCACACAATAGAAGTAATAGTAGAAACATTTTGTGGTGAACCCTCGAGGGGGAATGAACTAAATATGGCTCCAGGTAGCAGGTAGCATCCCTTTGTCTGCCGCTCCCCTACAGTTTTGCCTGTCAGCCCCTTAAATGATTACCTTTCCGTCTCATCCATCATTTATCTATTGCCATACATCATCCTTTCATCTCCACCTCTCTGCGTCGTTAGACCAACAAAGGGGACATAAATACAAAAACTGAAAATTACACAAAGTATCGCTGAGTTTGAAAAGGCACATCAGTGTTTACGGCTTTGATCATAAATAGTCCATCTTTGTGACCCAGTGTTTAAAGGCACATAAACGTTACATCAATTCTGTGCATGTATGTACTGCTCTCCGTGTATATCCATGTGGAAACGATATGCTTGCTTCACTCGAAGATGAGAAATCTATCAAGTATCCGAGTCCCCTGATTCTTGCTCCCCTCATATTTCAAATGATTAATGATGGCCTAACAAAGCAGGCCTTGGATAAATGCTAATAGGATGAGTCCTTAGAGAGGAGGATATGGAGAGCGGCGCCCGGGCAAATGGAAAAGCTCGCTGCTTGACACACTGTGTGCATACACAACTACCTGACAGATGTTCAACACCAGAGGACATCCATCACTCCCACACTGTCTGGCCTCAAGTATTAATGTGATCACAGTTTAAGTCGATAGCCGTTGATGACGCATTTGGGTTTTGGGAAGAGTAGGTGTGAAAACCGTAAAGCACTAAGGGGTTAAGACGTGTTTTACGGCTGGCTCTGGTTTATAGCTGTAACAGCCCTACAGGGAATGAGCCTCTGAACAGTGTTTAGCAGGGCCAACGTTAGAGGCTAGAGGCTACCGTGAAGGCTGAGGACTTAATTGTGTCAGGAAAACAAGGAGCCATTTCAAAAGATGAAATGTTCTTCTTCTATCAAGAGGGTTGTGGCGTGAAAAGGGAACTCACTCAAGATAAACGAAGCAATTAACCATCTCAAGACCTTTTAGAGAAGAAACATAATAAGAGGCTGTGATCAAGTTTATTTTTGAAATATTGAGCAATGAACATCTGAATTAGAGATTGAAATGAGTTAGACGGCAGTAACGAATTTGAAAGCGGAAGACTTTAAATCATTATTTTTTATGCATTCAAACACTGAACCACTTATCGCTTAATTCGAGGGCTTCGGGGTATATATTCTGCAGTCGTACACACTATATCACCACATGAATGGAAATGGGGCTGATACACATTCTAGGTCTATGTGTCCATGTCAAGGTCATCAGAGTAAGTACTCGTGCACTTATGGGGCCACAGTGGGACTATATTCCAGAGAACCACCTCAGCTTTGTTACAGCCATGGCAATAATGGCATCCCTGCAGATCTATAACTGCCCCATACTCATCAGCGGGAGCCGGGTCCAGATGTGGATGGCCAGAATTAATCCGCCATATTTTCATGGCCTTCATATCACTGATGATATATGTGGCTATTACAGCTGGTTGCAGTGCTCTCCGTGGCCTCGTCATGACCGCCATCACCTCTGTAACAAGAGGATTGGAAGTATCACCAGCTTTCTGCTTGGGTACCCTGGAGTCAGAGTTGTAAAACGCACAATATTAACCCTACAAAAGGTCGCCTTATATGCAACAAAACTGTTAATATACCGCAGGAATTGAAAAACAGGGTTTAGTTTCTCTGTATCATCGTAGGATAATGGCGCTTTTAAATGTCAGAATGCAATCTTTCTGACAGGAGCTGAAATAAGGAAGAGGAAAAAGTCTTAGTGCTTGTTTTAAACTCTCTGAAGTGCTTTGCTGTTTGAATTTAATCCTCAGACGAAATTGAAATGGTGAAGTCACAGCGAATTGCACTAAATCGACTTTCCCTGATTGTTTTGAAGTCTTGCCCTTGCTGCCTTATACGACTGCTAAGTAGGCTCCAAAACACATGATTACAATTATTTTTTCAAAAATCCCCCCCGGCTGGTTTTCCTGGCCCTGGGCACATTTGAACCGTATCCATAAATTCAACCTCTTCAGCCATTCGCTTTTCATTAAGAGAAACCTTTTACACCTCCCGCTGCTGAACTATTACTCCCGAGACCCCATCAATAAAAGGTCAACCTTTTATTGATGAAGCTTATCAATCATCCAAACTATATACCTTTATCAGCCACAGAGTATCTGCAGTATCTCTCTCCGACCTCAATGTTTTCAAACGTTTATCACACACAGAGGCATAAAGACGTTCAAGGACATTTACCCATAGGTGTTCCCACTCCGTATGCTTTGGAGTCGATGAGGCCTCCGATCTGTGTGAGGTTGCAGTTGCGCTGGGTGACAAACTCGATGGTGGTGGACTCCATGAGGAAGGCGTAGTCGGAGGTCAGGACGCGCTGGATTCCCTCTTCCATCGTCTTAACCATCACAGACTGCCTCCTGCTGTTCATGAACTCCCACATCTTGTCGTAGGTGGAGATTTTAGTTTTCTACAAGATTCCAGAGGAAAGAAGTAGAATGAGGTGGTGGCCAACTCTACCCAGTGCTATGGTCATTTGTTGCAGGGTGTAACCTTTAACCATGCAGGCTATTTATTGAATATCATTGCAATTAAGACCTCACTTGTATGATAAATAAAATATTTTAATGATTTTACATTTGCATAAAAAAATAGCACGTTAAAGTTTCGTAGCCTATGTTTTCCAAAAATATACTAGATTTTGATAATATATATATTTTTCTCAATGTTTTTAGATCAATTGATTTAAATTATAATGATATAATTAGTATACGTGTTGATAATCACGATGTATTTTAATTTTTACAAAAGGCTTTATATTGCAACGCATATTTTTTCCATTTCTAAATCTAGTTATTCATCGATTACGTTCAAATCTCTAAAACTCTTAGTATCTGCAACAATGTTTAATACGTGTCTCATATAATTCTAGTACCTTTTTGTTGTATTGTTCTTTTACATAACTATGACAATAAAAGTGTTAAACAATTGGATATGTACCAGTCTCCGAGATATACAGTATATAGTCTATCTCGTAAGGCAGGGGTGTCAAACTCAAGGCCCGGGGGCCAAATCCGGCCCGCGACTTCATTTCATGTGGCCCCACCAGAGCAAAGAATATAATATGTTTATTATACGGTTACATGCTTCTTTACAGAAGCACATTGCCCATAAACCCACAATGCATCTCAAATATGACTTTTTCCCCCGGAATTTGACATTTTTTTCTCAAAATGTCAATTTTCTTTCACAATTTCACTTTTTTATTTTTTCCAGAATTTGGCTTTTCTTTTTAAATCATTTTGTGACATGCACACTGAAGAGACTTGCAATTGTTTGCCCTAGACTTCTGCTTTCAGACGTAGTTAATTATGAAGTGACCTATCCGATAATAATCCAATGCAGAGGAAATAATGTTATATAATAAATGATTTTATATATATTAAATATTTATATATTTATTCTTTTATAGTCTTATATATAAAACTGGCCCTTTGAGTGCAACCATGATGCTAATGTGGCCCGAGTTGAAATTGAGGTTGACACCCCTGTCGTAAGGGGTCTTTAGAAACCTCTGCTTTGGGCTTTGTTATTTTTTAGCAACCGATTTTGTAAATATGTCTTTAAATAATAACTTTCATTATTACTGGAGTAGTCCAATGCGTGTTTGTAATCTAGCTTTTATGTTTGAATCATTATTACAAGAAGATATCAGCCTCACTGTTTGCGGATCTCTCTCATTACATGACATCAGAGCTGTATTAAATACCACTAATGCAATTATTATTGATTGACGTCTTCATTAAAATAACATAAGCTGCTTAGTAAACAGATAGTCATGAATTTCCAACAACCTAGCTGCTAAAATGGTGTTTGCTCAAGTATCAAGTAACTAGGGATGCACGATATTGGTTTTTTGAAACCGATACCGATAACTTCCTGCTTCTCAAGACCGATGCCGATACCGATAACCGATAATAATATAATATATATATATTAAATGTACCTGTATTTTTTTCCTCGTTTTAGCCCTGGGGTCATCTCTGGCAAACTGCATGCCTTTTTCAAAAGCCTCGTCGATAGGTAAAAGCCCCGGTACCTTTGCAGCTGGCTTTGGATTCGCCGCTAGTTTAGCAGCGCAGGCGTCTTCGTACGCTTTTAACACACCATCGTAGCGATGGCGATGTTTCAGGTGACTAATCAGGTTGGAAGTATTATAGCTCGTTGCCTTTTTCTCTCCTCGTGGAACTTCTGCATTGCATTTGTTAATACAAATAGCAAGCGAACTATCTAACTCTGAAACTTTGAAATAGTCCCAATACTACCGATGACATGTTTGTTTACTGTCCTGGCTTCACGGCCGCACACCATTTACGTCACAGCCAGGCATAAATTAGGGAGCGCTCGATTTGTGAAAAACTCCCCTCTTCCTAAACCACTAATACCACAGTACTGGCAAAACGGGAGGAGCCGAGTAAAAAACAAGTGCCCCTCATCCCAATCCACCCACACCACAGTATTATTATTATTATTTTTTACCCAAAAAATATATTGTATATTATCGGGGCTATTAATACTTTTATCGGGTTTATCGGGATGACGTCATAATTCCTAATATCGGACCGATAATTATCGGCCCGATAATTATCGTGCACCACTACAAGTAACACTTGCTGTAACCACAGGTGTTTAAAATCTAAAGGATTCATTGGAATTAGGGAGAAAGGAACATTTCTCATGAAGCCAGCCTGTAAACATTCAGAACTACCTTGAAGAAAGTCATGGTAGCGCCGTCTTCCGTCACCCCGTACAGGATCTTAGTTTGTTTGGCCAGGTCATCGGCAGAGTCTATGGGCGACTCCATCCTCTCCACCGTGAGGAAGGCAGCCAGGTTGGCCGTATAGGAGGAAATGATGATGAGGGTGAAGAACCACCAGATGCCTCCCACTATTCGAGTCGACAGCGCCTTGGGCATGAGCTCTGAGCCTGGTGTGAGGGAGGTGGCAGTGTTTATTTTCAAATGTTAAAAACAAGATAAGATTAGTTTCTTTGAAAACAGTCAAACTTGTTTCAAGTGCTCTCTTCAAGTGTTTCAGCTCAGGCAGACGCACCACTCACTTCAAGATAAATCACTTGTGAGAGCTCTCTGAACAGGATGATTGTTAGATTTCAAACAAGTACAATTATCAAGTAGCTATCAAGTGCTTTAAATAATGCAGGAACAACACTATAAAACGTCTCCTGAGAAGAAGGTGTTTGCATAAATCAATCCCTTCAAATCAAACACATTTATATGGATGTTTCAGAACAGCGTGGAGAAGAGACAGGCTGTTTGGGCCAGAGAGTCATGTACCCAAGGTAACCTCACATCCTGACTCCACACCCCACTGATCTCTGGGTGCTGATGTGCCGAGGGCAAGAGGAAATGACCCTGGGTATTGTTTTACTAGCATTACTATGATAAGTAGCATATTAATAGACTGTATATTTATGGAATACATTTCAGTAGACATGCTATTTAACCTGCTGTTGATGAAAAAATAGATATACAAACTGTAATCTTTGATTAAGGGTCTTAAATCAAAGGAGATTAAATTATCTCAAGTTGCATTCAAATATATCCCTCTCACATACACATCATCATCATACACATTATCTTCTATTTAATGTGTTCCTAAATTGATTAAATAAAATAAACATTAAATGCACATTTATTCTTAGTCCTGTCTTCCCAGCAGTGGACCCCCAGCGGTCTCTCTCTGTTGCCGCCGGCAAACAAAACAAGCCAACCCTCAGAGACAGTGGGATATAAAGAGCTCCAGCTCCACAGAGCAACAGCAGCCACAGGCTGAGGCAACTACCTTGCTGCATGAGAGCCCCAACTCCAAACCAGAAACTATTGAGCAGCGTAAAATTGTTTTCCACTACATCCGAGTCTGGGTTGCATGGATGCGGGTTGTACCACTCGTAGGGGCTAAACCTACAAAAGGAGAAAGCACAAAGAGAGAAATGTCAGCAGAAAGCAAAGCACAGTGTGTTCCCCGCTGCAGACTAAACGGCACATAACACATACATTTTATAATATTGTGAGCGAGAACAAAGTAAACGTGTGGGAATGTTGTGTTGTGGCCTCAGGGTCGGAGCTTCTGCAGAGACCAAAGCAAATCATTCTGGCTTTCGCCGAGATCAACGTATCGGCATATTCAAATGCCATCAGTTTATTGTGAGAACAGATCAATATGCTGGAATAACACTGTCACCGGTGATAATGTCCCAGTGCGTGATGATCTTTGGAGCTCATTAGGATTCACTGACTCAGGAGCCTTTATGTGTTACACCCAGCAACTGCAATCAACGTTACTCTACGAATGCCACATCCTCCTCACCCCCCCTCCTTCTTGTTTCCCAACAACCTTCTCTGTTCTCCCACCTCCTATAGCTGCCTTTCCTCTTTTTCCACACAGTTTCATCTCTCATTTTCCATCCTGCTCCTTCCCACCCTCACAACCTACACCTCATTTCACCCCGATTGCCTTGCATTCCCTATGAACCTCCCCCTTTCACCCCCTGTCCTCCCGCTGCTGCCTGCCATGGCTGATTGTCAGCGTCTTCAGGTCAGTTGTGGACATTTCTCATGTATTATCCTAAGCAAAAGTGACATGGCATTAGTGCAGGGTGATTGGGTTAGTGTTAAGCATCAGGAGCTGATTGAGTTTCTGCTGAAGTGGGTGATAGCGGGAACATTGCTTATGCAGAGTTGAGGGACCCATCAGGTAAGGGCTGTTTAGCAGCTTCCCCCCCCCCCCCAACAAGCCGCATGCTAACAAGCCCGGGGAAGAGTCTCAAAGGTTCTCACTGCGTAGAAATGTGATGCAATTTGTCAGCTGCAGCTTTTTCAGACGCACAGGGACATGTGCTGTACATATACCGTGTTCACAAGACACAGAGCAGCATTTCACATTACCAAACGAAATGTTATATGACGGCAGTTTTATGGCAGCGCTATTTGCCACAGAGACGACATGATTGCTGTAGATCTGCATACAGATGTCATCCCACCCCTCCTTGTTGCTGCAGCAGCCTAATTAACAGCCTTTTTTTATTATTACAAGAATCATGAAAGTGGCATCATTTCTGTCAGGTTTTCCCTCCTTTACAACTATTTTCTATGCCGTCCCCTTGAGAGTCATGTACATGGACACGGTTGTGATGACACACTATAATTCTTCCTGTCAACTCCATCAGGATGTGGGAATTTGCTGGAATGTCAATGAGCCCGGTCTCCTTGGAACCACAGGCAACAGACGGCACAATGGCCTTGTGGAGCTGTGCGGGATGCAGTGTGTGCGCTCGCATGTGTTCGTGTAAGGCTTTTATGGCTGTGTGCATCAAGCCCCTGGCACATGGATGTTTGCTCATGTGCCTTTATGGCTGTGTGGGTGTGCATTTGTCCGTGGTAGCAACTGCGTATTTGCATTTTCTCAATAGAATCCATCTCAAAGTCAAAATGTTTTCCATGAGGATTTATTTATGTCTCTGTTACACATTATGGTAAGCTGCAGCCTGAGGCCATTTTTGGGTAGCATCCCATATGTGCCATAGGTGAGGTGGTGTAAATCTGTGTACATCTATAAGACCCTCTTGATTGGATTGTCCCTATCAGTGTATTCGACATGTGTATTCTGGATGGCTCCTCTGTATGACCTTTGCCTGCAGCCGGCCTGTATTCCTGCGGGCCGTGTTTTGCACACCGATCACCAGGAAGAAGGGGACGAGGAACATGTGGACGTAAGGTCACCTCCTCACACCGAGCACAAGGGACATGTTGTATAGCACGCAGAATTCTAAAAAGATTCTCCCCATCTCCCGTCCTTCTTCTCCTTCATCCGTCCCCGGCCACAATAACAAAACACGCTCCTTCCATTAACTGTCTGTTGGATTCAATTACTCTGGCTGGCATTATAGATCGGCTGCCTTTCTTCTTTCAGGCCAAATGAAGAGGCTTGTATTAGGGGGGGGGTGTGAAAATCATAGGCTTCCGGGAGTTGGACAGCCAAACTGCGACATCCTGTAATTACATGTAAACATTTCATAATGGAATTTAAATCATACAATCTTTTGGCAGACGGATCTGCACTGGAAAAAGGTTTTTGCAATCTGAGTGAATACCATTTCTTTGTTAATAAAGAGAGAAATCAATCCAACCACAAACAGAGCTGAAAGAAACCACTGAGTGAAATGTATTACTCGGGAGCTTGAAATGAGATAGCTTATTTAGTCAGAAAAAGGTGTGTGTATGGGAATTGTGTGTGTGGGAAGAATTTCAAAGATGTGAAATCCCAGGTGAGGTTGAGGTGTTCACTTCACTCTATTTGCAGGGAATTAAAGAAAAAATAATATACTGTGCATTTTGGGGATTGACCAATCACTCGGTGGCCATGCAATCAATACTACAATTATGAGAGCTCAGCTAACTGAAGGAGAAAAACACTGTACTTCAGATTTGAACTTTGCTGAATAATTTTGGTCACAAAGTGTGAGGACAAGCAGTATTTATTGCCACGGTGTGCAAAAAAAACGTGCCCAATGCTTGCATGCAGACAAGAGAATTATAATTTAATAAAAGTACCGAGGCCATTTCATTACAACTGAAAGCATATTAATGTAATTGCATGCTAATCACTTACCCTGACCAACCGTGGAAACAAAGGTCTACGGATATGATTTGCATATTCTGAACAAACTTAGGTGACAGTTGCCGCTTTCCTCTTATGTGATCATTGTGCCGGTAACATTTGATGAAATGTGCATTAAACCCAAACCTCTCGGGATGAAAGCAGAGGAAGAGGAGCCCTGGGGTTAACACACATTTTTCAGTCATGCTTTGAGGGTTTCAGAGTGTTTCGAGATATTTGTAAGAATTGTACATTCCTTACGGCAGCTTAAGAGATATATAACGGGTAGCTGGTTTCACAGCTGCTGATGCTTGTGCAAAGATGCCTGAAACAGTGTTAGCAGTCAGCTGATTTTAATGACTACACCAGTGTTTTTCCTTGTTTAGCTCATTAATTGAAAAGTACAGCGAGTAATGAAATCCGAGATAACGTTAATCCTTTTTTATTACCTTTTTTTATTCTTTTCATTAAAGCTTCTTTATCAATGCACGGCAATGACGCTAAAACGTTTGTTATGTGAACTTTTCTGGGTGGTTGGTTAAAGTGCTCGTGGGAGGTTGTAGAAGTCGGAGATTTGTTGTTCTGGCAGGCGCTGCGCTTCTTTCTGTAAAACAGTCTACACTTCCAGTTGTATTTTAAGGCTTTAAAAGTCCCACTCTTGACAAAAATAAATCATTTCAAAGCTACAGTTGAAGTGAAAAATATAAGCAATCATGGAAGAACACTGGGAAGATCTGTTGGACTAATGTATTTTGATTTCATATTCTTGTGTTGTAGACTATAGCTACATCACTGAAGTAGTCTAAGAAAAAAAGAGACATTTATGGCTGTGCTTTGCCACCAGTCGAAGCATGATAATGATTTTCTGTGTAATATTCCCCACTTCTAGGCCCAGAGGGAGTCTGTGTCAAAGCCAAAGTAGGGAAACAGAAGAGGTACGTGGAGGAAGGAAGGGAAAGAAGGGCTTGACATGTTACCTGGCTATGACAAATAGCACACAACTGACACCCAAGCAAGCCAGCAGAATATACATCCAGATATCAGGTGAGAGGGGGTTGAGGAAGGAGAAGACCCCGGGGTTGGTGCCGTTGGGTTTGCGGTACAGGATACTTATCCCCAGCGTCATGTAGGGCTTGGAGAAGTCGATGACCTTCTCCCGGACGTAGGTGATGGCCAGAGGAGCCACCGCCAGGTCTGATTTCTGCAACGTGATAAAAGCGGCGGGTGTTTGAGTCACACAATAAAAGACAAGCAATCTCATTACGATCTGATTTCTGTCAACCGCTGTTCTGTTCAATATGTACAGGAGGAAGAGTCATGATGGAGGAGGGAAAATTGCTAGGGTCAGTAGTTCAGAGGGATTAGCAGGTAGGAGGTTGAGTTCTTTCTGGAAATGACAGGTAACGTTTCTAATCCTTCTCATGTGGTGTCGAGGATGAGTCACCAAAGAGATCATTTTGGGATTAGATAAATCAGGGGCAAGTAATCTGTGTTTCCAGTGGAACAGAAGATTAGCCTTTTTCTGACTTTGAATATTTTAACATAACCCCTCCAACAGTGGCGGTTTTTACAGTCTTTTTTCTTGTTTGAGATTCCTTAGGCCTTTCCTTTTCTGCTGCTTAAGACTTTTAACAAACAGTCATTTAGGGTTGAAGTAGCAACATTCAAATTATTCAAAGCAATGCAATTAACATCTCAGCCACCAATTGGGCATTGGATTGGATGTTATTAGTGAAACCGCTGGCTAGAAAATCTTTGCTTTCGGAGATTTATAGAATAGAATCGGACGGATGAAACCCCTCTTTAATGGTCACACATGCAGAGCACACAGCACACAGTGACATTTGGCCTCTGCTTTTTAACCCATCCTAGTGAAAGGAGTCTAGTACTAGGAGCAGTTTACTGTCATTTCTACTTTTTCCTTTTCCCCCCGGGTATTTTCAGCATATTACAATGCGCAGCCCCGTTGAGTTGACTTACATGGTCTATTAGCTCTCGCACCATGCCGTTCCATTGGCCGGTGCTTTCATCCAGCGCGCCGTACTTCCCATCTTCCACTAATCGCACCTCATAGCGAAAGCCCAGGATGGCAGAGAGCTCCCTCAGCAGGTCAATACAGTAGCCTTCAAAACGGTCGTTCCCATACAGAGGCTTGTCCGACTTTTTAAACATCACATATGGCTCCTCCTGTGCAGGGAAAATACATTTAGCGGTAGTTTCTTTCTGTGTGTATTTGACAACTGTGTGTGTTATTGTTTGTCTGCGTGTACCAGTATGGTGGAAACACGCAGGGACTTGTTAGCCAGAGAGTCCGTGATGTTGGACGTCTTGCTTCTGTGAGACTCGGTCATATTCAGACCGCTCGGAGGATCCCATGTTCCAATCTGTGAAACAATTCAGCATCAAGTTTATCTGACTGTCTGCAAGAAGATTTCAAAGCATCCAGACACACACTTTCTTTCTTTAAACTCAAAAGTCATACATCATCCACTGCACCAATGTGTCACACACCTTTTCCAGCCCCTCCTCCTTCAGACTGACGACATCCAGGTCGAAATCTGTCCTCAGTCCATTGGTCTTGTTGAAGAGAACACGTCCTGTCAACCCGTCCCAGTGAGCCTGCAGACAGAAGCACACAGCATAATAATCTAAATTCTCAGCGCACTGATTCCATTAACGTCAAGACATCGTCAGCTTATCGAAAAAACTTTTTCTGTCCCAATTATTAATTTTGTCTGGCTCTTCCCTCACTGTCTGTCTATCTCAACAAAATAACAAGAAATACTAAAGCATCCAGAATAATAGCAGGAGTGACAGGTAAGAGTTCATTATGCATGTGGTTCATTGTGCTTGAAGTTTCACTTCAAAGCCATTGGAGGAACAGACGGGCATGGCGAGCGATAGGAAACACAGGGGGGGGGGGGGGGGAGGCGCCCGCTAATACAATGGCTCATTCGGAAAATGACCTGCAATGATACCATCCACAGAATGAAAGAGCTTTGTAGAACAAAGCACATGGCTGACCCCGACTACAGTGAAGGAGACACAAAGAGGCTTTGAAACAAACACGGGTGGAGTAATGAGCGGAGAGAAAGTGGGATACAGGGATGGAGTTGCTGCGGATAAGATGGTTATTTAGATCACATTATCAATAACATTATTGAGAGTGTTCACATTAAGCAGCAAATGTGTTGCGTTTTCACATGATTTACAACAAAAGAACAGACAACAATGCAACATGTGCAGCTCAGTTCCCAGAAGCTGCTACCGTAATTCAGAGAGGATGCTGCAAACATGTGATCTCACTGGTCAATATAACATGTTGTGTTCAGCAGATTCCACAGGTCAGAGGTGAAGACAGGGTGCACACTGATAGCTCTGTTGGCCTTGTACCTCTTTGATGAGATTGATGAAGCGCCCTCCGAAGCGCCACGGCTTGTGGCGGTTACACTGCAGAGAGCTGACCGTGATCTGCTGCGACTGCTGCACCGCCACCGCCACCACGTGGACCGCGTCGTACATCAGCGCTGCATCCGTCTGCGGACAGGAAGGACAAATCATTAGACACTTTTACAACGCCTGCCAATACATCTATCCACATGACCTTTAATCCGCTCAGCTGTTCACCTGGGGAGGAACATAAGAAGCCGTGTGAAATTGTGGGTGACTTGCTTTACTCTTTTGTCAGAACATAAATTTGCTGTAAAGCCAGCAGTTAATGCCCCGCACAAATGGCACGGTGTCTCAGCCTGTTAGTAAAAATACCCGACCACTGTCTGAGGCGATGAGAAAGCTCCGCCAGGGAGAGTCTCTCAGTGGAAGGCCGGCCTGTCACTGTGAAGACTAATGAGTCCTGATGGGTGTGCCTGTTCTCCGGAGAGAGGGAATGCAAAACAGTCACCAGTGCATTCGGGACAACTATGACTGGCATATTCCGTGTAACACGCTAAGTACACAGGACAAAAAATAGCCGACATACATTGTGAAGTGCATTGAAAAGCACGTATTAGGGCCATCCATATAACCCCAGTAATAAGCCATCAAAGGAAGTAAAGGCTCAGGCTACATTTCTCACACCGACTGTGAGATGCTGAAGTTTATCTCTGCTCTCTGCCTGGCACACACAAATTCCTTTCATGCCGTCTGTCCTCACAGTTTGAGACACTCTCCAGTCACCCAGGTCAACACATTACAGCTTAGCTTAGATCCTCTTTCCATGGTCCCACACAGGCTCAAATACACTGTGGTGATCTTATTTGACGAGTCCTGGAGGACCAACCTGCGAGGCAGTATGAAAGATGTCTTTGAGACCACAGAGTATCCTGCAGCTATAGGGTCTGTTCGGATGTGCCGGCTGTCAGGGAGAATGAGCGGGGGTCCTGCACAGCTAGGTGCACAGCAGGAGACCAGTGAGCTGCTGTTCAGCTCAACTCAGTTCCCTATGTCGTTCCTATAGGCGCAGTGGAGCATCCTTACCCTCCATGTCGTATAGGAAAGGAATGCAAGACGGTTCTACGAAGGACGGAAAATATGCTACATGTAACCAGCCTATATTTATAGAGGTCAATTAAAGAAAGACATCTGACTTCCAGCAGCAGGGAAAGAGAAAATGTGAGATAGAGAGGAGAGCAGGGAGCGGCTTCAGGGTGGGCAGATAGTCGGGTTTCAGCCCATCCCCTCGCTCTCCTGTGCTGTTAGAGTTGGTGACTGCTGGTGTCAAAGGCAAAAGCAGATCAGAGGGTGGGAGACCCATCTCTGCTCTCTTTCATCCCCACTGCCTCCCTGGGAAAGGAGGACAGCTACCGCCATATCGGCTTGTGTGTGTGTGTGTGTGTGTGTGTGTGTGTGTGTGTGTGTGTGTGTGTGTGTGTGTGTGTGTGTGTGTGTGTGTGTGTGTGTGTGTGTGTGTGTGTGTGTGTGTGTGTGTGTGTGTGTGTGTGTGTGTGTGTGTGTGTGTGTGTGTGTGTGAGTGTCATGGTGTTCATGGTAAATACTGATTAGGAGAGGAATCCGTATCCAAACACTATTTTCTCACTGAAGGGAAAGTTCATCATGTCCAATAATCCAATTCTTGTTGTACCAATTGTATGTAAGACTTATTGGCTTATTGTCTTTATTTTAAAGATGCACTTTCCAAACAGCTCAATCTGATTTGATAAAAGTTGAACTATAATCACTTTCTGTTGCAGCCCACTCCTGAAGTACAATGATACATTTTGAATTCATTTATTCCACAAATGGTTCATTTCAAATACACTCGCTTTTGTTTTAAAGTGACTGGGTTGAATTCATGCATTGCTAATCTTTCTCTCATAAATGCCTGCCTCTTATTTTAGTTCTTGCTGTTGACCTTCAAAGAACAGTCAATATCACATTCCTATTCTTCCATCTAGAAACACTTTATTCCTTTGGGTCAAACTCAACAGCATGCACATTCATTTCTAATGAAACATTACAACTATAAACATATTCTGTGAAGAACTCCTCTGGGAAAATAATCTGACAACTTGTTTACTTAAAACAGATACCACTTCAAAGTTCTGCTTGGAAGTTTATTTTTATTCTACGTTTCATACTGATTAATGCCCAAACATAAATTCAGCCGGGATATTTCAGCAAAACCTTGGAAGTGTGACCAATTCATGTCTTTGTGCAGTGTCCAAAATTAAGATTTGAAAAGGCCCCAAACATGCTAGTGCCACAATAAGAGTTTCTAAACTATTTATTTTTTAAATCTTGGCAACATTAGACAACATCATTTGTTAATTTCAACATAAAGATTGATCTTATCAATCAGACATATATTTCTATTTGAATACAAAACGTTCATTAGATGTTTTGCAATGTAAACTCATTGTACACGATGCTGTGTTTGCATTCTAGCACAAAATCCCCCATCAGCCTCTTTGTTTAAGTGATTTATGTCCTTCTATTAGCTTTCCCTGAAATATTGACTCAATCTTTTAACTTCTCTTTCACGTGATGTATTGTCTATGATTTATGCAGCAAAGACTTTTTTACTATTTGTCTTTGGAGCAGAACACTTCCTGAAAACCCCTTTGTGATGGAAACAAAGGAAAGCTGGCATCAAGTGCAGGCAGCAGAGATCAAGAGTGAGGAGGAAAAAAAACCTAAAAAGATGGCTCGCAACTCTGGCAGATTGCATTCAATTTAGAAACAATCCAAGAGCGATTTTGATATTTATTTCAGAGCCAAGCGATGGTCCTGTGGGGTGTTTTAAGTGCTTTAAGTGAAACCAATCTGACACTCAAGAGACCGAGGGGAAAGGGTTTCGAACAAGATGGCCAAAACCTTTGTTGCCTTGTCTTTTTTCCACTCTCTTTTCACACAAACACCCACATAACCATCTGAAATCACGCAGTCTCCCTCTGCTTCAATAAAAGTACAATTCCAGCCTTTTTCCTTCATTTCATGACTCATATGTTTCAACACCTCAAATCTTCCTTTCGTACCCTTGATGTCTGCTTTAACCTTTGCATGTACCATCTCTCATAAACAGGTAAGGATCATACACATATTAACACACTTGCAGAAAGACATTAATGTATGCACACCACACTTAATAACTGGGAACAGACATAGTGGCAAACCTCAAGCTTCCTTAAGGCATGCCTCGTTTGTTGTAGTTGCATGCAGTTTCCTCATTTAGAACAGGAGCAAACTGTAGCTGCTGTGTGTCTGTGTGTGTGTGTGTGTGTGTGTGTGTGTGTGTGTGTGTGTGTGTGTGTGTGTGTGTGTGTGTGTGTGTGTGTGTGTGTGTGTGTGTGTGTGTGTGTGTGTGTGTGTGTGTGTGTGTGTGTGTGTGTACTGTATGTGTGTTCACAAAAATATATTCCTTTTCCCTGCATCAGTATTCACTCCAGCTCCCCACCATGTGCATAATTCCTCTGTCAATGTTGCACCCCGAAAAATCTCTCTTTTTCTGTTCACCTCGTCACAATCAGTCGTCCCCTCCCCTCCCCTCCCCAGCACACACACACACACACACACACACACACACACACACACACACACACACACACACACACACACACACGCTTTTGATGGACGTCTTCCGCGGCTGCTTGTGTACAGTATAGGACTCCGCTGTTTATACGTATCATATACATCTGATTAGCCCTAATGAGATTAGCACTGACCTGTTACTCACCATGCATCACTAAGCTGCAGCTGCCAGGCACAGAGCAACACACACACACCCACACCCACACACACACACACACACACAAACACACACACACACACACACACACACACACACACACACACACACACACACACACACACACACACACACACACACACACACACACAAACAGGCATCATTGCCATCAGCATCAGAGTCACCGTGTCAGTGGGAGAGAGAGAGAAGCTCATTGTTTCATTGGAGCCAAAGTCACTCTGCCCTCAGATCACAGACAGTCTCATGGGGTTTGATGATTTGATAGAAGAAGAAGGTAATTATTCATTTCATTCACTCTATATGTATTTGTGCTGCTTCAGTGCGCAGCCGGTGCCAGTATTTGACTCAGTATTTCCGCTGTCAGACACATTACTGCAACTCTAAACTTTGTTATGTTTAGCAATTAAATCTTCACTTGTCAAGAGGAGTTTTCGGTGAAAGCTACACGATTATTCATGATGTCTACTTTAATCAAGAAGCTCTCTTCGCTCTCAACCCCCACGGAGTGAGATACCGCATTTGTTTTAATCTGCCAAGGGGAAAACCTCATGAGGAGGATGGACACTGGAGGGAAATGTCTGTACATAATTAGAGATGAATTTCAAATGTGGCAAGAGATGCAGCCTTTTAAAGAGCAGCTCGTTGGTGAGCGATCTGAATCCAATCGATGAGGTTCCACAACGCTTCCTCTAATATCAATTAAAATGAGGATTGTGGGACATACACATATTTGTTTTCTTGGCGAAAGTTAGATGAGATTAATATTACTGAGTGTGTTGTCAAACTACTTGTTTAGGTCTCAGTAAGAGAGCAAATATGCCTTATTCCCACATATTTAAATATTCATTTAAAGTCTAAGAAGCAGTTTCCAGATGACTGTGAAGCCTCAAATCTTCCCAATATTATACGTTTTTTCTCATTCTAGTACAAGTTCAAATATAATGCAACATGTGCCAGAGTATTTCTAGCATTGGTGTGTTGCATGAGACCCTGGGTGATGAATCAGTGCAAAGAGAATTGTGCAAACTTTCACTTCTAGGACAAAAATGAAAAAGTAAAGGGTTGAAAAACACTGAAATATGACATATGTGATTTATGGGGCATATTATGGCTGTTTCAGGCCGCGTAGCAGAGAAGGGAAAGCAGGCCGTGTCAGATCATTTTGGTGGGGAGACGCCCTGGGGTGACTGCAGCTCAGTAGTGCCATCTCTCTGTCTGTCCGTAACTTTTCCTCTCTGTCTCTCTTCGTCTCATTGTGTCTTTCCCTCTGCCTTCCCCGCCTTCTCTCTACAGTTTTCCACTGAGCTCAGAGTGTGGGTATATGGAGGGCTTTGCCAATGCAGTCACTGTCATTTTTCCTCTTCTCTTTTGCGTTGGAGGTTTAATCCCTTTTCTCACATTGCATTTCCACATGCTGAGGCAACAGAGCAGACTTGTTACATTTCTTTTTTAAATTAATTTCTTTTTTCTTTCTCACAGGGAAGTAAGACTGGCTTCTTCCGACGAGGACCCCTGGGCTGCGGATCTATTGATGGCGCTGGATTTATGTGAAAGCACATTCATGGTTTTATTGTAGATTTAAGCACACTTTAAAAAGGAGGATAAAAAAAGTAGACTGAAGAGTTTATTTTATTTTAAAGAAAGGATCCTACGGGAAGAGTGAGAAAGTGAACTGCACTCTGATGTATTTATTCAGTATTGATGCGGAGCTATTAAAGCATCCCATCTTATCAAATACTGACAGATGCTTGAATATTGATGCAACCTTCACTCTCACCTTATACTTTTATCAATGTCTAAGTGATCTTTTTATTTCAAGAATAACAGGCCTAATCACTGCAGGTAATTCCCCCTCTAACGACTATACATATAGTATATTTGAACTTGGGAATGAAGGTTACAAGGGCAGAGAGAGTTAGCGACCTCATCAAATGTTGAAGACAAACAATGTGTAGACATAGCTAAATGGGAAAAGCAGTTCAAACACGCACAGACTGCTCAAGCTGACTATAGTCCCTCTCCTGTTTGTTCCAAACAAACCCCTCATGCTGCTGCCAGAAACACTTCCTGCACACCAGATTTCTCCCTATACAATTCTTTCTAATTTTGGGTGAAAGCTAAAGTATAAAGGAGAATATATAAATTAGAAATATAGCAAGATTGAAGGTCCAGAGTCCAGTAGCAGCTTTATAAGGCTGTGTTTATGAACAGCATGCCTTGAGGTCAAATCTAATGTGAGTTGCTGATATGGTGTTCAGCAGGTATCATCTCTAGCATGTTGGCATGCAACTATTTGCATTTGAGGCAAAACTACACTCAAGCCCAGCTGAGGCGGATGCAAACATGATTTGTTTTGCAGGTATTTCAACCAAGTTTAAGTTGGATAACATCAAAATGTTACCCCCCTGTTATTTCTCCTGTGTTGTAATACATGTGTTGTTCTAATGAACCCTTTATTAGCTGTGTGTCATTGGCTTCCGAGTTGTTACCTAGAGGAGATAGGCCCAAGTATCATCTCAGATTGAGAGTACACTGTAAATTCATAATTGGTTAAGTATACAGTGTTACACTTGCATACATGATTCTTTTTTTTTAGAAATGATTATTTCCAAAGTCTAATCCAAAGTGGTGGCCCATCTGACTGACAGATCTAGACTGCTATCCCTTGAGATGAATCCCTTTAAATGTCCCAGATTGATATAATGAGAAACAGCAAATTAGAAAAATTAAATCAAATAAGTACCTCATTATTTCTTTAAGTTAAAAAAAAGGTTGTGAAGGCTCCAAGCTGTGGTTCAGAGCCTTCAGGTAGCAGCGTGCTGTCGGTAGCACTGTCTCTTCAGAGTCCTGCCTAATTAGCACCTCGCTGCCTAACCTACATCTGATCAAGTGGCTGTTTAACACGATGGCCTTTCCTCGTCTTTAATCAGCCTCCGGCTACGTCTAGCTAAAGTAGGTGAACATTACACAACACTCAATCAGCTGGATACACTTCCCAAAATGTCAAAAAGCTTTTAAAATTCAAAGGATGTTCTTAAGTTTTAAGCAAAATCAAAGTAAAAAAGGAAATACATCCCTCTAAATTCCACCTCCATCTCGCTCCCGCTGCCTGTTCTCGCTCACAAAAGGCTTCTATGGACCGAGGGAGCACTGGTGCTAATAATGTTGATGCTGTGCCAAGCCCAGCTGGTGGTGCCCGGCACAGGGCATCGAGTGTCTGCTCCCCACAGTTGCTGTCTTTAAAAGGCTCTCTCCTCTGCCAACTGGGATCAGAGGGAGACAGATCACATTGCTGTAATGGACGCAACCAACCTGTGAACCTGTGTGGAGTGCAGTCTGTTAGCTCTGGATATCAGATGCAACATCAGAGCCTCATGCTTTTCATTAGGCTGCAAATGATGTGTGCTATCGAAGCGCTGGGAAGCATGTTGCAATAACAAGAAATAAGAATGTGACCTTTACTATTTTACACTTTTTATTTAAGATCTGATAAAATGGTAGTTTTTGAAATCACATGGAACATTCATTTAAATAGATTCAATTTCCACATCTTCTCTTAAGCTCCTTAATAAACTGTCTCATATAATGATACCAATCTCTGATGACCTAGAATTATAGTGGATAATATCAGTCATGAGATGCATGCGTTGGGTTAATCAAATAGAATTAGCTGAATGTGAATCACTGCTAATGCCCTGAAAAACATGTTTTAAGATGCAGAGAGAAAACTCACTTTAGAATAAAAATGTATCACAAAATGCTTGATCTAATTTCCAGTAAATCTTATTTGTGCAGGGATTTGTATCAGGCATAATGACACCACGTATCCTCTATTTAATATCATTTTAAATGAGGCTCAACATACACCCCCTCATTTGGTTCCATGTTGCATGCATGACGCTCACATGGGCGAGGGGATCATGTGTCCGCGTTCTCTTCCCATTGTCAGATTGTGCTGCCTACAAACCTGAGCCATGTCCCGACCAAATGTGAAATGAATCAGACATCCTACAGCAAACACCTATGTGTAAACAGACCTGGAGAAAGCATCTTCTAACCATATGTTCCTGTATCACGATTTCAGTGTGTGGGTGGCTCAGAGCTGTGTGTGAGTGTGTGTGTGTGTGTGTGTGTGTGTGTGTGTGTGTGTGTGTGTGTGTGTGTGTGTGTGTGTGTGTGTGTGTGTGTGTGTGTGTGTGTGTGTGTGTGTGTTTGTGTTCTCTCCCCGTTCTCTCTTTGTCTCTGCCTGTCAGTCCGTCACACTCTCTGCAACCTCCCTCTTCCCTTCCTTTGTAGTATCCCTAATTTGTGGAAAAATGATACAATTTTGTCATTTTCTATAAACATCCTAAAGACGCACTCTTTTACCCTTGTGTCAATAAACCATCTACAGGATAAAAAGATATAATTTCGGTCTTTATTGATCTGGTGCTACTGCCTGTAAAGGATGGTGGGATTTAATAACACAGGTGCAAGAGTTCGGTTCATAATTTCATGTATCGACCAGCGAGGACAACAAACACGCCTCGAGTGAAAGAAGAGCAGCCCGTGAGTGTGTTTACAGTTCAGCGTGTGTGTGTGTGTGTTTACAGTTCAGCGTGTGTGTGTGTTTACAGTTCAGCGTGTGTGCGTGTGTTTACAGTTCAGTGTGTGTGTGTGTGTGTTTACAGTTCAGCGTTTGTGTGTGTGTGTTTACAGTTCAGCGTGTGTGTGTGTGTGTTTACAGTTCAGCGTGTGTGTGTGTTTACAGTTCAGCGTGTGTGCGTGTGTTTACAGTTCAGTGTGTGTGTGTGTGTGTTTACAGTTCAGCGTGTGTGTGTGTGAGTGTGTTTACAGTTCAGCGTGTGTGTGTGTGTGTTTACAGTTCAGCGTGTGTGTGTGTTTACAGTTCAGCGTGTGTGCATGTGTTTACAGTTCAGTGTGTGTGTGTGTGTGTTTACAGTTCAGCGTGTGTGTGTGTGTGAGTGTGTTTACAGTTCAGCGTGTGTGTGTGTGTTTACATTTCAGTGTGTGTGTGTGTGTTTACAGTTCAGCGTGTGTGTGTGTGTGTGTTTACAGTTCAGCGTGTGTGTGTGTGTGTTTACAGTTCAGCGTGTGTGTGTGTGTGTGTGTGTGTTTACAGTTCAGTGTGTGTGTGTGTGTTTACAGTTCAGCGTGTGTGTGTGTGTGTTTACAGTTCAGCGTGTGTGTGTGTGTGTGTGTGTTTACAGTTCAGTGTGTGTGTGTGTGTGTGTTTACAGTTCAGCGTGTGTGTGTGTGTGTGTGTTTACAGTTCAGTGTGTGTGTGTGTGTTTACAGTTCAGCGTGTGTGTGAGTGTGTTTACAGTGCAGCTTAGAAGATTCATTGTGACATTTCTATAATTAATTTGAATGCTTAAGTGCACTGAACCTATGATCTCATGATGCCTTTATGTGAAATGCATACATGCATCTGGGTCCGTTTCACAAAAGCTATTTGCTAGCTCTGCTCACGTGCAAATGGTCCACTTCCACAAATGTAGATAAAAAACCTTGCTCAGGAACTCAGATGCTCAGGAACGCATTGCAGGTATGGACTTTGCTTTGATTAGCGAAATGTGTCAGAATTAACAGGAGAGCATGTGATCTTAAGTTGCACATTTGGTGAGATGGGACTAGTCACATGCATGCATAATTTCCTGTCATTTCCTTGTGCACGGGTACGCATTTTGTATCCCTTGGGGAAAAGACAGACAGCCATTAATGAGTAAATATGGCAGTTATAAAACAAAGCTGAAGAAACACTGGAGACAAACAGCTTTATATCATGGCAATCTTTAAAAAGACATAGGTATGAAAATTATACAACATCCTAATTTTGATTGCCCAAATACATATGTGTCTGTCATGATGTGTTTGTCACCACAACTAGCTGTACTTGAGTGCTACGTGCTGTCAAAGAGAGTTGTTATGACTGGACAGCTTTAATGGAAAGACATTTTTACTTTCTGTTTTGGGGACAAATGCTGCGTTGTAGATCTTCTTCTTCAAATCATTGTCATTAGCAATTATTTACTATACAGTATCCTGTGAAAATCTGCTGAGCATGCATGTTCTTGAGCTGATTTAAGTGAAGTGTTTTGCTCGAGGATATTTTAGCAATAGCTGCTGATGGAAAGGAAAGGAAAGGAAAATGTTGCATTTGCGGATTTCCCTCACTGGTTTGTCAGTGTCTTTGCACGTCTGTTTTCTTTCCAATTAATTTAGTGTTATGCCAACAGGCTTTTTACAGCGTCCCATGCGAACTTGAGCTGCAGCCCCGTCACGTTATACATATTACCCAAACAACCGCACTCCATTAATAAGAGTCATTATTATGAGCTATTACACCAGAATTGCATCGGTGACACTGGAGAACATCCCACCCTCTGTTGTGGTAATTATAGCTCACTGAAATGTAGACATAAATGAAATGATGCAGATGTAGAAAATAACTGGCCCTAAAGCCTCAGTGAGGCGTACAACTGGGAAACTGTTTTATTTTTCTTATTTCCCTCAATTAAATCCAAGTATATACTTAGCTCAGTGAATGGGGATTTGAAAGAATGCAAATTACGATGGAGCATTAAAACCAAATATCCCATTAGCTTGGGGCTATAATTATACACAGATGGGACAAAATAAGAGAAATCTGCCTATCAATCTATCTAGCCATCTATCCATCTATCATTAAGCACAGTGTGTCTCTTTCTGCTGTTAATCCAAATATAGATTGAGGCTAACAACAATTTAAGCTCCAAATTACTTCAGGGATAAAGCGGCGACGCAAACACACAATATCACACGCACTTCACGTCCGAACACAAACGAGCCCCCCCCACTAATTAGCATTCCCTCTCTCAGTGTGCATCCCTCGACGTCAGAGACACCTCGGACAAACCCCCCGTTAGGAGGAAGGGGCCGGGTGTGTTTGTGGCTGCGAGCTAGCCGGGCTCTCATTATGCATCCTTCCCTGAGATAACACTCGGCCTCACCCAGGGCTGTGAATGTCACTTTGATTATACACAATCTGAGTCTAGTGGCGTGACAAAAAAACATTCCATGCACCTCCCCACCCTAACCGCATTTTTTCCTTTGCCACAATCTCACCTCCCCGCATCCCCACTCCTCTACGTCCACCTCCCATCTCAGTCAATCAATTCTTCGTGGTGAAATCACAAGGTGACCTGGACGGCGTTGTCCTAGTAACCATTGCTACACAACTGTTGCCTGGTCACCGTGCCACAAACAAGCCCGGCACACAGCAAGGCTTCAGTGTTGCAGAGAATGAAAATAAGGTAGGAGAGAGGGGAGGAATAAAAGGCTGGAGGGAGGGGGGTGAGAGGTCACACTCTGGCTTCTGCAGCCCACTTTCATTTAATGATACCCTTCAAGGTGGCTTCTCAGCCCAGAGCACCGATAAACAAATGTCAGGCAGATCTAAAAAATGAATTAAACACTTTCAAGTTGCAGATAACCCAAATATTATTCAGACTCATACGTTTATAATGCAGGTACGGCTTTTCACAATCACCAGCAGACCCGTTTCTCCATTATGTCTTTATTATGCCATTAAAATGACGTGTTTTTATATTCATTCTTTCTATTTCTCAAATGACGCTTTATTAGGAATCCTCTTAGGGCGAAACACTCTAAAGTATAAAGCACATCCGAGCCGGGATTTATAAAAAGAGCACTCTAATGAAGTACTTTATCAAGCCTGCATGAGCCTTCGGAACCATTTTTCATTATTTTACGGTGGTTCTAGTCCAGTGCGATATGTCAATATGTAGCATAGGATCTGACAAAATGATTCATGCAATGCTAATTAATCAATTCAACGTTCTCTGCTAATATCCATTAATTTCCGGCGGAGGAAAAAAAAATAATTAAGGGGTTTTAACCTCTCTGTGCGCTGCATTAATCTTTCTGCATACATACAGCAACGTTTGTGCACATTCGGGAGAAAGGATACACATACTATTATTTGTCGATACTGCTTGTACTGTATTGTTCCTGCAATCCGTACCAAACTGCTGTATATTTGCAGGGCCTTAATTGGAAACTAAAAGAAAAAACACATTGATTCCTCCTGTGTGTTTTCATTTCATCACATGTAAGTGTGAATTACTGCTGTGACTGATATTTGAAGAAACACCACTGTGCTTAAGTCTTTGATGAAAGGACATGTCTTTCATTACACAGATATCTGATGCCAGCTGGCAAGAAGAAAAAAAGGCTGACTGAAAGCGGGGGGAAAAAATATGTTTTCCGGCAAGGAAGACTTTGTGAGGGAGGTGCGGTAAATCCACTGTTTACAACAACACCCACACCCAGACAGGGACCTTGAATGTCCATGAAGAGCTCCATTCCCTTTTTCACTTTCAAATCACCTTATCCTAGGATTTTTTGGATGCCATCCTAAAAAACCAAGGCCATAATTTCCATCCAATTTGTTCCCCCTCTCTGCATGAACACTGACAGATTGTCATATTCTGGCCACGCTCCCAGAGGAGAGCTGTGAGAGGCAGGAGGGCAGATAAACGGCTATTATCATTCACACTGCCTCATTACTGAGCATTTAGACCTATGGGCACCAGCCCCAAAGCACCAAGCAGAGGGCGTTGATGCTGCCACCATGCCCCCCCCTATGCCCCGCCCCCATGCCCCCCGCCCCAGGAGCTCTGCGCCATGGAACCTGTGATTGACAGTAGGCGCTAATTTATTCTCTTCAAAAACAGCATAGTTCAAAACCTTTTTTTTTTGTAATGAACAGTCACCTTGCATTGTGAAGATCATTTTTTTATGTTCACTGAAGTGACTGTAGCATAAACCCCCTCCCCCCCCCCAAAGGTGCCATTACGTTACATATGGCTTCAGATTGATTTGGTCATTTGGACATGAAGGAATGGAGTGCAGCTATGAGCATGTTTTCTGCAAACACAGCATAACATTTGCATTACGTAAGCAGCATAAAAAGGTTTGAGCCTACCGTCATGAATCCATCCAGCAGGCCTGAGTCGGGTTTGGGGGGGGCTTGTAGCCGCTCCATTGACCACTTCTCGATGATGGACGACACCTGAGAGTTTTCTGTGTTGAGGATGCGGAACCCGGTCATGTTGACTCCACTAAAACGATACGGCTCCATGTCGAGGGCAAAAAGGTCCTGGATACATAAAGATGAAAATCTAGATGTGTTCAAGCTGCCAACAATAATTAATTCCTCAACTTTTTCTGCACTGAATACTAATCTCATCTGTCCTCAATAATTAAGAGCAGCCATTTGAGTTGCAGCTTTAGCAAGAGGGAGCAGAAGAGTGCAGTTGAAGGTATTTCAAGAGCTGTATTATCTCATGCTGAGGCAGCAGCCTTGATGAAGGAAAGGCTTGCAAGGTTACAGGCCGGCTTTTGGTGGACTGCCATCTATCATGTGGAAGGGAAAGGACAACCCAATCGTCCTGCATACAGCATGCCTGGCATCTCACCAGGCAGATGTCTTTGGGATGCGACGACACAGTTGACAGAGCGACAGCAGGTGATGAACTCACAATGGCCGTGCCACGGTCAATGTTTGCTGTCCTTTTCCGAAACCAGCATGGATGGCTCGGTCCCAGTATACAGCAGCTTTGGCCGGCATAGTGGCCTCTATCCGGCCAAACACTGGCTGATGTTAAAGTAGGCATGTTTCCACCCGACAAGCAGCAGCATGCCACTGACAGAAGCCTATAATCACTATTCTCTTTTCTTTCCCAATGACATACCTGCTTCCACTCACTCCCCTTTCATCCAGCCAGGTTCGTCCGTGGATGCACAAGAGATAGATAGTTGCAGGCCCTGTGCACTGTCAAATGTCTTTTTCAGGTCAGCTTTCTCCAACCTTTCCTTCAGACTTTCCAATTGTGAGCCAAACAACACAGCGTGAAGTGTGTTTGTTAGCTATAATGGACCAAATGGGTGCCAGTCATCTGCTCAGGGCTATTATCCTAGCTCTCAGTCTTCTGTTCTCTGGGCTCTGCGAAGATTTGCTGCTGTTCATCTGCAGTGTAGCAAGCAATCTTTGTAGTGGCTAGATCAAAGAACTTGGGAGAACTTCAATCGCGCTGCCAGAGTCAGAATAAAATATATCCAACTGCTTGTGTTTCCTACTTTCAGGTTTGTGGACAGCCGCATTGGGGGGCAAAGGTATGTGCTGTATTCAGGAAATAAACTTGAGGTAAACTTTCACAACTTCAATATGCGAGGAGTTTGTTTGTAACCAACTACAATGAGTGAGCTCAAGGCCGTCTATTATCACAAATGCAGGTTGTAGTTCAGGTCCACAAGGCTTTACACACAAGAACAAATTAATGTTTTATTTTTATTTTGACACGCTCCTGGGTGAGTCATATTTAATTTGATTTTCAGAGAAGAAGAATAAACTGCTTTTGAGACACCTGGATGTAATTTCGCTCAAGCAGTGCAAGACGCCAAGGGAAAGTACAGTTGAACACATTTTTAAGTAAATAAGGCTCCGCAAAAAAAATGACATATCCTATATAATAGCAATTTGTCAACATAAAAGCAGAAATGGCAGCGTACTCACCAGGGTAGTAAAAATATAATGGTAGTACTCTGTCATCATACCCATGGCCAGGGCCTACAGGGAGAAAATAACATCGGGTAGTAAATACAAATGTAAAGATTAATGTAATTAAATGTAATTCTTTATCAAGCTTTTATTGAACCTGTATAGTCTGACATCCTTAAATGGTGGGATTGGTAATTGATAATAAGTAGAATCATTATTACACTGTATAACCATCACGAATACAATAAAACATAGCAGTAATTGGACAGTTCACTCTACCTTTAAAACAATGGTAGGACATGTGTTGGAGAAGGAACTGAGTTGAGCTGCTGACATACAGTTCATGGTTTCCTCTGCCTAGTATTCACCATCAATAAATAATCATTCTTGTTGCTTCGCGTAGACACACAGCTGTATAGAGAATTCAAGCAGTGCGATACGCTTCAGAGAATACTTCTTTTCAGTAAAAGAAAACCCAGACTATTCTCAGAAGTAACGCGCCTCTGTAAAACGAATTTAACATGCCTGTGAGCAGAGTTAGATTTTCTAATTAAAAAACCTTTATTGTGCGGCGAAGAGCTTCCATTATGGAGGGACAGTTGGAGAGATCTAATATTCTACAAAGAGATTAAAGATGGAGCAGAAAGTAGGTATCCAAATAATTTGCTTCAGTGCTTTCAGAGAGAATGAGCAATAAAGGGGAACAGATACTGTATTGGCTTATTATTTTAGTGCTTATACATAATCAATTAACTATGAGTCTATGTATTTAGTGCTGAGTCTATGTTTTCACAAGGAGAAAACCTAACATTTAACTATTATTATTTAATAACTCAATGAATTTTACAAATGATTTCAACCATCCTATTAATACATGTAGCAGACTGGTTCATATCCTTATCTAACATTTCGGTTTAAATATTGAACCTAAAGGTAAATTGGATGGAGTACACAATACATAATAAAGACATTGTGAAATAAACAATTATATTAATTAAATGTGTAAAACAAAGTCTTTTAATCTTGAAAATTGAAACAAAAGTATATTAATAGTATATGTTATTCCTTCAGTTTGGTAACAAGATTGGGAATCATTTTTATTTAATTATAGACGATTTCAAAAGGTGTTTTTATTTCATATTGGATTTTTTTTTCCAATCACACTCCATGTCACCTTTTATCTCAAACTGTCATCTTTCATGCCGATGGAGTTGTCAATAGTCGCCTCTCACCTTTAAGTGGATTACCTTCTTCAATATCACATTGGAAATGGTGTTGCTCCAGAGGTGCTAAATGGTTAGATCTAGAATCGGGGTTTTGAGCTGGAGGCATGTGATTGGTTGATAGGTAAGAGGGTGGTGTCATAAAGAGTGGCAATAGCAAAGGAGACATCGTGAATATAGAAATGACTTTTGAATAAAACCGTATTAAACTCTGTTATTATTGCAATTAGAACAATTAAGTGGCTGTTGATGATAATGAGTTGACTTTTAATAATTTTCAAACTCACTTGGTATTTTATTTTACTTTTTTGAAATATTGAAATATTCGTGTTCCATTTATATATTTTACACACTTTATCAAAAATAACTATCATGGATTAATCCAACACTTCAACTCCATAGATTACCCTATCGTGGCTCAATACCCATACCTGTTTTAGGATCCAGGCAGCCATCTCATGTCCACAATCAAAGATGACATGGAACTCCTTTGCCTTCTTCATCTCCTTCAGAAGTGGCTTGGCATCCTTGGTCTCGGTGGGCAGCTGTCGGATCTTCAAACGAATGTTGTATCGTGACGGTGCCTTGATCAGCTCCTGCAGTCGAATAAGACCTGCAGACAAAGAGGACACATATAGCGTGAACAAATGAATTTGAAAGACGCAGCTTCAATGGGTTTGATCTGCTGCCATTTTGAAGTATCTCCGATGCTGAGGAGGCCACAATAAACAACTGGATTCAGGTTTTCACAGCAGGAAAAGGCTCATATGCATGCCTTCCTAATCCACCGTCTATTGATCCTCCCACTCAAGCTTGGCAGGCAAACAGACTGCTCCAGCACCTATCAAGAGAATTTAACACCAACCCAGCACTCTTTTTTATAACAAAACAGAAAAATGCAAAGAACCACAATCTGCACCCTCCTACAGAGACTTCCAATCGCACAGAAGCCTCCCAAATGCTGATTCGCTCTCGTCCTCCACGATACCACAGAGCAGCATGGAATAGGTTCATTTTTATCCTGATGGAAAGCTGCTGTCAATCGTGCCTCTCCACTCTCTCTCACACACACTTCAGATGTGCTCTGATGAGAGGGCCTCTGTTTGCCCAGCTTGTACTTGCCCGTAGGGAGCCCGGCGCCTCCGTCACATATTGAGCTACAATCTTCACCTTTCATTTCTCGGCCACACATTCAGGTAGAAAGCTCTCCGGGAGATACTGCGATGAGATTACAATGAGTTTCTCCCTCAGTAAAGAACTCCAGAGTGCTGGGATGAAAGAGGCTGGATTGATGGGAGAGATGATTACTTGTCATGGGTATAAAAATGGATTGAGCAGGGAGGATAGTTTGAGAGGGGACTAGAGAGAGATAGGATTTTTTTTTTCTCTTTTTCATGGAACCACTTAAAGATAGCTCAGCCTATTTTTTATTTTGAAATGAAGTGCTGTGTGAGCAGTTTAATGGTCTTACTGTGAGTGGGGCTGGGTCTCCCTGAGGCATATACAAAGATTGGTGTGAAATAGGAACATGCAGGTCTTGTTGTGAATTGTCCCATTGTAGGGAGGAATACTGAACCACCTAGAGCTTTGCAGGTAATCCCAATAGATCCCTTCTCTAGGGCATGTCCGCGTTTCCCTGTTTTTGTTCGTACCGACACTTTGGGAGGTGTTAAGCAAGAAAAAAAAAATATGTCAAGGGAGCTCAACGTTTGGGAAACACTGTCAGGGTAGATGTTTGTGGGCTCTGGCTAATGCCTTAAGACTTTCCCTCTGGATCTTCTAACGGCTGTGTGTGAATATTTTATCTCCTCCGATAGTTTTCCCTGCCAGCCGTCAGATAGGCTCCAATCAGCAGAGCGGGGCCCTGGAGCATGAAGCTGTGTGATTACAGTCTGGGACCAGGTGGAAGCGGAGGGGAGGGGAGGGGAGAGGAGGGGAGGGGGGGGGGAAGCTACGCGGCTATTCAGCTGTCACACTTTTCAGGGCGTCGGGTGAAAATGCTCCACAGAGGAGGCCCACGCCGCTCCTCTCTGACAGAGAAAGAGGCGAGAGGTCACCCCTGACATCTCACTGGGGCAGTTTTGTTGGAGAATCAGGGTGTTAACGTTCGGAGCTCCAAGGCAAGAAGTAGGTCAAGGTGATGAGTCAGAATAATGTGGCAAGTGAGACGAGTCATTGGGATACAGTCCGAGGTTAGCGTACGGGCACTAGCATGCTGAAGGAATGGTTGTTTCCTGAAATCTCTGCAATAGGAATGATGGAGAAGGCAACAAGTGACAGTAAAAGGAAGAGAGAAGGGCATTTAGATTTCTATTCAGTGGCAACATTTAAGATGTCAACTATACAATAACCATTTGCTCTGAGTAGGAAGTGAATTCATTATGCAACCTGTCTAAAAATGTAAGCCCCCTTTCAACCCTGTCTAATTTACCTACATTAAAGCGTCAACCACATCATGCCAAGTAGCTCGTAAATTGCGAATGAGCATTAGAATATTGTTATGTTCTCTGGAGCGATTACACTTCGCCTCATGAAAATATCACCGCGCTCCGGCAAAAATGTGACACGTCTTTTAAAATGCATATTATGAGCCACTCCACAAAGTCAGAGGATAGACGAAATGACTCACAGACACATTTAATCGTCACCCTCAGAGATCAAGTGTCTGTGCATGTTATTAACGTCTGTTGCCAGCGCTGCCATACTGCAATTCGGGTTTGCATTAATCTGAAGGGACACTGGGTCATTCTGGGAAATGTGGTCTCTTTTTTTCAATGTTGCTGCTCACTCTCCTGGAAGACTGACGTGGGCAGCACCTGCAGGACTAAGGCAGAACAGTAAGCTATTGATTTCTGAATTAACTTGACAGGTTACAAAGCACTCAGTGAACTCTGAGCAGCAGTGCAGCTTTTTTGTAGCTCACCTTGTACCTCTTGTTTTTTTCTGGACATTTTAAGGGCCAAAGGAGCCAGGTTTAAAAAAAACAAAACGGACACACTTGGCATGCAAAACAGAAGCACTACAGAAGGAGGAAGACAGACACCGACTGTACCTGTACCTGTGCTGTCGTCGTACACCACGGTAACGGTTTTCCACTTGAAGAAGTGCACCAGGTCGAGGATGGCTCTGCTGAGGGACGAGAAGTCGGGGTACAGGCTGACATAGTACGAGTCCCGGTTGTCTGAGATTTGATGCTTCCACTTGGTCTGGACGTGGGGCACTCCCAAAGCATTGCAGATGGACTGGACTGCGTTGGCAGAGGAACTGTGTGAGGGGCCAAAAATGGCCGCCACACCGAGGGAAAGCTGATCACATGCTGGAAAGAGAACAAGCAGAAAAAGCAGCAAGTTAGCTTAGTGTTTCAATGTTGGACTTTTCATTTTTACTGTTTTCTAAATGTTTTTGTTTTCAGTGTGTGTCCACATGTCACCTCAAACAATCAGAACAGATGCTTCATAATGGTCACTACCCAAGGGAGGCGGAGCCGTTTGGTTTGCAAGGACAGCATATGGATGATGCGATACACAGTTATGTGGTTTTAAACTGTTTGTAATGTGCCAAAAACACTACTGTGTCAGCAAAGGCAGAATGGAAGAAGACACGGATAACATTAATATTACAAGGCAATAGAAATAAAGATCTTTGTACATGTGAAATTCTATTTTATTAATTTATTGTCAATCCGGCTTGGAAATTCAATGCCCAGATGGTGTCAGAGTACAGTGATTCCAGTACAGTCAATCCCTTTCAGACCTCAATAAAATTGTGGACAGTAAATAGAGACTGATTTTTGTGTTTGTCTCCAGTCTTTGGTAGTTAATGTTCACCCCACATAATCTGTCAGCTATTACAGCACACTGTCAATAGCAAACATTTAATTATTCATTTACAGAATGATGTAAACCAGATTTGGCAATTTTTTTTAAAGAAATGTTGTAATTTCTATTGCTTACATTCCATACATTTCTTAAATGCATTGGAGCCCTATGAAAAGACTTGTATTTCTTAATTCCTGACATTTCTTTATACATCCAAAACAATCGATCTTGACAAATAAATCCATGACATAGAAAAATAGCACTCATAATGAGGCTTTTTTTTTAAAATGTCCTCGTATCTCCGGACTTACCTTTCCTGGAGGCCTCAAAGCTGTCGAAGATGTTTATTCTCTGGATGTCATAGGTCAGCGTGGTGTTGGGAAGCAAGGTGCGGTTCCTGTTGATTGTGTTCAAGGCAAATTTAAAGGCTAATTCCTCTGCTCCGGAAGGGCCGCTCTCAGTGGATTCAAATATTCCTCCTAAGAAAGAAAAATAGAGAAAAATGTGGTTAAGAAAAAAATAAACAGTTCAGAAAATGACTTTTGAATTCTTTCTCTTAAAATCACAATAAATTCCTCAGTACAAATGACATTTAAGTAAATGATCGATATGATGCAGTCAATAACAGCTCAAGCTGTGTGGCACTTTTTCTTCTTCAAAGGAGTTATTGTTGAACGCTTTCCACGGCTCAGACGATCATATGAAACTGATTTACAGTGCCGATTAGGCGTTTCGATCGCAGATGATTTGCATTCTGTAGCAATTGTCGGTGTAATTATAGGCAATTAGTTACATCGGGGGGTGAGTTCAGGGGTGAGTGCCCTGCTTCAACTCCCTCGCTCAGCCTTGACAGAAAGGTTCACTCTTCCACTTTGTCCCATTGATTTCAGCAACTCTCAAATGAGAGAACAAAGACAAGCGATAGCAGATTGAGCAGAGAAATAAGGGGCAACAAGACAAAAAGGTATCGGAAAGGAGAAAGAGAGCCATGGGAGAAATCTGTAAGATATTTATTGAGGTATAGAAAGAGAGACAGGATCAGAAACGTTGACACGGAGAAAGGAGAAGGCAAATCAACGCAGGAATAAAGATAAAACATCAGGAAGCTTTTAATTACCCTCATTAAAAACAAGTCGTCTCAGAAGTTCCAATGATTATCTCTGCATCATACTTGTCTGTTACTTTGGTTGATTGTTAATCGGAGGGCCTCCTGAAGGGAGGATCATGCCGTGACCGCCCTGAGATATCTTGTTACCTTTTGGATATATGTGAGTCGCAACGCTTACTAATTATCAAAGTCTCTAAACAAAATGAATTAAAAAACTATTTCACAGCACTGCACAGATAATATAATTACTAATGCAGAGTAAGTTGTTGTCAACAATAATAGCTCCATTCAATTGTTTCAATTTTAAGACAATTAAAGTTTCTTTGAATTGTCCATCTACTTCCACCAAGGCAATTATATCATTTATTATTATGTCGAGACATAATTTACCTGCATTTATTGGCCGGTCGCCAAAAATGCATATTACAGTTACAATTAAATATACATAGTTTGACTTTTATTTAATTGAACTATTCACTTCTTACACTGCACTGTGACTTTTATTCATACCTCTGTTATTGATGTTTCATTATCTTTGCTTTTTAATGTTTCTAATGTGTGTTATGCTCTTAATGTCTTTCATTGTTGTAAAGCACTTTGAATTGCCTTGTGTTGAAAAGTGCTCTATAAATAAACTTGCCTTGCCTTTAATAAAACAAATGTTTTTTATTGGATTCTTCTACAAGCTGCATCATACTTCATTTCAACTATAAATGGGGTCATTGAGAATGATAAGATCATTTCTACACATTCATCATTAGAAAGAGGTGAAGCTATGTTGTGGGTGGTGCAGTATGCCAGAGTGTGTACTATAACATTTTCAAAGAGAATATTTATATGCCAAACAGCGGAGACAGCTGTAGACTCTAGCAACTACTTTCAACTTTCCAAATAAACATAATACAAAAAAAGGGCAAACCCACATTACGAAGGCTGGTACACCTTTGAGGATGGACTAAATCCTGAGAAAGCTTTGCAGAAATCAAACTTAAAAGAGAATGGATGAGGGGAGGAAAGATGAAAGGGGGTTGTGAGAGCAGCTCCGAGCAGAGTTCAGCGGTCCATCTCCCATCCTCTCGGAGGACAGGGAGTCGGTTTGACGAAATCCAAACGGAAAAAAGTTGAAAGCCTGTTTATCGATTACAGAAAGTGAGGGAAAAGTAAGTCTGAAAGCAAAGAAGACAGAACGAGTGGAGAAAGAGTGAGAGCTGTAACAGAAGCAGACAGCAGCTATTAATAGCGGTTGGCAATGACAGGGAGTGATAGAGGAGGAGTGCAGTAGGAAAAAAAGATGTCATTAAGTTGAGCTTCATCACTGTCACCAGAGCACACCCAGACTTTGTGCTTCTTTACTTCATGTGGGAGCTCTTATACCCCAGTACAAAAATGAAAGGTGAAATTAGGCGGAGAGAGACGTATGTCGCAGCGGGAGTCGAGAGTAAATCTGTAAACGCACGTTAGTAGATGTTTTGTGCGCCTTTGAGTGAAAATAATTAGGTTTTCATGTGTGAGTCCTCCTGCTATATGTGATGTGAACATGCTTCTATTCATGGCATTTCATCCGTCTGAAACTTCACATTAATCTGCAAAAGAATGAATAACCGAGAATCACCATTAAAGATGATTGGAATCATGTCAGTCCGACCCGAAAGATAATGATTACCCTTTTGCCTCGAGGGAGCAGACTGCCATCAGCCTGATCATCAGGTTTGTAAAATGGGCATAAGGGTATTAAGTTATGCTCATAATTTCTTTGGCACACTGTATGGAGTGGAGGGGCTGGTTTAAAGGGGCCCTAGTATGCTGATGCTCAGGTTTATATTTGTATTTTGCTCCTCTTCTGTGACCTGTCTCCATGCTTTAATGCCCAGTCTGCTCTGATTGGTTAGCTGGCTGGCTTTGTTGTGATTGGTCAACCACTCAGAGATGTCCTGCCCCAATATCTACCACGTACAATGTGTGGGAGCACTAGCCAATAGAAGCGTGAGTGTTACATAGATGTCATTATGTTATGGAAGTGAACATAGGAGTCCAATGGAGGCATTGTCGTCGGGGGGGGGAAACTCCTTCGAGAGGGTGCTTTAGGATTTTATTCTTTGTAGACCATTTAGGGTTAGGGACACTAACAGGAAAGAGAAATACCCAAAAATGATTTTAAACTAATCACATACCTTTGAGAACACTGAACAGGGATATTACATTAAGTCCAAAAAGATTCACAATTTATTTCCAAGGGGATTCCATGCATTACATTACAGAACACTAGGCTCTGATAGGATGAGAATGCATCTCCAGTATCGTTTTCGCTGAATAATAAAAACCCAATTGAGATTTCTTTCCGAAACTAGATTTTGGAAAGTACGCGCACACACTTGTTTTGGTTGTTGCGTATATTTATTGCTGTTATCTTCTGTCCATCCATCCTCTTCTCAATACTCTGTGTTGTGGTCCGTCTGATTGCAGGTGTGTGAGTTACAGCTGAGATAATCAGTGTGTGTGTGTGTGTGAATTATAGTGGTGCCATCGTTGGGAATGGTGTGAATTATAGTGCAAATGAAAGCTCTGAGTGAGTTATGAGCTGGATAATCACCCTGACGAGAAAACAGGCCTGCCGCTGATCTGAGTGCCTCTGTCTCTCCGTGTGTGTGTGTGTGTGTGTGTGTGTGTGTGTGTGTGTGTGTGTGTGTGTGTGTGTGTGTGTGTGTGTGAGAGAGAAAGCTTGAACAGAAAGTGGAAATGAAAAGACGGGTGTGTGTGTGTGTGTGTGTGTGTGTGTGTGTGTGTGTGTGTGTGTGTGTGTGTGTGTGTGTGTGTGTGTGTGTGTGTGTGTGTGTGTGTGTGCGTGTGTGTGTGTGTGTGTGGGAGGGGGGGGGATTTGACTCCCTTTTAATATTTGTTCTCAGTTAACCAAGCACATTTTGCATTGATCACTGTAAAGTAACTTAGTCATTTTGCTTTATTTCTGATAGAAATTCACTCCATTTAAAATGAGTTTCTGTTAATAGAAATCATTCATACATTACAAACAAGAGTAATGAAGAAAAAACCTTAAGAATCGTTGCAGCGGTGATCTGTGATTTGTATTACTTCTGGTAAATATATATTATACATGCTGCTCTGAAAGATGGAAACTGACAGGATATTTCCGTCTCTTCACTGCGCTGTGATTACTAGCAGGGTGAGTGTATACTACTACTCAAAGAAAGGGCTTACTTACTAAGCCATGTATGAAAACACAATCAGCCCCCTCTACTCAAGGATGCTCTTGTATGCCGGGAGATGGTAGTCAGATAAGTTGCCATGGAGACTCATGCATCTATGCTATGGCTGAGAGGCATCGGCCGTTTTGGAGACTGAGCAGCTGATTGGTTGAGGAAGGGCTGTCTCTGTGACTAATGACCAGCAGCTGCCGGGATAGTGGTGGGCTGTAGGGTGGGTGCCATGGCAACCAGCGAGCAAACCATGTCACGGTGCAATCGGCCCAGGTAAGAAGGGAAGATAGTCTTTAATACCTCCACCCACCACACCCAGGACCCCTGGCCTGCTTCTGTCTCCCTCCGTCATTCAGCTGGTGAGCAGAGGTGCTCAGAGCCAATAGGTAGGAGGCAAAAGTGATGAAAACACTCCGTAAATATCCCAGAGATTCCCCAAAGGGAACGCTCCCTGACATGTTTGGCGGTGAATGGGACATGATGCATGAAGGCCTACAGAGAGTCACTGCACCTGGTCATTAATCTGAAGATCCCCCAGTGGTAGACTGACCTTCCAGTGTTGCACAAGGGCCAATTTTCTCTCACGCAGAAAATCCCCAGGAAATCTGACCATCTAATACAGTCTGCTCACCATTGCTTTAGTAGTGATAAGAGCAGATACAATCTCACAAAGCAAGATAAGGGAAGCAGTGAACTTGGTAAAATCAGATTTGTTTTTTTCTAAGAATATACTTGAGGAAAAGTTAAAAAAGGAGAGACAAACTCCATCTTGAATCTTATTAGAGAAATGAGAATAAAAACAATAGTGTAAAAATACTATAGCATAGAATAAAATACTTGTAATTGAGGTATTGCATGAAAGACCAAGCTATAAAAACTTCTTGTAAAAACGCACAAAAGCAGTCAATAAAAAGTGACTGATTAGTAACTTAATAAATAATTCCATTAGAGTTATGGAAATTGAACATGATACCAACAGAAAGCAGCTTACATGAACAACAGTTTAGTCGTTGTTATCTCACTTGTTCTGCTCGTTGTGTGTTTTTTCCCCAGGGATAGAAACACTCCTGTCACCCTAAAGCCTCTTGACACTGGACTGGACTGTCACCTGCCACCGCTCGACGCTAAGCCCCAGGCTGACTCACACACTCGCACAAACTGTGCGTACCATCACGCACCCCTGAGATTGAGCCTAAATAAATCTGTCAGGTAAGAAACAACTGAGTCTTTGTGAAAATGCGGGTGCGGCATTCACACATACTTAAGTTTAGTTACACCAATAACAATTAGCTCTATCTTTTCCAAAAAGGTCAATTTAATCAATCTCTTATAACGAGCACACACAGTCTTCAATTAGGAATGTGTGCCACCAGCCCCGTCCCTGACCCACTTCCAAGTAGGAAACCAGTGATCATATAACATGTATTAATTCTGAGCGCTGGCAACAGATGTGCTAATTTGCGAGGCTCTCTCTCTATTCATTATAATGTGCCAGCTCCCTCCTCAAAATATGTGCTAATTTGCAAGGACTCATTGTGAATGTGCTAAACTACCGGGTGACATTTTGTGTGCTAATTTGTCAAGCAGGGACCCCTTTTGGTACTAATTGTGCCAAACTGTGAGTACACTTTCACAGGCCTTGAATTGCTGAGGTCCCAAATGACTTCTGTCTCACAGTTTCCAACCTCTCCACTGCTCTCAAATTGTGAATGCCACTGAAAAGAAATACTTAGCTCTGTGAAAATAAGATATAGCTAATCGCACTCGCTCGCCTACACACACACAGATGTACATGCATACACACACCAAGCTCTTGAGACTATATGTGCTCCTTAAAGGAACACAGGAGTGCAGCTAGAGTCAAATGCAATGGCAGTTCTGTAGTATCATCAAACACACATTATACAGAAATAGCAGGCTGTTCCCGCAATTACTTACAAAACATAATACCGTCACAACTATGGTTTACTAAAGTATCTACTTTGCTCAATTTGGAGCAATGTTCTTTTCCTGTTTTTTGAGAAACAGGTGCATGTGTTGAATTCATTACAAACTCATTCACTACTACCTGAAAATACTAACATGAGCTTCATTGCAAGTCAAGATATGAGCATGCAATAAATATACTAGTTCAATTAATTATCTTTTCAAAAATGCAATTAATATATCACATCATTTCCTTGGCGGAAGATTGATGCGTTTTTGTCTGTGCGGAAATGAAAATATAATAAATGTTGTTCCAAAATGTCTTTCTTATTGTTACTGTCAAACGTTTTCCATGCGTTGATACACCCGTCACAACATAAAGAATACTGTAAGCTCCTCGCTTGTAAAGAGTAAGAATATCTATCAAAGCTTGTGATGCACATAAATCAACACTCGTACACGGAGCGGAAGACAGACTGAAGCCTCGTTCAGCAATGCCTGAGGAAGAGCAGTCAAACTTCAATAAATATTGTAACTCTTGCAAGCAAAGAGTTTCCAATTGTCTCTATTTTATGTCTCTCGGCGGGTCACTTTGGAAATGTTTTCCCAATCTATCTGACAGATACCGAGGCTAATCTTCTTTTAATATTTTTTTTTCATTTTGAACGCATCTTCCTCACCTAACCATGTTTAACAGGGTATGAAATAAAACACGGCAATGGAAACAAGATGAATACAAATAACAGGTAAACAAGCCTTTTAATGTATAACTGCCAATGTTATCGTGCTAACCACAATACCATGCAATATGTTAATGCAATCAATTAATGTTGGTCATCAACACAACACATATGCACCAAGCCATGCTGATATATTGAAGATGTGGCATGAAAACATTGTTTTTGGGTGGAAAGTGTTTAATAAAAAGGGAGAAAATATGACTTTCACACACCGTGGGTTTTATGAGCCTTGGAGCTTTCACACCTCACATCTGACTTCCAAGTACAAACACGAGTATTCCCAAAACTGCCGTCACAAGGTCATAAAAGTTCAAGTAAATAACACAAATCCCAAAACTGCAGTCAGGAGCTTTTCCTAGCCAACACAAAAAAAAAAAGATGTGATTTGTCTCTCATAAACAGGCCGTGGGGAGAGAGTGGGACCGGCTTCTGTACACAACGCTTCCTCATGCTTCATACCTCACCCGTCTCTGTCGTTTTCTCTTTCCATTTCGCATCTTTTTCTCTCCTTTATCAAAGAGTCACACACCGCCTTCCTCTCTCCCACTGACTAAAGTACGTCTCATGGTGGCCTCGGCAAGTGACAGATGGCGCCCTCACAGCACTGCTCACTGTAAACTGAGTTTTAATCAAGCCTAAGCACGTGTGAGAGATGCTAATTATCCACTACAGGCGAAAACAGGCAGGAGTCGATCCTCAAGAACATTGTGACTATGCATCACTTTCCCCATTGTGTTAAAAACACATTATTAGTGTCTCAAGCGTCCCTGGGTACTCTCGACCCTCAAGCTGTATCGCTCACCAAAATAAATATTGATGAGAACTTGACTAACAGTAATCTACGGGTCTTAAGACTAACTCTCCGAAAGTAAAGGGATTTCCAACTGTCTCTCGGGATACTTGCCAAAAAGACACCATTCCTCGCATCAAAATACCACAAAACGAGTGGTGGGAGGATAACCTTACAATTCCTCTGCATCATTTTGCATGTATTATACACAGCCGACCTTGGAATAAGGATAAGAGAAGTTTCATTTCTAATTTTGCAAATTAGGTTGCAGCAAATTAGACGAGACTATCTTCTTCTTTGCTCCCTTTCGTCGCTCTCATTCTCATTCTCACTGTTCCCCTGCTCATCAAAATGGCCCTGTATTACACTCTTTCCCACGTAATTTTGAACAAAATGGCTGTAAAATTAGACTGTCTTTCTTGTAGAAGGTCAGATGTTATCTCCATTGGAACCAAAGGTCGAGAATTAATTCAGGAGCCGGCTCTTTAATGCTCACAGCAGAGCCATGTCGAGGGGAAAGGTGTTTTACAGGATTTCAGTAATCTGATTATAATCATTTCTAATCTTCATAAATGTAGAGATACTTGCACTGAAGGTGGTTATTATTTCCGGATAGGCTATGAGAAGCTGGTAAACCCTAACTTTAGTATATGCTATAAATATATAAAGTAAAATAAACATATACACAGTAGACAGGGCAATAATTTTTTCACAAACTCACACACACTCGTTGCTAGTGGTTTGCAGTGCATTAAATAGAGTTACTTCTCCCCGGTGAATTCATATGGCATCTATATTGTCTCATAAAATCCATGTACGTATACAAAAAGAATATGCAGGTTAATAGGAGACAGTATAAGGGATGGTTTTAATCCGTGGAACACTTTAGCATTGCATTGCAGCACTGTTCCAGGGCGGGGGAAAGTTCAATAAACCTGAGACTGAAAGGCTTTTTGCTTTGAAATTCAAAAGGGTTGGAAAGTGTAGGCCATATGAGAATGTGTGCCTTTGTGTGCAAGGACACTGAGACCTGGGGAAGAGGGGAAGCTAGACTTGATGCTACAGTAGTGAGACAGAACAAAGTAGAGGAGAAGGATTAGGAGAGCCGGGGAGAGACAAAGGAGACATGGAGAGGAGGACAGCAGAGGACAAAGGGGAAAGAAACGCAGAGAATGGAATGAGGAAGTGGACATTTCGTTTGGATTCTGCATATTGAACTCATGCTGAAAGTGCACCTTCCTGTAGCACGTAGAATATGTTTAAAAATAAAAATGGTTGGCTGGGATGTCTAATGTCAAAGTCAGCTGTGTGGCATATGCAGATGACTGAATGTGTAGATAGATAACCAAAAGAGAGATAGTTTAGAGACAGAGAAAGGAAGAAGGAAAGGGAGGAATGGTGGGGCAGGTGAGCGAAGGAAACACAGGGAGAAAGAAATGGAGAATAAAAGAGGTCACTGGAGGCAGATAAAAGACACTCAATTAAATGACTGGATGGATGGCCTATTAGACCTGAACGGACACCTGCAGCCCCCCCCCCCCCTCCTCCTCCAGACACAGGGCAGCAAAATGTCAACTCCTGGTTTGGGTTCATCAGCCTCCCATCAGCCACTGCAGTACACAAGCGAGCTGATAATCAGAGCTACAGGTACAAGTCAATAACATACGGTCAGCTGCAAAGGTGTGTCGATTGTTCTTGCTTATTTTAGAAACATACACAAACATTTGCACGGTAGCAGAGAGAAAGCACAATGAGCACTGACTTTTTGAGACGGAAAATTGCCAGAGGCTTTGCGAAGTTCCGCAAACAATCTTGCTAATTTTGTCCCCAATAAACAAGAACAGCTCTATTGAGGATGAATGTAAAAAGACAATAGAGGTGAAATTGGCGGGAAATCAAGAGCTATGTTCTAATGTTTCTTCTGATCTGCAGTCTGCTGTTTATTTCACAATTTCTCACTTTCGTTCACACCCTGCTGCGTAAGAAATTAATTCAGTTCCTTTTGTCATGTTCCAACAGTGATGGACGGGCACTGGGTGTATCTCAGCGGTAGGTGTGCGAGAGAAATGGAGGCGATTGGCTTCATTATGTCAACATCTTAAAACAGATTGCACAAGATGGGAAAATCAATCAAAGTCTGTTCCAGTCCGCCACAATGCTTTGCGTATGGGAGAGGGATTGGACGGTCATATCAAACAAATAAGGAAGTGCGATGTTTCGAGTGTGGGCGGCTAACATGAGACGGAGCCTACTGCAGCCAAGAAATGCAGTTCATCATTAAAGCTTTTTAACCACTCTACTGTATAGACACCACATTTGTCCTCTTCTCTGTTTGCACTAGCATACGAAAACACAAAGGCTTTCTTTCCTGTTTATATATGTTCTCTCTTCTCACCTTTGTTTGCTAAAATGCCTTTAGAACAAAAAGATTGCAGGAAAGATTCAGAGGAAGCCAAACAAACAATCAGAAACGCTAAGTGAAAGGAGAGGAAGGACAGAAAGAGGAAATTCAACGTTGTAGGGGGGGGGGGGGGGGGGGGGGGGAGGAGGAGAGGTTTTGCATAGCCCTGGTGGATCACGGACAATAGAGTGTCATGCTGATTCAAAGCACATGATGTTAGGTAAGCCTGCCTCAATACGTCCTCCCACAGAGACAATTTCCCCCCGTGTCCTTGGTTCACACAGAGAAACGTTCGTACATCCGACCGGCTGTGCTGTCAATGGCAGCCGGCATTCTGCCTTCTCTCTTTCAGTCAGTCGCTAACCCTCCTCCTCTTCCTCCTTTATTCAGCTGGCTGGAGATGAAGGTGAATCACCACATCCTAACCTGATCACAGCAACACAGGAGGGCTTTCTGTAATCGATTGACTTCTGAATCCCATGTAGTTTGGACATCAGTGCTTTCATTTACGGTGAATGTGCCTCCCACTGCGCGCTCGGAATTCACAGGAGATTGCTTTTCTTCACCGGAACACATTAAGAAACACTATAACATGTATATAACGCTGCATGCATGAAGTGATATTAACAACTAAGAGTACATCCAACTAATGACTTCCTACATGTATACATAATTACAGCAAAACCACAGTAACCATTTACTCCCAATCGGAACTCTCCCCAGCTTCCATAGCAAACCACTGACAAGCCATGTTGCTTTTTTTTATGACGGAAACACTTCATAGTTAATTACAAGAGGCAAGCTCCGATGAAGATACAAGTAACTCCTACACATGATGCAAACAGTTGCGCGATATTGCAGCAGATATATCACACCGTTTAAAGCACCACAACTCAGAATGTATATCACACAGAGAGAAAATGGGCTTTGGATTGTGTCAGATCTATAATAAAAATATGATAATGTTGGCATTAGAAAAGCTAGTGACTGTGTATGGCGTTAAAAAATGCACAGTAACATGTATTGTACATGTATTCCCACATATCGTTCTTATGGTACACATTTGGTGTTTTTTTGTTTTTGTTTACGTGTTTGCATTCTCACAGATGGTAACCTGTGATAGATACACACGACGGGGGGGGGGGGGGGGGGGGGGGACTTGGCTCTGGGTATGTGCACTGCTGCCAGTTTCTTCTCTTTCTCATTGTTCCCCTTAGCAATACAATACAACCACATTGATTTGTATTGATTCCCAACATTTGTCAGTCTACTGTGAGTGGAGACAGCCAACTATGTAATGAGACAATATAGATAAATGCACTAGATCCTAATACAATTGTTGTGGGTTTAGTTCGCCAAGGTACTACGTTGTTACCTATGAGGATATTTGTATAACCATCTTTGTTGCAAAAGCTATTTCCTGCAGATTTGTAGTCCTGTCCTTCTATTAGTATACTGCTGGCATGTACTCAGAGCTGCAGCTCATGACTCCTGGCCTCCCACTACATTTCCACAACACACTCCAGTGTCCATTCTGTCTCTCTTCACAAAAGCCATCAGAAAACAGTAATAAAAGACCAGAACTGAGAGTGGGCTGAGAGTGGACTGCTCAGAGGCAAACTAATCTATCTTTACTTGATATCTGCTGGCTCCAACACTCACTATTTTTCTTCTCGCTCACACTTTACACCCCCCCTCCTCCTCCTCCTCTATATCTCTCTGTTTCCCCCCTCTCTAACAAACACTCTTGTTTTTCTTGCACTTCTCATTGACTTCAAATTTTCTTCCATCTCCCCTGGTGGGATTGTGAGAAGGACATCTCCACATGTGTATGCAAAAAAATGTTATTCACTGTGAGCGTTCCAGCCCTGACCTTCAGTCAGCTCTGAGCCAGACGACCAGGCAGCAATGCTGCAGGGCTCTTCTCAAGGGACACGTTCTCAGAACAATTGCACATACAACCCCTAACTCTCCTGATACGCAGGGAAGAGCCTGATTGACAAGGACAAGGAGTGAAAGGCAGTGAATAATAAAACCAAATGCAGAGATCAAACCTTTCACAAGGCAGTAGCAGAATAGGAATCAGATGTATTAGATTTATTTTTATAAGAAACATTAAGAGGCAGCTAGAACGGGTTGCCCTGCAAACAAGGTCAATCATCTAAAGCCTCCTTCATGCAAATAATCTTTTCCAATACAGCTGGTAAATCTGAGATTTACTAAATGCTAACCAGAAAACTAATTTCATACCTCACAGATATTTCCCATTACAAAATACCAAGAAATTTGTCCCCTGAATTAATCACCATTGAGCCTTTTGTAACCGAGGCATGACAGCAAGACCTTCAAAGTCTCAGGAATGTAAACATGTTTTAAAAAATCCATCTAGATAGTTCCCTGTTTCGAGCCGATGTGTGGTTCTGCATGCTAATGTAAGACAGATCTCCTTTTTGTTCTTGAAACCCACGGTTGGTATTTTTAAACCGTGGAAATCATTTGCCAGTAGAGAGGAGATGGTTTCATATTTCTATAAGCTACAGAGCGGCCAAGTGACACATGAATATTTTAAGCAGCTTTGTGCCTATTTAAATGTGTTTGCTGTGAACGGGCTGGCAGTGGGCCAGGGCACAGGGTGTTATCCTTAATTCCTGCAATCCCAAACTAAACTCCATGATGATAATTCACGCTGGCGGGAAAGCAAAAGCAAATAAAGTCAATTAACGACAAACTCCCCTTGAATTTGTTCGCTTTGCCTTGCTCGTTCCTGACGACACTGTAATGTCGCCACCACAGCACTGATGAGGGAAGGAAATGAGTGTGTGTAATAAAGCGCCTTTATCGGTGCACAACATTGTGGAAGTATTTACATAAACATAGCTTTCACCAGAGGAGAAGTGTCTTTTGCCAGAGGACTGGGGGAAGAAAGCTTCCTTTCAAAATGAAAAACAATGTTGTGCTTTGGTCATAAATATTCCCAGAGTGTTGAGGGAAATACAAATATAACCAGGACACAAACAAACCAAATGAACCTCTCTGAGTCCACAATGCTTCCAGCAGCATGTTGACAGCCCGGGGATATACTGCGTCTGCCAATGCGGATTGAAGATGGCGGTGATAATGCCATCACTCAGTCGCACTACGGTCATCAGAATTAAAACACTGTCTCCCTATTTCATTGTTGATTCTGCTTCTGCCTAAATTCTTCCTGAGGCCTTTTTTTCAAACCAAAATAGCTTTGATAGAAAGGCAGATGTGATGACTCATTGCTTGTGAGTATTTGTTACGAGCACTACCAAATAAGATCCTGAACATGTTGCGCTTTTTGTATGGAATGATGTAAAATGAGCAGCTTTCATCTTAGCCTAACAGTTAGCTGACAAATAATGCTAATGACTTGAATGCAACCCTGAATTTCCACTTCACTGAATTCTAACAAGTCATCTAGGAGAACTGAGGGGGAACAAATTAAATTGGTCAACCATAGTTCAGTTTGCAAATTCGGTTTTTCATTCCACTCAACAAAGCTGTTAATTTCCATGTTTGAAGTGGAAATTTAACAGCTTTGTATTTGGCCTACATTGTTGAGGTGGACTACGAGAGAAAACCAAAGTGGCAATAATACAAAAATACTTTTATTCTGGGATTTGAACAAAGTCTCTTTCAGTGTTCCCGAAAGGAAAGTAAAAACGTATTCTAAAAAGAGAATCTTATCTCGTCTTATTTCACTTTGTAATGGCTGCACCGGGACAATTTCTGTATCAAAGTACATGCATTGCATATCATATTTATAAATGAGGAACATTGAACGTGATATGTCATTTGTGCGTGTGTTAGTTCAGCATGGCTGCCTGCAGCTGGTGGCCACAACACTCTCTGACACTTGTCGCTCTACATGGAGGGGCCGATGCCGTGAATACAAAGGGATGACTATGCTTTGGTGTTACAATGAGTGTGTGCATGTTTGTGTGTATGTAAAGGTCTCAGCCTGACAGGAGAACAGCGGTTGTACAATGTGAGCCGCCTGTCAGGGCAGAATGGGAGATGGGGCAGGAGGAACAGACCGCCCCGGGGGAGCTGACCTCCTCATTTAGCCGGGAGCAGCTGGGATTATCTGCTGAGCAATCATCTCCTGCAGGACAGGAAATGCACGGGGTAAAGAACCAATGTGCTACGTCTTCTCTCAGGGCATTTTTGTATTTCTCTTACACTTGCACACACTGACATACATTTTTCTTTCCTGATAAAAATATCCCACTCATAAAATCTATCTTCATCTACTTTTGTGGAAACTCTGCTCCTTTAAATGAAAACAGAGAGATGAAAATATATATTTTTCTAAAGAGAATGAATTGCACTACACGAAATGGAGCAGTATTACAACAGCAAATATGTGAAGTGGCTGCTACTAGACTTAAAGAGATATGCTGTACAAAACCCAAGCTCTTACAGGACTCATTCTAGCTTATTAAAAACGTTTTTTGGTTGAGCAACAGGCAGCAGACTGCACTGCCAGGGTCTCTGTCCGTGGTTCTGAACAAGAGCTAATTCAGCACAAAGGACAGAGACTCGCCTTTTGAGCCTCATTCGAGACGCCACGGCCATTTCACTGCCACAAGAACACCGTCAAAATCAAACATGAGCGTTACTTTAGAGGAAAGAGATTGCAGTGACATGAATCACCTTTTATCTTGCATGGTTGTGTCTGTCGTGCTACTAATGCCGGATTCCTTGGCTATCATGGCGAGGTAGGCTATATTCAAGTGGTGACGGCTTGGAAATGTTCGTGTCAAATGCTTCTATACGGGGATCTCAATCATTGGTGAAAAGACGACCGGCGTCTGTCAGACAACGTGTGAGACGGAAGTGGCTCGTCGGGCGGCTGAGGATGCAGCAGGAAGACAAGCAAGCACATCCCGTTGCCATAGCGGCGGCTCACGCGGACGCGGTCTGACTCTTAAACAGGATCCTCGGGGGAATTTAAGGATTGTGAGGATGTGTTGTCAACATTTGATGACATCCGCTGGCAGGGTGGGGGTGTGGGGGTCCTCTGTCACTCCAATATGCTGTTTGCATTCAACAGAAAGCGGTGAAACACAGGATCTTATTAAGAAACAGGCGAAACCGCAGGACGCTGATCCAGTGATATGAGTGCATGAATACACGGCAGCAATAGCACTATTTTAAAGTTATGATTGGAGCAATGGCAACATGTTGAAGCACTTATTTAATAAGCACAATTGGCTGTGGCTATAATCTTTCCTCGAGGCGGTGTTGAGAGAAATGTCTAATCAATCGTTAGGTTTATAAGCTCCACAGAAGATTTTCGGTTAATACCTTTAACTGTTGCTGTGGTTTATAACGTGACTCAGCCGCTGAACCGGAACTATAAATTTAATCTGGCAATAACGGTAAATAAGCAAAATCTCGGGGATTCCCATTGAATAGCAGTTCAGTGGGATTAAGGATGAAAAGCACTTCCCTGCGTATCGATCAGCCCTTGACAGGACAGAGTGATTGATCAGCACTCCGGGTGTAATGTTTACATGTAAACATTTACTGCAGAGGACATGCTGGGTGTCAGCAGTTTAAAGGGCCGTGGAGATACAAGTCTTGAGAAGAGATGTGAGCAGCTAATTCTTTACGAGTTTCATCTGCCCGTATCTATAAACTGTTGCATATAGAGAACTGCTTCATTAAGGTTGCATGGCTGCAGGGGATTATAAAGTTACTGTAACACTGTGTTTAAGGTTCGTATAATACACGATTAATGATAATATGCACTCGGTAAAAATACTTCAAAAATAAAAGATGCCACAGTAATTGATTGAATGTAAATTTGTTTAGAGAAGGGTTGAAATTGTTAAACTATTAAAAGGCGAGAGTATAACATGTCTCTATACTGCTTCTGCATCCCGTGATTCATTCACTCGCTGTCGACAATCCTACGGGCACTTCATCGTTGCAGAAGATACAATACAAATAAACAAACAAACAAACAAACAAACAAACAAACAAACAAACAAACAAACAAACAAACAAACATATATCTTACCAAATCTTAAAACGTGTGGCATCCCGCGAGAGTAACCAAGAAACAGCAGCAGAAGCGGGATCAGCCTGAGGTTGGACCTGAAAACGAGACTGCTTATCATCAGATGATGGGAGGTAATCTTCATGTTGTTTTTAAAAAATGCACAGTGGTTTAATCCCCCCGGTGCGCGGGTTCGATTCCCCCGAAATTCTTCTACGCTCGTTGGGCAAGGCAGGGTGACGGCGGCCCTGGATGCGCAAGATCACGGCATGGTCACTTGCGCTTTCCCTAAATCCATTAGCAGTCCCGGCATGATTCCTTCTCCTTCCCCTTCTCCTTCTCCTCTTTCACTGCGCCAAGAAACAACAATCCTCCGGGTCGAGGGACGGCGGGACATCCATGTCGAAGGGTACGGATCCAGTGGGGAGGGGGGAGCACGAGCATGGGCTGTAGGTGAGGTACTGGAGAGGGTTGGAGAGGGGCTAGAGAGCGCCAAGCAGAGGATACAGCAGCGATATACAGCCCCCTATGAGGCGCTCTGGGTAGCTTGCGCTCCCATTATACTGCACTGCTGCACAGGCTCTGACGTCGAGCCAAGGTTAGTGTTGTGAGCACGCACCAGAGAAAGACAGAGAGAGCGAGTGGGGGGAGAAGGAGGGAGATAGATATACAGATAGATAGAGATAAAAAGAGGGAGGATGGAAAAAGAGAGGGAGATGAACGACGGGACAGAGAGAATAATGGGGAGGGAGGATGGGAAACTTTATTGCAGGCTGTAGTTTCTCTGCTACCCCCATAACTTGCACCAAGCTCGCATGCATTCAGAGAGTTGTCAGTAAAGATGCAATATTGTAACTGCAACAACATTAACTTCAACGTGAAGCCTTACTTGCAGTTCACAATACGGATTTAGTAACAAAACAAAGCATGATGCATCCATACATTGAGGGAAATACAGTTATTGTGATATTGATCAAATGGCATCTTGCTTATGAAGTGACATGTAAAAAGTGCAACCTCTATTTAACAACATATTTTTGTCTTGTTTATTATGGCCGATTGTCTTTTCAGCACCATGGACTGATGGTAAACCTGCATGTCAGCCGCAGAAAGGAATGGGAGTCTACTGTAAGTAATGTTTCTCAGGGTAAACAGCCAGCAATGATTTATTGTTCCCACTGGAGGATGCTTAAGCTTTGGCTAATTCGAGAGGCACTTTCCTTTACAGGCTCATACAGAAATAACTATGCACACACTGCACATAGCGATATAATCTCATGCCTGCAGGATATCATTGCACTGATTTTATTTTTCCCTTACACCCGTACAGTAGGATACATTGTGTTCTGTCATTATATTTCCTTTCTAAACCTCTTTTAAGGGATTTCAAGCAACAACCTTTCAACCATTTCCACCATCTTTTCAGAAATGTGGGAGGAGTGGGATGAAAGGAATTAAAATTGGCAGAACAGTAAATCCGTCATATCGACAGAGGCTGCTGAAAAGCGAATATTTAACCTATGCAAATAACTCCACTTTAGACATGAAAGCCTTCCAGCAACAGACTATTCTCGAGTGAGAGCCATCCTCCGATATGAAGGTGTGTGTGGCATGCACGCAAAGCTCCGCTGTTGCTTATATTTCACGGGGAAAGATATCCTCTCGAGATTTTAAATGGGCCTACCGCCTTTCTATCTGATTAGCGAGTTCAATTGAGGCTGTATCCTATAGGAGGCAATGCGCCGAGAAGATGGATATCTGCAGCTTTAGCGTGGGTCTACATGATATTGATTCAACACTACATGAACCTTATCAGCGTCCACCCCCAATGAGCAGCTCTTCATGGGCCAGTGCATCAGCTGGAGCTATGTACAGTGGTGCACCCGCCCCCCAAGAGGGCTATTTAATCCCAACGGAGACGTGAAAGGAAGGCTTTGATCAGCGCACCAGAGTCCAAAGCCTGGATGAACACAGTCATTGTGTGACTAAAGTGTGAATGGATTGACTGTGTGTAGAAATACTTTGAAAGTCACTACAATATTCCTGCATGGCCTTATAGTGTATTTAAATAGATATTTTGAGTGACAATGCATATATCATGGTCTATTTCTCTTTTTACAATGCTGGTAACTGCCTGTGTGGTTTGTCTTAATTGGACTGCATGCAAAATAGTGAAAAATTAGAGTAAACGTGTGTACAAGATGACTAACACATTCCCTCTCTGCTATTGGAGTGATACTCCATTATGCATCGGAACTGTCAAATCCCCGTTCACAAATACTGTAAAAGTGAATGCATTTAATAGTGAAGAGGACGCTTGTCAGCTAAAAGAAATACAAAGTAATTACATGGGATCAAGTAGGTGCGAACACTGACTTTGAACGTGTGTCAGTTTGCGTGGGTCTGCACACCAGCAATCTGCAGTGTGAGAATATCAAAGAGAATGGCACTCATCATGCCACCATCTGGACCATTAGCATAATTATGGAGAAATTCAGGGTTCCCGTATAAGTCAGCAGAGCTTCACACAGCATGAAAGGAATGCTTATTGAGCTCAGGGAGAAGACATCAGCTGACAGGCATGCTGGTTTCCTCTTAAAGTCACAGCACCCTCTGGCTGAATGCTAAGGTACTGCACCACGAAAATCCCTCAGGTGCCCCTACATTCAATGTTCCCCAAATGTAATTTGCAGAATAGAATTAGGGTTGTCACAAATTGTTCCGACTTAATTTTCTAATATTGATGTACACCGTTGTTCTCTGTCTGTGCCTCAGCATTGGGCATGTGAGGATAAAAAAATCAGCTATTCTTCACGTCTCCATTTTTTTGTTTGTAGATTAGTTTAACGATTCACTGCCGGGTAAGCCAGTCAGTGTAACATTACTGAGTTTGTAAATCAGTTAGAAAATTGGAGGTGATGGGAACGGTGAATTTCTACATTATGATGTCAAAATGACTCTTGCTCCTTTAGCTTGTTGTGACAAATAGGAAAATACCATTTGGGAGATGTTTTCCTTTTTTTCTACTTGTGATCAAACCGTGTCGTTTTTGAAGGAGACCACAAATTAGATTACTTTATACACACCCACTTGCTTGTAACCCAGGGAGGCTTCCACATGAGCTGGCTGGTGTGTTTATTCAGAGACCATTCATGCACTGGGTAATGCAAAGGGGACTTTATGCAAAGGAGAGATAACCACTGCTAAAAGCCTTCTGTCATTCTCTCTCTCTCAGTTTCTCCCTCTCTCCCACCCTCGTTCACTCTCTCGCACAGGCAGACATGGTGGAAAGATAGCATTGGCACAGGGAGGGAAACCATGGAAACGAGAAGCTGATGCACTTTGAATGGTAAGACCCTGAAAGAGAAGACATTCATTCAATTCAGTCACCCTGTACTAAAGGCTCAACTCTACTGCATTATTCTGAATTCTAAAAGTGTATACTAACATGGTTGGCTCCAGAAAGCCAACAATGGTCTCACTTCATCAGCCCATTGTGTCAGAGTGACTGTAGCTAAGGATGTCTTTACATGTTGGCAAGTTGAAGAAGGGCCCTACAACAACACACACACACTTCTCCCTTTTGCACTCAAAAAACAAACCTATAAACGACCTCTTTTTCTCAGCATTAACAGCGTGTGTCCAAATGCTCCCCACCATGCAGGCTTCACTTAAGCCTAGTGACCCAGGCAGTTTGGAGATCAACATATTTACATTTCCCACTTGTGGCTTTGCTTCAGCAAATGCCTCGAACATAAATGCATGCCCGAGTCAGTGCTGGCCTATATGTCTTGAGAAGTGCTGTCATTGAGATCCCGGGGACCTCAGTGGGAATACATTCTTCACTGACGACAATTAGTCAAGTGAGACAGTAATTAGGACCTCTCTGCACACTGTCACTTCCAGTTAGTGCTGACGGATGCCCGCAAATCACCCCTTCGAGCAAATGCAGTCAGGCAAGCTTACTTCTGGAGCTGCACACTGTTGTGACAGCCATCTGTAACTTGTGTCTACAATGGTAATACTTTAGAAAATGGCATGGAAATATGTTCACCATTAAAACAATGTAGTGTATTGTCAGTAATATAATGTTCTGTGGTCATATACATAGACTGTTTATATAAAATTGATAACCATTCTATTTGTGCCAAGTCACCAGTGTCACTTACTTCTGTGGAAGTATCATTGTCCTTTATCATTACTGTATTGACCAAAGTAACATATTGCAATAATATGGAAGTTACAAATCATATTTTAGCATTATGAAAAAATTGTGCATAACCTTACAACAATTATAGAATTACTGACGTGACTTGCACATCAACTCAATTTAAGTGGTAATTCCTAAGAGTATGACAATATCGTGTATAGGCATACAGATCTGCCAAGAAAACATAGTGAAGTGTTTCCAACTACTTTCTGCAGTCAAAATGGCAGCCCATCATTAAAATAGGTTAAACTTCAAAATACAACAGAGAAGAAAGTTCTTACTTCAGCAAAATTATAAACCAAACGAACATTGAGAAGCTGAAATGCCTTTGCAGTTTGCCAAGAGTCAAACAGTTTGACATGTTCCCAGCACTTATTATTATAAAATACAAGTTCTATTTTTGTAATTGTATTTATAGTTCTCAGAACAGTTATGCCAATGTCTACAGCATTATTTATGAAATAAATATAATGCTTATTTATTTTTTAAATAATAGCCCCTGAAAAATAACAAGAGCTTAAATAAATAAAACATTTTTTTTAAATGTGTGAGGTGTTTATGTCTTTGTTCTTGTCAGGAATATAAATACTTTCTGTTCTTTGTGGTCTAAGATCTTAAGAGTAAATCATGCATATTCACAGACACACAACAACAAATACAAAATCACACACACACGCACGCACACACACACACACACACACACACACACACACACACACACACACACACACACACACACACACACACACACACACACACACACACACACACACACACACACACACACACACACACACACACACACACACACACACACACACACACAGCAGTGAGTCAGGCTGATTGGATGGTGGACGGCTGGAGTTGTTATTACAGAGCATCCAGCAGTGTCTGGTTTGCAGGATAAGGACGTCCTTACAGGGCATTTCTCAGTGTGAACGATGAGAAAACAGCTCAATATGTGTGTGTGCTTGCATGTGGGTGTATTAGAGATAGAGAGAGAGAAAGAGAGGGAGACAAAAACTGATAGAGACCTCGGAGAGAAAGTTTGAAATAGAGGAATAGACAGAATGTGGACGGATGCATCTGTCTGCCTACACATTTTGGCCATCAAATAGAAATCTTGGCAACGCTTGTAAAAAGTGACTTTCCCCAGTGGAATAGTCTGTGCCAAGGGTTGGCCTGCAGAGAGAGAGAGAGAGAGAGACTGGAGAATAGAAGAAGACTCACAAGGCTTCATGATCTGATACAGGAAAGCCTCCAATAAACTTTTTCTGTTTTGCAAAGACATCTCCATCTTTGGTGTCCATGAAGTATAATAAGTGAAGGGCCACTCCAAGCCACACATGGAAGTGTAAACAAAAAGCGGACACGCACGGTTGATTTTCATCCATCTGGGGCTTTGTTAATGGGCTCTCTTGGTGCCTATTAGTAATTCATTAGGGCTTGATCTAATTTTCAGCATTTTACACACCACTGACAAAAGAGACATGAAAAAAATCTGTAAATGTGAATGCCACCAACTCGATGACACATGAAACGTTAGAAAACTAGACCTGTGTTAACACCTATGAATTGATGCATGAAACAGTTACACACCTGGAAAAGTATTCTCAAGGAGGGGTTATAGCAAGCACACATCCCTGACCTTTTCAGGTTTCCATCTCACTAATGCAATCCACTCTGTTTTCCACAAAGATCCAGGGATCAACTGTTGCAGCAGGGGATGAAAGTGTGCAGCAGTCGCCTCAGACATCCAGGATCAGAAACTCCAAACAGGGATAACACCCTCTCAGCATTCAATGTTTTCAATCAAAGAATCAGCTACTGTGACTGGAAACAAAATGTCCCAGACAGATATCACGCAGGAGTTGCCGCCAGGCAAAAGCTGGCACGACTAATATGGCTTGTCAGAGTGAAAATAGCCTGGTATTGTTCTCACCTTCCGGAAAAGGTGCAGGCATAATGCTTCTGTCTTGTTCATCTCTCAGGAGTCATGCTCTAATGGCTTTTCAGGCTATTACTTGGGTAAGAGGGATTTAAAGTTGCTGTTTCACTACCCACAGAGAGTACTGATGTAGGTTGAGCTATTCATTCACACATCATTCAGCATTAATCAAATTTAAACCATCATAAATGAGATAAATGTTGGTCTTTATATGAAATGGCATTTGAAGCATGGATTTGAGAAATATCAAACTGCCTGGTTGGGGATTTATTAAAAATAACTCAAGGTACATGGACTGTGCCTTCTACAGCTCGAGTGTGTTCATGAGTTGCCAAGACTGCAGTGGTACAAAAATATATTGGACATATAAACAGAAATACTAAATAGTGTGACTGACAAATCTGTCAAGCACTGGTTGTTAGATGCTTGTAAAGAACTGCTAGGGATTAAGGACATATGAGATGCAATACATTTAGCTTCTATTTCAAACTCGTATACTTATATAGGCAACTCGTTTCAAACATGCAAACAATACAATTCATTTCATAAGAGATAAATGGTTGCATAAACTCTCAGCATGGAATTGTAGTCATCCACTCACAACAATGTGCAGAGGCTTTCTGCTTTTTTGGCAGACAACAGTCATTTTATTGTATTCAAGTCTCCTGAATAACTTTCTGTGCTTTCAGTTCCTTGCTCAAGTCCTTCCAGTGGTTTTAATAGACACATTCTTGTTACAAAGGTCCTCAGCATCTACAGTAAGCACTGCGCAAAACCCACCTTGACGTAAAATGTTCCAACCTAAGCCTCTGTAAAACCCGGGGAGAAATCTGTATGGAAACCAGCAGATAGAGAGTCGGTGTGGAAATAAAAAGAAGGGTTTGATCTCATTCATGCCCTCACTGTTCTGGAGGTGATGAAATGAGGCCGGTCTTGAGCTGGGCGAGGTCAGTCCTTTCCTCTCTTCTGCTCTCCCCTCTCCTCCTTTCATCTCAACCATTAATCATGTCTGTACACATGAAAATGAGCTTAACCCTTTTTACTTGCGGTGCTCCACTTCCACTCAAGGACACCTTGCAACAGAAAGTATAGAAGTGGAATCTCTTTGTGCATATTTTCTCTACTTAATGGACACCCCTTCAGTCTTAACTCAGTGATGAAATCATGCTGGATGGGGCTTTATCCTCTCTTGTTAATGCTGTCACTCTTCCTCTTGTAGCCTCATAACAATTAACACTTCCATAAACCCTTTTGTCAAATGTTTAACAGGGAAGAAAATGGAATTGAAGGACTTATCCGTACCCCCTTGAGTCTAACAGAATTTCACTGGCAACTGAACCATGTAAAAAGGGGTTGGTGCACGTACTCTATATCCTCATGAGAAAGAAGAGAAGACAGAGAGAAAGGGCGAGAAGAGAAAGAAGATAAAGTCGTCAAGGGAGGGAAAGAAATAGAAGTAGGTAGAGAATGAGTAAGGAAGAGAGAGGATGGAACAAAAAGAAAATGAGCTTGGTTCCCTGTGTGGCACGGCGCTTCACTTAATCATCCCCTGGTCTATAAATAGGCCTTTACAGCCATGGAATATTGGGGGATTAATAGAAGAGAATAGTAAACCATAATGCTGCGAAGCTTCAACACTTCTGTATCACTTCAGTTCAGTGCAGATTACATTTTACTTCTCCTCTTCAGTTTTATCATAAAAGTTTCCCTGATTGCATTTAGTTTACTCCCTCTCTCTCTCTATACTCTGTACAGTCTTACTGGAGGACAGACGTGCACACTCGATACTACATGCCACCAAAAGGGCAGTATTGATGCAGTAAAAGCATTTGCAAAACACCAGCAGAACTCAGGGTTTCCCCAAAGCAAGAGAACATGTTCAGCCCCTGATTTTAAAATCTGTATGATACACTGCAGTTTCTTTTCAGCACCTATCACAAGTGCTTATCTCCAAAGGAAATATTGATACTGTTGAGGGGGAACAGGAATCACCTTGTATACCTTCCTGCTCCTCTCACTGTGTGTATGTGTCTGTAGTGCTTATGTGTGTACATTTGAGGATATAGTGTGGGTTGGGGGCTCCCATCAGGAGCATTGGACTGAGAGAAACATGACAGAGGTGGGATTCAGGTCAGCAGAGAGAGTTTGTGAGGACACTGCTCCGAAAACACACAGTAATGGATAGACAGGGTATGCGTGTTTGTTAATATTAAATTCAGATTCACCGCTTTTTTAAACATTCTCTTATTGCTGCTAAAATGCGATTGAGCACCTCCTACTGTCTGCATATCATATCAGTTCCCACCATATGTTGAAAACACAACATTCTGCATGATTCACTCCAAATTACAACTTCATGTGAGCATGTGAACACAATCTTAGGCAGAGTGGTTATGAGCAATAACTTAATGACAAAAGGGATTTGCTCATTAATAGCAGTTTTATTGCTGTTTGATGTGAATTTATTTCCTACATTACAAGACAATGATTTCATAATCACTAGAGAAAGAAAAGAAAACTGATAAAGCACATGACATGAGGCATTTGAACACAGAAGGCATATTGGTAAACGTACAGGCGTAAAACATTCTCCGATATAAAGCTCAGTTTTAATCAGCTGATGAGGCTTCATGGTCCTGTTCCTGCTACAAGTCAACATGTCTGCCGTAAAAAAGGTCTATTGAACTTCTTCCATCAGGCAAAGTAAGATATAAAATAGAAAGTTAAAGAGAAAAGGACAACATTTAAAGCAATCAAAGCTTCATATTCTTGTTGGATGTTTGCTGTGGAGTCGCAGCTTAATTCTTGCACGGGCACCCAAAGCGAACTTTGTAGTCACGGCACATGCCCTTTCTCTGGTCCTTGTTGCGGCAAACAAATCCTTGAGTAGGATTGAAGCTGAAAAACAATACCAATTATTAAAGGAATCAGTTCAATAATTATATGAAGAAGATCGATTTTAAAAGCAAACAAAAACGTATTTTAAATTGGATATGTTGCTTAAACCATAATTCATGTTTAGCTCTGATGTAAACCCAATGTAGTTTATTAAAGTAGATTAATGCTAGTTCAAATAAACCTGTACAACCCTTTCAATTATCATACTTGTTCTTGTTGTCAGGTGGAACTTTGTTTCTAATATTAAACATCTCAGATATCCAATACAATGACATGTCTTCTAATGTAAATTAAATGTCCATGTACAGAGTTTCTATTCACTGTTATAGGTGCAGCTCCAGGCAGCACATGTGGGTGACTTGTAAGCAGTTTTTAATGTTCAGAAGCACCGACGTATTCCTGGGATGTGGTTAAATAATCATTTGCATTATTTCAGTGAGGCAACTTACATATAGAAGTTCTCCCCTGTGGAGATGGCTGGGGTCATCGTGTCCGTGGTAACAGCCTCAATGTACAGAGGGTATTCACAGATCTTTCCTGGGTATTCTTTCCTCAGGTTACTCAAAAGCTCCCAGTCCCCTGTGCCACTGGGATTGTCACGGTCAAACCATCTGGACCAGCACACTGCAAGGAGCAATAAACGAGTGAGAGGACGACTGGGTAGGAAGCTGTAAAACTCTCCTAAATGAATGCTTATTCAAGAGAGTGCTTATACAGTGTGGTGTGCTCTTACCTCCTCCACCACAGAAAGGGGGATGGCAGCTGAAACGAACACGGTAGTCACTGCACTTCTTGTTTTTGGGTTGATCAACGTTTCTGCAGACGAATCCTGAAGTGACGTCATTTCTGAAAAGAAAAAGTTTAGTCCAGATGGAAATATCTCCCAAAAATGTTGATTGGGCACCATGGAAAAGGGTTATTAACGTCTTTGTTACGTATTTGTACGCTCTCTTGCATTTTATCAGATTGAATGGATAGCAATTTCATTCAGTAAACACATTCATGTCCCCCGCAGGAATAAGTGTAATCACTTTGGCAAGCCAACATTAGCATTTAAATCAATTCAACATTGTTCCTAAGTACACCCCCCCTACAAAGCCAGCGTTTTGTTTAACTAGTGTCTAGTATAAAACACTGAAGGCTTGTGAGAAAGATAATTGATTTAAAATATATCCAATTGTACTGTACAATTGTGACTGGCAACTGACTGAACCCCCTCTACTTATTCCCATTGCTCATTGGTTATCAGGTATATGGCTAGTCAATAGAGCAAACTAGTATGGGGAAATATAATTTGGTGTCACCAGGTACACAACATAGTAACAACACTTAAGCAACACATTCAGTAGAATACAGTATTAAGCATCACATCAAACATTCAAATCACTCCTACTTGTTCAGCACTTACTTAAATATCACCTCCCCTGCTGCGGCCACACTGAGTCCAGAGAGAGTCGTGGCCTCTATATCCTGTGGTTCGAAGCAGATCTTTCCAAGGTTCTCGAGGTAATGATACACGAAGCTCTCCGTGTCTCCATGTAAACTGGGGTCATCTCTGTCAAACCAGTCAGTCCAGCATTCTGGACATGGGCATTTAAAATGAGATAGGTTAGCAACAATACATTTAAAACATTACTGAAATAGCACATGTTGGGATTTATGAAGTGTCAATAGGTATGATTTGCTTACGAATGTGGGTGGGATAGTCGCAGTGAGGTTCTAAATAGAATACAAAATAAACAAAATTATGAGTGTCAGAAATATCTCTTAACAAAGGGAGCCACAGAATGGTTTAAAACAATTACTTACTTGGTTTAAAACGATCTGGAGTGGGAACCCGCTGGTGGACTGTCTGGTGGCTTTCTGATAAAGGTAAAGAGAGAAATGTTACAAACTGTGACTTTGTATATTCCGGGTGAAATACAAATAAGATCATGTCCTTTTTACAATTAACCTACCCAAGAACAATGCGGCAACAATGGCAACACTTAACTATCGGAGAAAATACAAAATGTAAAGTTTATTATGACATACTGTATATTCAGAACTTGCAAATTTACATAGAATGAAAGGAAATATAATCCAAAATCAAACATTACCAATTTGATCATGGTTGCTGAGGATCAGGGACCTTTAAAACTGTAAGGGAAGTTTGAAATTAGGAATTTAAATCAACATGAGCATTATCAAAATAAATGGAGTTGCTTGAAATAAAAAGAATGTGAGATTAACTTTCTATTTTATTTGAGTTTTAACTAGAAAACAGCTTTGAACTAATGCTGAAAATGTGTGCAAAGGTTGAAAGCTATAAAAAAAAAAAAAAAAAAAAATGCATTGCAGCATTTACACTAAATACATTTACAATCTAAGCATTCAACAAAAGTCACATTATTTTGAAATCAATAGTTCAACATAAGTGAAGTAAATTCTAAAAATGAAGTTCAGAAAAAGAAATAGTTGCATGTTAAATTTCTCAGCAAAAACAAAAGAGACTCACCAGCAGGACCTCTCAGTGGAATAGTTTGGTTCACGAAGTGCTCTCCTGTCTCCTTAAATACAGCTGGGGGAGTAAATATCCCCCCCCCCCACACACTGGAATCACCAGTTTTTTCTTTCAAAACAAGAATGCGGTTTTCAAAAAAACGAACGAGATACGCCTTGCACAATCATTCTAAAATTCTATATATGATGGACCTGTTTCACATCCAAGTGGATGCATGTATCAACACGTTCTCACTCCCAACCCGTCACATATTGACGGACGGTCAGGGCCCCTCCCCGTCACTCTATTACGGACAGGGTACCCCTTGGAAGTCAGTTTTCAACGGGCAGGGCGTCCCGTAGACCTTCATAGACCTCCCATAGCGTTGATAATAGACGCCATGAGAACGCTCCCCGGCAAATGCTACCCCGATGGTCCGTTGTTATTGTCAATATTAATATAATAATAATTAATTTTTTAATAGTCACACTCGATTTCGCGGATTTTCTTGTTGTCCCAGCTGCTCGACACCTCTTTTAGCAGAAACAAAGGCTACATTAATGTATTACATCGATGTTAATCCATGGTTGCGTTCCGATAATCCAAAAATCATCTCCTAAATTCTAACCCTATCTCCTATTCCTTGACCTCTGAGTGAAACGTCACGGGGTTAAGGGATAGTGGAAAGGAGAATTCAAAAGGACTTAGGAGAAGAGACTGCGGTACTTTAGAGCAGTGTTTTTCAAAGTGGGGGCCCCGACCCCCCGGGGGGCCGCCAGGGGGCGCCAGGGGGGTCACGCAAAGTTGGAAGGAAAGGGGATTTTTTTTTTTTTTAAAGTTACATTTTTTTTGTTGATTTTATTAATTACTGCATATCTATCAATCTATGTGTCCTTTGATAACGATCTTTTAATATTTTGTACTTATTCGTATATATATATATATATATATATATTTTTTTTTTAAATCACACAACCGCCCTTCAAGCCAATCAGAATCGAGCTGCCGTTACTGAGAGTGAAACTGAGTATCTGCTCAGCTTTTGGAGCGAGTGAGAGCTAGTGAATATTTCGCTCTGCAGCTGGATGAGAGCACGGATGTAGCAAATATTGATGTTTATATATATGAATATAAATCTGTTTATTGTTAATATTACTGTTGAATATTATATATAATATTATTAAGGCATAAGTAGCTTTAAAAAATGCTGAAAATATATGTTAATTGTTCATATTATTGTTCAAAATTAAATAATATTATAAAAACAGAAATCAATTTAAAAATGCTTTAAAAATATTTTTACTGTTTACTGTTTAATATTGTGTTAAGAATGTTTGTAACCGAAGACACAATGAATGTAATGAATGACAAACAAAAGAAAAATACAAAAAATGTTTAGAAGAATAACTGATTATTAATACAAATATATATTAAGAAAATGTATTAAGCTGTATGATTAATTTGTCATATTTTCCATCATAATGTACTCATCATTTCAAAAGAATTGCAACAGGGGGGTCCCCGCCAGACGATAATGCTATATGGGGATCCTTGGCACGGCAAAGTTTAGAGAATCGAAATGCACTTTCACTATCCGACGTGTTTATGATGCGCCAGCGGACGTCATAAATATGCGTCTGCTGAACTACAACTTTCCGAAAGCGGACTACTATAAGCGCATCATTAATAAGCGCTGTTGTTGTGTTGTTTTATGCTTTATGAACGTGTGCCACAGCGAACAATATGTTGTTCATTAAGGTTGACATTTTTTAGTACGATGTTAACTTTACCTGGATAATTTCACAGCAGTCATTTCATATAAGCCTTTTGCCAAGTTATGGCTTAAGAATGTAAAAGCTTAAGAGAGCAGCGGTAACTTACCTGATCTTCGTTTTTCAGTCATGATCGGTTGTTTCCGTGAACGACCGAATATTCCCTTGCCTTAAATGCTGCGGCTGCAAGGCATTGTGGGGCAGCATTTTCTCCTCTCCTTTCGGTAAGGGAGGTCCAGTGGTTCCTAAGCTAAAGAAGGTTATAAAGGAAGTTTGAAACCTCCTTTGCTTTCATTTAGAGAATTGGAACGGCACTTAACATGGCTGCCACTGACGTACTTCCGGGTCATTTCACTTGGTTAGGAAGGTTCCTAAGCTAAATGGACTATTGGAACGCAACCCATGTGTGTGGTTGTGGAATTAATGGACGTGCCGTTGTGCGATTGCGCAACGCAATCATTTACAAACACTTCAACTACAACCCTATTTATATTTTAAAACATTTTAGAAAGCCTCACGAAATACTTTAATGTACATTTAAATGTGAAGGGATGTGTGTAATGTGGTGATTATTCACCCGCGGATCTATGGGTTGGGGTATTGTTGCGCACGGACATTATAGTTAACCGGACTTCCTGTTGATGTGAAATCCGAAAACATTTTATTCCGAGTGTGCTTGCTTTTCTCTTTATCACATAACGGCACTGTAATACACGGTTCGGCTGCATTAAATATTACATATCTGCCGTAGTTTGCTATTTATAGAGCCCTGATGAGAGGACTTCTAGAGTCAGGAATAACTGCCGCCGAAACTGAATATGTGACGTGGATCATAATTACATCAGCAATCAAACACAATCTTCAATTTCTCTTCACAATATAAGTGTCCTCGCAGTATCAATACTAATTCGGCTGACTTTTATATTTGATCCAATCGGTATATTGGTATATGTACACCATAACGGTGTACAGCTGATAGAAAGGGACACCTGGTGGTTAAAGCACATTATTGAAACGTATTATTTTTATCATTAGATATTAATAGGAGACACAGACAGACAAACTAATAAGGCTTTATTTAAACATTAAAGAATACTTTAGGTTAAGGTCTTATTTTGAATAAGAAAAAAGCTTTGGGGGTATACATATTAAGCCTGACAAAGTACTAATATATTGCTTTCCTGCAATGTTAATTACTGTATGTTTAAGCACTTATTTTAACTGATATTATACATATGTATTATACTCTTATAAGATGTATGTAGATAGTATAAGAAATGTGCAGAATATGAAGTTTAATGGTGGAGGTATACACACATAATGATAGATGTCTTGTAATGCACTGTTGAGGAACCTGCGACCCAGGTTTTTCATCTCAGCCCCTGTCAGGTATTGAAAAATAAATAAATAAAGAACACAGAATTATTAAATATAAAACACAGAATTTGTGTGATTATACTAAATGATTTATAAATAAACACCACTGCATACAGTATTTAAAACTATTACACATGCTGATGTAACGCAAATGTTTCCAACTTAGGATCCATAAAGTATATCTTATCTCTTTCGACTCCACTTCTTGCGATATAATTACTAACAAAGCACTTATATACTAATAAAGGACTGGCTTATCTAAAGCCAGTTGAGTAGCACTTGAAATGTTTTAGCTCTATGAAACCTGATATACTTATGATTCTGTTTTCCTCAAATATGTATCTTGTTGGTCGAACGCACTTTTTGTAAGTCGCTAAATGCAATGTAATGTAATGTAAGATGATCGATGACTACTGCCATATTTGCCTCTGAACCTTGACAAGTGCATGTTTCAGGCTTATTAATTAACAACAGGAGGGGTCACAGACATAAGACCAGCTGTTAAATAAAGCTCTTCTGACCTTAGCTGGCATGTGGATATATTAATGCTGCCCATTATGGGCACAAGCAATTTCACCCATTTATTAATTATATGTTTTAAATTTGAGTGTTTCCTATCCCCTAAACCTCCAGGGATGTACACAGTTTAATACTTGCAACTTCTTATTATGGGAAATACGAAAACGTCTTTTAAAACTACAATTCCCAGTAGAGGCGTGCAATAGAGCATGTTGCAAAACACACAATAGCCAGAATGTGTACTTCTGGGGATGGGGTGGGGGAGGGGGGGACGGGGTGGACCCGTTCAAATCCAGTTTTGGACAATCTGCCGTGGTTCCATCCCATTTCAGAGTGTTGTTCGACGCTCGGCGTAGGCCTAACCCTCGGCGCACACTCAAATATGAGCTGCTCCGACCCTCGGTCCTGACGGACTTCAACTTGTGTTTATTAATCAAACAAATAAATGAACACAAGGATAATGATGTGTTATTGTTGAGTAAATAACAGTGTGTGGTTTAGAAAATAATTCAAAATGAGAAGGAAAAAACGATGAAACAATACAGATTTCAGTATTCTGAGCCCCTACTCTCCCCATAACTGACGGCAACAAAAGTCCTACATTATTCAATTAAAATAAAGAAGTAAAAACAATAAGTGTGGCTTGATATTGAGTAAGAAAAAGGTTGATAAACGCTGTGAGAATGGATCTGGAGAGCATTTCGCCGCGATCGCAACTCCTCTATTACCAACGTTCAGGGAGCTCTATGCAAGTCAATGGGACTCCCTGATAGTTGAAAACTGACTTCCAAGGAGTACCCTGTCCGTAACAGAGTGACGGGGAGGGCCCCTGACCGTCCGTCAACATGTGACGGGTTGGGAGTGAGAACGTGTTGCATGTATACCTTTGTGTCTTATTTAGGGGGAAACTCAGGTTGGGTTCATCTTACTTTTTTGTTCTCTGTATTTTGCTATGTTACCGCTATTCGAGAACCTGACAGGAAATTATATAGTTATTTCACTTTCTACAATCTTTAAGATAAGATAAGATGGACCTTTATTAATCCCCATGGAGAAATTCGGTATTTTCACTCAGCAGTAACAGTGAAGTTACACATTCAGTTTATTGTTGGGGTTGGGTTACACAAATGACGGATGCATTATCCGCTGCTACACACATTTTTACTACTTTAGTATTTTAGAATAGTTGTTCCAATTAAGATTTTGATCAAAGGTCTATTGATTCATGTTTGAAATGTATATAAAACTTTGAAATATGTGAAAATGAAAGTACAGATCATTAATCATGAAATAGAAGTAGAAAATACAGGTAAAAGCAGCTTAAGTATTATACTCTTAAAAATGTAATCGCCATAACATGTTCAAACATTGACTGTAAGGAAGGAGGGGAAATGCCAAAATAAAAAAACGTGTAATAACTACGTTGGTCCACAACTTGGGGCGTAGAAAACGCCTCTGAAATTGTAAGATCCCTACGTTTTTTTTCACCATTCATTCCAATGGCTGGCGTCTATGTCACGTGATCTTCAAATTTCTCCCTCCAGAAAAATAAAACATGGCTGAACTTCGTTTTATTCACGGTGGAAAATGCCTATTTTAAGGTTAGTTTGACCATTAAAATGCGTTTTGATGTCATTCCATGCGAGAAATATGAGTTGTTATTTCAGATTATGTGAGCAGTGGATGTACATGATCTTTAGTTTGCTAGTTATTACGAAGATTACTTCAGGAAATTGTGTCTACACAACGTTTTCATTGTTACCAAGGTGGTTGCTAGGGACGCTGCTATCGATATTATTTCTGTTATGTTGTGTAACTGTTTAATGGTGTCATCTTTATTGCTACCCCCTTCCCCGTCAATTTATAGTGTTGGTCCACAGCGCAAATGTATTAGTTTAACAAAATCCGCATCTAAAATTGTGGCATAGATACGTTATTTTCCCCTGTGCAATTCTCCATTTACTTAACAATAACACATAATTATCCTTGTGTTTATTTATTTGTTTGATTAATAAACACAAGTTGGAGTCCGTCAGCACCGAGGGACGGAACAGCTCATTTGCTTGAGAGAATGTTACACCCGGAAGTAAGTATTCTCTCCGCTTCGCTTGACAAACCCTGTGATAGTCCTCAAGCTCTGTGATTGGAGATTGTGCTCCGAGGGTTACGCCGAGCGTCGAACAGCACTTGAATTAGGATGGAACCACGGCAGACTGTCCAAAACTGGATTTGAACGGGTCTTTGAGCACAGAATATTGAAAATACTGCTGAACCAGTTCAGGTTAGTGGGGTCAACAAAGTATGCTGCAGAGCAGGTTAGCAAACTTTCCCTCCACAAATGTCTGCTTCCAGTTACCATTCCTTCACTTCTCTAGTCAGGCAGGTTCAGTGAGAACTTGTTCTCTTAAAGATTCGGCATGATGGGAAAACTTAATATTGCAGAATATCAATTATTAAACATAAGTAGGAAATACAGGTAAAAGCAGCTTAAAGTGGATCTGGATCAGTCTGTATCAGATCCGTTGCAGCCCCTTTTTAAGAGATTTGGGTATGGAGGAAAATAGAGACGGTTGTGTTTTCTGACACTTGGTGAGTTCCCTGGAACACCGGGGACATATATTCATGTATAAAAGACGTACAAAAGTTCATTTTGCATGATTGGTCACCTTTAAGTCATTTAAATTGTTGGAAAGTGGTAACGTGTTAAATGGATGAAGGATGCAAAATAACGAGTAACCAATCAAATAAGTTTAAATGGGACTCTTAGAGACATTGAGCTCAGATGTGAAGGAGTTTTCAATAACTATCCTTTAATGGAATAAGGAAAACATCAGGTAAGATCGAAGCTCTGACAAGCTTTAAACTATAAGCACTTTTATTTAAATAGAAGAGGTCCATCCTTAGTTTCATACTTAGTTTTCTGTCACAAGTTAGACACTTCTATTATTGTTTGTTTGGTGGCTCATCTAAACTCTCCTGTCATTTCAGATCCCACCTTCCTCCAGGTCCTTGTAATCAGTTCACTTCCCTCACCTGGTCTCCCCAGCCCTTCCCCTCACCTGTTACTCATTCCCTCATCACTCCACAGTATTTATACCACCTCACTTTCATTTGTTCTTTGCCAGATTGTCTTGTCGTTTCCGCTAAGCTCTCCAGTGAGTGTTATTCTCTTGCCTAGATTGTTGTCCTGCCCGGTTTTTGACCCCTGCCTGCCTGTATTCGGATCTCGAGTTCCTGCCTGCTCCCTGTCTGGTTTTGGTTGCCTGTCCGACGGATTTCCTGGTTTTTACCCTGCCTGTCCCTGACCTGAATAAACTGAACATTCCAAAACACTGGTTGTATCTGACTCGTGCTATTGGGTTCTGATCTGTACCTGTGATCGTGACAGTACAATCTGGCCTCCATGAACCCAGCCGACTCAGCGACAGAACCGCCGACGCAAGATGTCATGTTACAACGCCACGAGCAGCAGCTTACCTTCATGGCTGAAGCTATGCAGGAGATGGCCGCTCGTCACGAACGGACCTTTGTGAATCTCCGTGATCATCTTCAGAACCTTCCTCCTACGGTCCAAAGTCCGGATCTAACTCCAGCTTCCGCTGATCGAATCCAGAATCCTCCGGCGTCGGATGCACGCCTGCCTCCTCCGGAACGCTACTCTGGAGCCCCAGGTTCATGCAGACCATTCCTGGTCCAATGTTCCCTTGCCTTTGAGCTTCAGCCTTCCGCCTTCCCAACAGAAAGTTCCCGGGTGGCGTATATTGTCTCTCTTCTCACGGGCAAAGCTAAAGACTGGAGTACCGCCGAATGGGAGAGACAATCCTTTGCCTGCTCGTCTGTAAGCTTATTTTCCGATGAACTGCGTAAAGTCTTTGATCATGCAACACCCGGAAGAGAGGTCGCTCGGGGACTGTTTAACCTGGCGCAAGGCGGGAGATCTGTGTCTGATTACTCCTTCGAGTTTCGTACCATAGCCGCCGAGAGTAACTGGAATGCTTCTTCACTTCTTGATGCCTTCTACAACGGTCTGTCGGATCGCCTTAAAGACGAACTGGCAGCTCGGGACCTTCCTGCTGATTTAGATGAGCTCCGCCTCTCCCGTCAGTGCATGCTACTGAACAGGTGAGGAGGATTTTCTGTCATTTTGGGGTTTCCTTGGTTAAGGAGGCATAATCCTCATATAGATTGGGCTTCAGGGACTATTAGAGAGTGGAGTGCTCATTGTCATGCTGTCTGCTTAAGATCTAGTTCCTCAATTGATTCCAGTCTGCCGATTACCTCTGAGTGTCAAGACATTTCCGATGTTCCCAAGGATTACTGGGACCTTAAAGAGGCCTTTAACAAGGTTCGGGCCACCTCACTCCCTTCTCATCGTGCTAATGACTGTCCTATTGACCTCTTACCTGATACTTCTCCTCCTAGAGGTCGACTTTTTTCAATGGAGAAGTATATCAATGACTCTTTGGATGCAGGACTTATCCGGCCTTCATCCTCTCCTGCTGGTGCAGGTTTTTTATTCGTGGGTAAGAAGGATAAGACTCTGCGCCCATGCATTGACTACAGAGGACTCAATAAAATCACTTTCAAGAACAGGTACCCCCTTCCACTTGTTTCCTCTGCATTTGAACTGTTACAAGGCGCTACTATTTTTACCAAGCTGGATCTACGTAACGCGTACCATTTGGTGAGAATCAGGAATGGGGACGAGTGGAAGACGGGATGAAATAATCCTAGTGGACATTATGAGTATTTAGTCATGCCTTTTGAACTCACCAATGCACCTGCAGTCTTCCAGGGGTTGGTGAATGATGTTCTGTGGGATCTACTCAATATCTGTTTTTTGTATACCTGGATGACATTTAGATTTTTTCCAAGTCAAAACAGGAGCATGTGGTCCATGTTCGCCTAGTCCTCCAGAGGCTCTTGGAGAACCACCTCTTTGTCAAGGCCGAGAAGTGTGTGTTCCACACCACAGAAGTCCCTTTCCTGGGATTTGTGGTCTCCACTGGAAACATCAAGATGGACCCTGACAAGACCAAGGCGGTGACGGCCACACCCTTCAACACGCAAGGAGCTCCAAAGCTTTCTGGGTTTTGCCAACTTCTACCGGAGGTTCATTCGAAACTACAGTTTGGTGGCAGCCCCTCTCACAGCTCTCACCTCTCAGAACATTCCCTTCCGGTGGTCCTCTGTGGCAGAAGGGGATTTTGGTGAGTTAAAGTCACGCTTCACCTCTGCTGCTATTTAGATTTTTCCAGATCCTATTCGGCAGTTTGCTGTAAAGGTTGATGCGTCGGACACTGGAGTTGGGGCAGTTCTTTCTCAACGGTCGGCCGAGGATCAGAAGATGCACCCCTGTGTCTTCTTCTCTCGGAAGCTGTCCCCAGCAGAAAGAAATTATGACATTGGAAATCAAGAACTGTTGGCAGTGAAACTTGCCCCGGAAGAATGGAGACACTGGTTGGAGGGAGCAGAGCAGCCTTTTGTGGTCTGGACTGACCACAAAAGTTTGGAGTACATCTGTTCAGCTAAGCGGCTGAACTCTCGTCAAGCCGGGTGGGCTCTGTTTTTCACGCGCTTTGATTTTTCTCTTTCATACAGACCTGGTTCTAAGAACATCAAACCTGACGCCCTGTCTCGCCAGTTCCAGCCAGAGAGCTCTCCATCTCATCCTGAGAATATCATCGCTTCTACATGTGTCATTGGTCTGGTGACCTGGGAGGTGGAGGATAAGGTCAAGCGCTCTCATGCTGAACACCCAGCCCCAAGTGCCTGTCCTGTTAACCGTCTGTTTGTTCCTGCCCCTCTCCGTACCCAGGTTCTCCAGTGGGGTCATAATTCTGGCCTGCCTTGTCACTCAGGAGTGAGACGGTCCCTAGCCCTGATTCGGCAGCGATTTTAGTGGTCTTCCATGGAGAAGGATACCAAGGAATACATTGCTGCTTGCCTAGTCTGCTCCCAAAATAAGACCTCACGCCAAGCTCCCTCCGGTCTTCTTCATCCCTTGCCTATCCCTCATCGTCCCTGGTCCCACATCTCCTTGGATGTTGTCACTGGACGACCACCCTCAGACGGTAACTTTTAGGGTGTGTGGAAAAATAGGACCCAAATGCAGAATGAGGAGGAAGCAGGTTTCAAAAGGAAACAAAAAGGCGAGCTTTATTTCCCAAAAGCCGAACAAAACAAGAATCCAGGTACAGGTACGAGGCAAGAGGCAAAACAAGAATCCACGAACAGGTACGAGGTAGCATCCAAACAAAGGTGACAGTGACCCACATGAAGGGGAACAGGAATGACAAATAATGAACCAACCCTGAACACAGGAAGAGACAAGACTAAATACAGAGAGGGGTAATCACAAGACGAGCAGGGGAGGAGAAACACAAGGGCGACAGGTGAACACAATCAGACAATTAGACACACCAGGGAAACTAACGACAGGGGAAAAACACAGGAAGAAGGACCAGACAACATACACGGAGGAAAACACCCATAACCAGACGTACAAAACTACAAACGTGACAAAACATGAGAATCCTGACAGTAACACAGTCATACTCACAGTCATAGACCGGTTTTCCAAGTCTGCCCTGCTTATTCCTTTAACCAAATTACCTACTGCCAAGGAAACTGCTGAAATCATGCTACAACATGTGTTCAGGCTGCATGGTCTCCCCAGTGACGTTGTGTCTGATCGGGGACCACAATTTACTTTATTTAATTTTACGTTTTTGGTCCGAGTTTTGCAGGCTGCTGGGAGCCAGCTGCAGTCTCTCGTCCGGATTCCATCCCCAGTCCAATGGTCAAGCAGAGCGAATGAAGCAGGAGATGGAGACTGCCTTACGCTGTCTAGCCTCCTCCACTCCCTCCTCCTGGTCGAGGCAGCTTCTATGGGTTGAGTATGCCCACAACACCCTTCCTAGTTCTGCTACTGGTCTTTCTCCATTCCAATGCGCCCGCGGATACCGGCCACCCCTTTTCCCTGCACAGGAACGTGAGGCCAGCGTCCCATCTGCCCAGGCATTTGTAAGCCGATGTCGACGCATGTGGTTAAAGGCGCGCTCCGCGCTACTGCGCTCTTCCGACCGTTATCAACGGCCCGCCAATCGCAGTAGCAAGCCAGCTCCACAGTACTCCACAGGGCAACGTGTCTGGCTCTCCACACGGGATCTCCCTCTCAGAGTTGAGTCAAAGAAGTTGTCTCCCCGTTTTGTAGGCCCATTTCCCATATCTAGGGTCATCAATCCTGCAGCTGTCCGCCTGCGTCTGCCCCCTTCTATGAGGATTCATCCTATCTTCCATGTGTCCAAGATCAAACCAGTTAATGTGAGCACTCTTCAGCCTCCCTCTAGACCCCCACCACCACCCCGGACTATCAACGGGGAGAGTGTTTACACTGTCCGTCGCCTCATCAAGTCCCGGCGACTTGGTAGAGGGTTGCAGTACCTGGTACACTGGGAGGGTTATGGTCCTGAAGAGCATTCATGGGTGCCCGCTCGCAGTATCTTTGACCCATCTCTCATTACTGAATTTCACCAGGCTCATCCCGATCAAATACGTGGGACTTCAGGAGCCATCCATAGAGGGGGGGGGGGGGGGTTCTGTCACAAGTTAGACACTTCTATTATTGTTTGTTTGGTGGCTCATCTAAACTCTCCTGTCATTTCAGATCCCGCCTTCCTCCAGGTCCTTGTAATCAGCTCACTTCCCTCACCTGGTCTCCCCAGCCCTTCCCCTCACCTGTTACTCATTCCCTCATCACTCCACAGTATTTATACCACCTCACTATCACTTTTTCTTTGCCAGATTGTCTTGTCGTTTCCGTCAAGCTCTCCAGTGAGTGTTATTCTCTAGCCTAGATGTTGTCCTGCCCGGTTTTTGACCCCTGCCTGCCTGTATTCTGATCTCGAGTTCCTGACTGCTCCCTGTCTGGTTTTGGTTGCCTGTCTGACGGATTCCCTGGTTTTGACCCTGCCTGTTCCTGACCTGAATAAACTGAACATTCCAAAACACTGGTTGTATCTGAGTCATGCTATTGGATTCTGATCTGTACCTGTGATCGTGACAGTTTTCTACTTCTATTCTATTTTATTTGTATTTAATTGCACTTTTCAAAACATTCTCTTGCACTATTTTATTTGTTTTATGTCCTATATATATTCATGTTGCCCTGTTGGAGGAGCCTGACTTACATTGTTCATTGCAATATCTACACTGTAGCTACTGTGCACATGACAATAAATCCTTGAATCTACCTTACGGGGGAAACAGGATGATCTCCTGAACAATGATTTGCACACTACTATATGTATACTCTTTAAAAATATAATAGCCATAACAGGGTAAAACATTTACTGTAAGGAAGGAGGGGAAATGCTGCCCAACGCGTTCATCAATAACTCTTACAGATGCCGGGAAATGCTACTTTCCGTTCCCCCCTATTCCAGGTGTTCCAATTAAGATTTTGATCAAAGGTCTGTTGATCAGCCAGAGAAAAAGGGTCAACTTCAGGTCAGCGTAACCTCAATTTGAACCCAAAAATAACATCTTTCACATTTACTTGATACATCTAGCTTGCTTGGAACTTGATTTTGTACAAAACAACCTCTGAAAGCCCATCTTTCCAGTCAAACCTGGGAGGTCGCTCATCAAAAATACTTTGAGCACAGAAGATAAAAAATGCTGCTGAACCGGTCAGAGTTCAGGTTAGTGGAGTCAAAAAAGTACGCTGCAGAGCAGGTTAGGAAACTTTCCCTCCATACATTTCTGCTTCCAGTTACCATTCCTTTACTTAGTCAGGCAGGTTCAGTGAGAACTTTTTCTCTTAAAGCAGCGGCCTGATGGGAAAACTTCATATTGCAGCTGTTGGAAAGAACATAAACAGCAAATATCTTGGCCATAACACCAAAACGATGAGGGTAAAGATGCTCTAATGCTCTGCGTAGCTGAGGAGAACGGCAAAGTCAGGGGATTCTCTGTGGGTTGGGGGCTCCCTTCAGGAGCATTGGACTGAGAGAAACATGACAGAGGTGGGATTCAGGTCAGCAGAGAGAGTTTGTGAGGACACTGCTCTGAAAACACACAGTAATAGATAGACAGGAAGCTATAGGTTGGGAAACCATGTGTGCCTGGTTGCTTGTTAGCGCATGCGTGTATGTTAATATTAATTTCAGATTCACTGCTTTTTTAAACATTCCCTTATTGCTGCTAAAATGCGATTGAGCACCACCTACTGTCTGCATATCATATCAGTTCCCACCATATGTTGAAAACACAACATTCTGCATTATTCACTCCAAATTACAACTTCATGTGAGCATGTGAACACAATCTTAGGCAGAGTGGTTATGAGCAATAACTTAATGACAAAAGGGATTTGCTCATTAATAGCAGTTTTATTGCTGTTTGATGTGGATTTATTTCCTACATTACAAGACAATGATTTCATAATCACTAGAGAAAGAAAAGAAAATTGATAAAGCACATGACATGAGGCATTTTAACTCAGAAGACATGTTGGTAAACGTACAGGCGTAAAACATTCTCCGATATAAAGCTCAGTTTTAATCAGCTGATGAGGCTTCATGGTCCTGTTCCTGCTAAAAGTCAACATGTCTGCCGTAAAAAAGGTCTATTGAATTTCTTCCATCAGGCAAAGTAAGATATCAAATAGAAAGGTAAAGAGAAAATGACAACATTTAAAGCAATCAAAGCTTCATATTCTTGTTGGATGTTTGCTGTGGAGTCGCAGCTTAATTCCTGCACGGGCACCCAAAGCGAACTTTGTAGTCACGGCACATGCCCTTTCTCTGGTCCGTGTTGCGGCAAACAAATCCCTGAGTAGGATTGAAGCTGAAAATAATACCAATTATTAAATGAATCAGTTCGATAGTTATATGACTTTTTTTTTTTTTAAAAGCAAACAAAAAGGTATTTTAAATTGGATATGTTGCTTAGACCATAATTCATGTTTAGCTCTGATATAAACCCAATATAGTTTATTAAAGTACATTAATGCTAGTTCAAATAAACCTCTACAACCCTTTCAATGATCATACTTGCTCTTGTTGTCAGGTGGAACTTTGTTTCTAATACTAAATATCTCAGATATCCACAATGATCATTTGAAATCATTAAAATATCTTCTAATGTAAATTAAATGTCCATGTACAGAGTTCCTATTCACTGTTATAGGTGCAGCTCCAGGCAGCACATGTGGGTGACTTGTAAGCAGTTTTAAATGTTCAGAAGTACGGATGTATTTCTGGGATGTGGTTAAATAATCATTTGCATTATTTCAGTGAGGCAACTTACGTATAGAAGTTCTCCCCTATGGAGATGGCTGGAGTCATCGTGTCAGTGGTAACGGCCTCAATGTACAGAGGGTTTTCACAGATCTCTCCTGGGTTTTCTTTCCTCAGGTTACTCAAAAGCTCCCAGTCCCCTGTGCCACTGGGATTGTCACGGTCAAACCAATCAGTCCAGTACACTGCAAGGAGCAATAAACGAGTGAGAGGACGACTGGGTAGGAAGCTGTAAAACTCTCCTAAATGAATGCTTATTCAAGAGAGTGCTTATACAGTGTGGTGTGCTCTTACCTCCTCCACCACAGAAAGGGGGATGGCAGCTGAAACGAACACTGTAGTCACTGCACTTCTTGTTTTTGGGTTGATCAACGTTTCTGCAGACAAATCCTGAAGTGGCGTCATTTCTGAAAATAAAAAGTTTAGTCCAGATGGAAATATCTCCCAAAAATGTTGATTGTGTGCCATGGGGATTCTGTACAGACATTCCTGTTCCCTGAAGGATCAATTATTTCTTATTTTTTAGGCTTTTCCTCCAGTGCCAACATGAAGTTGACAAGAGCGGTTTTGAGTGTTTTAATCAACAGATTGAATGAATAGCAATTGCATTCAGTAAACGCATTCATTTCCCCCGCAGGAATAAGTGTACGTATTTTCCGGACTACAAGTCATACCTGAGTATATGTCGCTCTTGTCCAAAAACGTGTCGTTAAGAGAAAAAAAATCATATAGAAGTCACTTCGGTGTATAAATCGCATTTATCCACTGTGTTCATCCTCTGTGTCGCTGTGAAGCTCTCACTGGTCTCACCGACAGGGCCGTCCTTCCCTACAGATCATGCAGACTATGTGGGGCCTCACATTGCGGAAGGTGCCTCAACTGAGCAGAAAATGCGGCGCACCTATGCGCTTATGCGGCGCGGCAAGCTTTGTCCGCGATGATGATCCACTAGCACTCCCCCCCCCCCCCCGTCGGCGACGACGACGACGCTCGCTATATGAGGGCCTCATCATATAACTTTGCGTGGGGCCTCATGTTGGCCAGGGACGGCCCTGATCACCGAGCTAGCTATCCATCCAGTTAAACACTGTCAAAGAAACTCCAGCTCAGATCTTTACTGAGGTAGAATGAATTGGTGAAACTGTAAACACAATACAGACATGGCACACTGTTATTAGCTGCCCGACTGACGTGCTGAATAAAAAAAATAATCCACACAAGGAGCCATGGCGCATAATACTGATTTAAAACATACCCAGTACTATACAATATTGTGAATGGGAAATGATTGAACCCTCTCTCAATAACTTGTTCCAATTTCTCATTGGTTACCAAGTATATGGCTGGTCAGTAAACAAACACATGCAGTAGCAATACAAAAGCAACACATTATACAGTATTAACCATCACATCAAACATTCAAATGACTCCTACTTGTTCAGCACTTACTTAAATATCACCTCCCCTGCTGCGGCCACACTGAGTCCAGAGAGGGTCGTGGCCTCTATACCCTGTGGTTTGCGGCAGATCTTTCCAGGGTTCTCCTTGTAAAGATTGGATAAGGTTTCCCAGTCTCCAGATCCACTGGGGTCATCTCTGTCAAACCAGTCGGTCCAGCATTCTGGATATGGGCATTTCAAATGAGATAAATAAGCAACAATACATTTAAAACATGACTGAAATAGCACATGTTGGGATTTGAGAAGTGTCAATAGGTATGATTTGCTTACGAATGTGGGTGGGATAGTCGCAGGGAAGTACTAAATAGAATACAAAAAAAACAGAATTATGAGTGTCAGAAATGCCTATTAAGAAAGGGAGCCTCTGAATGGTTTAAATAACTACTTACGTGGCATAATCTCTGGAACTTCTGGAACTTCTGGAAGTAAGACTGGAACTTCTGGAAGTAAGACTGGACTGGGACGCCGCTGGTGGCTTTCTGGTAAAGGTTAAGAGAAAAATGTTACAAACTGTGACTTTGTATATTTCGGGTGAAATACAAATATGATCATAGCATTTTTTAAATTAACCTACCCAAGAACAATGTGGCAACAATGGCAACGCTTAACTATCAGAGAAAATACAAAATGTAAAGTTTATTATGACATACTGTACATGCAGAACTTGTAAATCGACATAGAATAAAAGGGAATGTAATCCAAAATCAAACATTACCAATTTGATCATGGTTGCAGAGGATCAGGGGCCTTTAAAACTGTAAGTGAAGTTAGAAATTAGGAATTTAAATCAACATGAGCATTATCAAAATAAATGGAGTTGCTTGAAATACTAAGAACGTGAGATGAACTTTCTATTTTATTTCAGTTTCAACTAGAAAACAGCTTTTAACTAATGCTGAACATTTGTGTAAAGGTTCAAAGCTATAACAAAAAGCATTGCAAAGCATAGCTGAAAATGCAGGAATGTAAAAACACTTGCTTGACAAAAGTCAGCCACAAATGATAGATTTTAAAAAGCACACAACACTTCACTGCTGACTAATGTTTAAGAAGAAAAGTAGTGAAGTAGTAGGAACTCTTCTCAAATGCATATACAACTATTGATGTATGAAAGATGTGAAAATGAAAGGGTTGTACAGAATATTAATCATTGAATAGAAGTAGAAAATACACGTGAAAGCAGCTAAAGTTACATAAATTGTTGGAAAGTGGTAACGTGTTGAATGGATGAAGGATGCAAAATAAAGAGTAAACAATAAAATAAGCTTAAATGGGACTTTTAGAGACATTAAGCTCAGATGTGAAGGATTTTTCAATAACTATGCATGTTGGAATAAGGAAAACATCAGGTAAGTTGGAAGCTCTGACAAGCGTTAAACTATAAGCACTTTTATTTAAATGGAAAAGGTCCATCCTTAGTTTCTTGCTAGAGTGACTTTGGAGACCGAAAGTCTTAGTTCACGGTGGAAACAGGATGATCTCCTGAACAAACTGATTTGCATACTACCTATGTATACTCTTTGCCGGGAAGTGCTAGGTTGGTTAACCCCTAACCCCAATTTAATTACATTATCAAACAACAAGCAAATTCATAATCTCCTTAAAGAGCTGAATATTTTGAGTTGAAGGGTTTCTGCTGCTTAACGTTTGCTGAAGTAGTTAGTACTTGAACTTGAATGCTACATCAGCATGTACACTAAATACATTTACAATGTAAGCATACATTCAACAAATATCAGATTATTATAAAATCAATAGTTAGAAAAATAAATAAATAAAACATTTTCAAAAAATGAAGTTCAGAAAATACATTATTGCACGTTAAATGTCTCAGCAAAAACAAGAGAGACTCACCAGCAGGACCTCTCAGTGGAACAGTTTGGTTCATGAAGTGCTCTCCTGTCTCCTTAAATACAGCTTTGGGAGTAAATATTCCCCCCCACTGGAATCACATGTTGCTAACCTCACCCTAAGAAAACAATGCAGTTAAAAAAAAACTGAACGAGATACGCCTTGTACAATAATTCTCAAATTCGAGGGGGTTGAATGAAAAAACAATAATTGGAGATAAGGTGTTCAACTCTGCCATTCTTCTGTGGTCACTTTAAACCTCCTATAAATACTGGACCTGTTTCACACGTAAATCCAAGAAGATGCATTTGTGCCTTATTGAGTATATTGAGTATACTCTTTAAAATGTAATAGCCATAACAGGATAAAACTTGCACTGTCACGAAGGAGGGAAAATGCTGCTTGACGCGTTCATCTAGAACTCTTACTGGTGCTGGGAACTGCTACTTTGGGTTGGGCTACTGATGTTAATATGAAGCTGGGTGTGGACCTGACTCACGTGCCGTGTTTGTGTGTGTTCTGCTTGCTAATTGCTTGTTGTTTGATGATGTAATTCAATTGAGGGAACCTTTAAATCTTCTTTGAAAACGCCATTAGTGCAATAATTTGGCTACAGACTTCATTTAAACGTTCAACATGACCTATTAAACTTGTATTTAGCTTTTTAAACTGAACGAGATACGCCTTGTACAATAATTCTCAAATTCGAGGGGGTTGAATGAAAAAACAATGATTGGAGATAAGGTGTTCAACTCTGCCATTCTTCGTTGGTCACTTTAAACCTCCTATAAATACTGGACCTGTTTCACACGTAAATCCAAGAGGATGCATTTGTGTCTTATTGAGTATATTGAGTATACTCTTTAAAATGTAATAGCCATAAAAGGATAAAACTTGCACTGTCACGAAGGAGGGAAAATGCTGCTCGACGCGTTCATCTAGAACTCTTACTGGTGCCGGGAACTGCTACTTTGGGTTTAGGTTAATATGAAGCTGGTTGGAGTGTTTTTTCACTTTTTGTAATTTTGTGGCCAGATGTATAATTTAGTTTGATTCTGTAGTCAAAGGTGTGCAACTGCCAAACATTATTCTACGTTTGATCGATGCCTCAATGAAAAGTGAAAACTGTGGGTCTTACAGCAGGTCAAAGTTGTTTAACTGTTTAAGGTTTTTTTTTTAAGGTTCCTTTTCACTGTAGAAATATTGATTGCAAAAAATATATATATATATAAGAAAGCTAAATACAAGTTTAATAGTCAAACCAGTCTCACGGCATTTCGTGTTTCGTGTTATAGTCACGACATTTAATTTATAACACCAACACGATTTTCCCCTTTTTTTCGTGTCACACAGAACGATTTTAAAAGCAATGTATTTCTATTGGTAGTTCGTGCCTGCAGCACGTCTTTTTGTCCGTTCGGGTCTTGGAAGACCGGAAGCTGTGGGGTTCATAAAAACATGCTCTTACTCAATATCAAGCCACGATTATTGTTTTTATTTTAAATCGTATAATGTCTGACTTTTTTTGTTGTCTGTGAGGAAAATAAATGGGGCTCAGAGTTTTTTAAGTAACTAATGCGTTACTGTGAACAGTAACGCATTAGTTACTTAAAAAAGGGCTCCCATTAATGCCCTTATAGCCATCATTTCAGTACTGTTATTGCATTGGAGAATAATACAATCTGTTGATCAAGAAATAGCAATAGAAATAGTAGAAATAGCCTGCATGTGTTCTACAACATACCGTGCATGGCTTTATCAACTTCTCCCTGGCTAGCAGTCCCTCGGTTAAAATCCAGCCGCTGTTGCTTCAACCTGATCCCACCAGAATGCGTGACTCCACCACCACTCCTTAACACCGCATTGCGTGGTGGAGTCACGACATTTGTTACATTTACGTGTCGGCACCACGCAAACAACGCCAATGTAAAGTGAATGAGGCTCCTTTGTCGTGGTGCAAGCACGCATTTCTACAACGTCCTGCAGTGAGCTTTTTATTCTATAAAACGTTTTTAAAATCTACTTTATAGCTTGTAGTAACTCACGGGAGGCTTGTTTTATTTTTATTTGTTTTCATAATAAAAAATGTTTTTCGTCAGAATGTATTATGGTGCATTATTTACCAAATTTGTGTTCTCAAAAAACAGTGCATTGTGTGTAATACAACTGTGATTTTTATTAAATTAGTTATTTTTTAAGGAAGGCCTGAGCTTCAGCTGTGTCAAATAGATTGTTCCCTTTAGTTTACGTTATTTAAAAGACAATTATATTCCTATTTGATCAATAAAGGGGTATTGTAGGCCAATATTAGTCATTTAAAAAATATATAATGATGATAATGATGGTGAAAACCACTCCCCCCACATCGGAAAAAACGATGGCTACTGACTGTATTTTAAATGCTTTTTGTTTAATAGTAATAATAATCATTTTTATTATAACAACAATAAACCAGAAGAAGATTCCGTCGTTACCACGGCAACGTTACGGCAACGTGACGTAGCCACGTTACGTTACCCACAATCACCTCACTTTCATTAATTTCAGCTGACAACGGACTACAGTAAGTATCTAAAATCAAGGGGAGTTTATTTCCTTAAAACACGAAATAATATTGCTTTTATTTATTCCACTGTAGCACAGTCTCTATAGCGTTTCATTGCTGGATATTAGGTTGAGTTTTGTAGTGTGTTTAGCTTTTAAAATAGGCTACGCGCAACCTACTGTAGCGGCCACGTCCAGCTACCAGCTACTAGCGGCCTCCGGTCTTCCGGTCAAAGTTTTTAGCTGGATAGCATTTATAGTTTATGCAGCTACATGACATTAGCTGTCCCCGACACAGTTGGATAGTGGAGGTGCCTGCTAGAAAGATATGTTTAAATGCATGTATTTGCACATGTGTTGTAAAGACAGTGTTCAACACAGAGTTTTAATAGTGGCTAAAGGGCCTCGGCGATGGAGTGGAACAAAAATGTGGAACTGGAGTTTTTCCAGAGGATTTGACTGGCCAGTGGGGATAACCCAATGTCCCACTCTGAATCAGAAATACTTAATTGATCTCCAGGGGAAATTGGGATTGTTACATTGTAGAATTTAAATATATAGTAGAAGATATAAGAAAAACAAGTATGCAAAAATATGTGAAGTAATATAACAACAGTGTTTCCCCTAGGATGGAGTCATAGCAGCGGTGCTAAGGCACGTGGGCCCAGCATAATGTGAGCGCGGAGCGCGTGGAATTTTTTTGTGTGTGCGCGTGCGAAGTGCGCCCCGCCAATTTGTTTCTATGTGTCAGCACAAGAAAGGCTCTTTGGGCCAAGTACCAGGGCCGGTTCTAGACAATTTGCGGCCCTTGGTGAGATTTTAGGCGACATTTTATGTGGAAAGAATAAATGAAAAATCTCTACAAAAGACAAAAACACTGCAAAAACAGAAACTTATTGACATAGGTAATAGACGTTACATTTACTTAATTATGAATGTTGTTACATCAAGGCCGAACATTTGGATGAGCGCCAACGTTCAAAAATTTGTTTTCCCTCCCAGAGCTACCAGCGCAGCGCCCCCCAGATCTGGCGTCCTAGGCGACCGCCTGTGTCGCCTATGCCAGTAACACAAATACTACAAATCCACATAACAAACAATCAAAAATGAAAAATGGTCGCCACTTATTATTATTTTAAGAAAAAGAAAAAAAAGTAAATTCCTTTTTTTTTTTTGGGTACCTGGCTGGCACCCCCTAGCAGCGGCGCTCATATTTCAGCAGCGGCGCTGCGCCGCCACTATTTGTATATAGGGGAAACACTGAACAATATGCAGTGTTTCCCCTAGGTTTACTGCTTTGGGGGGGGGGGGGGGGTGCTGGCTGAGGGGAGAGAGGAGCTGTGGATTATTGTTATTGATTGATGCATCAGTGTTTCTTAGGGTCAAAAACACTAAACTCACAACTTCAAATGAAAGCATTTAATTTATTTAATAAAAGAACACATGTTAAATGTGAAAAGTGACAGTAGAGATAGACTAGTTGCAATTTGGTGCTATATATAATTTACATTTTTTTTATAAAAAAGTATTTTTAAACACCTTGAATTTCAGGGGGAGCGCGGGGCTCCGTTGTCGGGGCGCAGCGCCCCTCCAAGACAATGGTAGGGGAAACACTGATATGCACAGTATAAATCCATAATGTGTGCCAGAGTAATGCTCACATGAATTATTATTGCATATAGAGTAATGCACAGATTAATTATTATTACATAGAGTATTGCACAGATGTTACTGTTATTCTAAATAATCCTATTTATGTTTCCTGTTTTACAGCTTCATTACAACGCTTACTATCACCAACACACACATATCCACACACACACACACACACACACACACACACACACACACCACACACACACACACACACACACACACACACACACACACACACACACACACACACACACACACACACACACAAATAAAACCAAGAGCCACTCTCTCTCTCACTGTCTCTCTTTCTATCACTCTCTCTCACTTTCTCTTTCAATCACTCTCTCACTTTCTCTTTTAATCACTCTCTCACTCCTACAAATGGCTGGAGGGTCACAAAAAAAGACCTGCCCAAACTGTAGAGAAAATATTTACTGTGGAAATAAAATCTGCCCACTATGTGAACATCCACAGGCAAACAATGTGAGACTCAAAAAAAAAATGGACAAATTCCAAAGCCAGCAGAAGCAGTGGTTGTCATCCATGACTAAAAACAGAATCAAGTCCCATGTTCTTGATGACGCCGCCCATCTGGTATGTAGTTTACAGAATTATCTCATTCACCAAAAGTGTGAAAAGTAGTTTTATTACTTTGACAGAGGATTATAAATGAACTGGTATTGCTTCACATCCACAGTATTAATTGTATCATTAATGAGAATATAATTCATGATTAATGATTTTCAAACAGAATTAACTAGGAAGTTTAGGAAGTGTCTCATAAGTTAAAAATCCCAAATGTATCCAACAAAACATGATGAACAAATCATTGTTTTTATTATGATGCCAGGATATTAGGATCAATTCAAATGTAAACAACAGTTTTGTGTATTTATCTAATTGATCTCTCTACCTCTCAACAATTATTTTCCCAGCTGGAGAAGTTGCATGCCCTTGGCTTGAAGCCCCTGCTGCTGCTGGCGTATCCCCCTACCATGAGGGTGCCACGGACATCTAAAATGAAGGTTTTGATGCCCATGCATGCCCAGCTTAGCCCATCAGCCAAGACATGCCTCGACAATGTGGAGGCCATTTTCAAGCTGGTGAGATTGCATCTATTTAATAACCATCTGCACGAGTCACTCATGCATATATTGACTATCTGTTATACAATGTGTGGTGTTGATTTGTCCTGTTTATTTCAAAGCAACAAAGAGAGTCATTTTAAAGAGCTGGGGTCTCATTTATAACTGTTATGTATGCACAAAACAGGGCTTGAAAGAGGTGTATGTCACTTCCCATGCATAAATTGTAATCTATATATTTTTTTTATTTGACAGAAGATTATGATGACAGGGGAAATTGTCTATGCAGATGGTGAGGTGGTGAATTGAAGCCAGATTGTAGAAATACATGTTATAAGCATAATTATACATATAATAAAGCCTATGAGTCCTAATTATATTGCAGGCCAAAACTTAAATAAATACATTTTGTTCACTTATCAAACTTCCATTTTCCAACGATAACCCAGTGTGGGGGATACCATTGACTTTTGCAAATATTGAAGCGATCAGTTTGATTGCTGTAAACATTTAATGACTGTATGATACTCGTAATGCTGCATGGTGGACCACTGGCCCCCTGCATGTAAGAATTAAGAGGGGACAAGTGTTCTGGGACATCCTCCACCACAATCAGAGTCACAGTCACACAGTCAGAAAAAAAATGTGTTTCTTCTTCAAATAAATTGCGCTGAGCAGTGGCTCTGTGGACAACCCTCAGCTTCTCTGGCTCCTCTGCCCTGATGCCAAGCAGATACCTGTGGGTGACATCATACTCAATCAATCTTTTTTTTTTACAGTTTAGGTTGATTAGGGTTGCCTTTGTTTGCATGTTTTGCACATTGGCCTAATTTCATATTTTATAATGTATGTGTGTGTATTCCATGTTCCTGTTTTCAAACATTCAATGTTCAAAGGTGTTATTTTCTTATGCTGCGCTCCAGCGTAGTTGTTGGAAATGACAATCTTAACTCCCAGGCTCCTCCAACAATGCAGCATACAAATATTACAAGAAGAAATAAAATAGTGCAAGAAGAAACTAGTCCAACAACGTTGGTGCAAAACTAACATGCAGGAATAAGTCAAATATATACATCTAAAATAGAATAAGATAAGACAGAAAGTAAAATGAAATACTAATATGGGGAGGCATGAATGAAAAGGTTGTATAAATAGATGTGGATATGTATAAATATATTATATATGAACAGATAACTAACCAATGCAACATTATTGTATTATACATAATAAATAAATAAATATGTGGGCTTTTAAACAGATTTGTACAAAAAACCCTTTGTAGGTTGGACAAGACTCAACCCAGACCAAGAGGAGAACCCTGACACACCAACACCACCCCAAGGCCCACCCAACCAACTGCCCGATGGAAGCTACATCTTAAATTTGGTGCCATGTGATCCATCACCCATCACCCATAGACAGCAACCACAGGAAACGGCAGATCCACAACCACACCAGGCTCCAAGCACCCACCCACCACCAAACCAGGCTCCCAGCACCCACCCACCACCACACCAGGCTCCAAGCACCCACCCACCACCAAACCAGGTTCAAATTATGCTGGAACCATCACACCAAATCCCACCAATGCGGCAGCCACGTAAAAGAACCAAAACAATTAAAGGTATGTTTAGCTTATATTCTACTCACATTTAGATGCCACATAAGCATCAGTAAGTTAATGTTGCGACTTTTGTAGACGTTCCAAACATGGATTTATTAAAGGCCGGACTCATATTTGCCTTCAAATGTTATGCATGGATGCTATATTTATGTTTCGCACACACGCACATTTTGGAGTTAAAACAAAGACACAACAGAGTAACCTGTATGTATGTTGTCTGATAAGCTGAAGTCACATTCATTAAAACCTTTCTATACTTTGTAATTTAATAGAAAGCTTGCACATCATTGCTTAATGTAATATAGTGCTACAGAGCCCAAGTCCCAGTGTAATGAATATAAGACTAAAACATATCCACTCAGTAGCAAGCAATGTAAGATGTAATCAGTCCATCAGCAGACACAGCAACATCCCGAAGGAATGGCAGAAAAGCTAAGATTTTGAATAAAAGTATGTGTAGACTCTGAAACTTCTGTGATTTCTCAGTAGGAAACACTAAATGTGCTTATGTCACACAGTGGAAATGTTTGTGCATTCTGAGTTGAGCCCTATACAAAACGTACTTTACCTGTTAATAATGTATTCCATACAATTACAGATTGCTCTCACAACCATCTCGAGGTGTTCCCTGTCCGCAAAATAATAAAGACAAGGAACTGAAAGGTAGGATAATGATTACCTGGATGACAGTGTTTGCTGTTGGATAACTTTCTGAATTTGTATCGCAATTACTTTATCTTACCTTGAAGGAATGCTGTTGTCCAATTCACAATATTAAGCTATTTGTGTAAACATCCTGTAAATCCCTCTAGTCGGTCAGATGTCTTTTTTCACGACTATATTTTTTTAAATATTTTTTATTTTTATATGCAAACTATTTGAACAATACATATATATCATAAGTACTTGTGAAAGTACAAAGCTCAAAGAGCATACAGATGTACAATGTCTTTGTCTGCCTGCCACAGGGGGGGACGGAGCACCTTTATGACTGGGAGCCCTGCACCATTTGGTATGTTAATTTGCTTTTGTACAATTACATCTATGTGTGCTGTTAACATTTGTGGTAATTTTTAGCACGCCATTATCTTAGGTGGTATTTCTTAAAGAAAAATACAAAAAGTTCTGCTGTCTGTAGCACCAGCTATACACAAGTTATTTTAAATGTGCAAAGTCCACACTAAACGATACATTGAAACTAGGTAATTTATTTAATTTAAGCTGTGTCAATATTTGATTACACCACAGAGACACCAGGTTCACGTTAGCTACTCTGGCGTTAAGTCCACACTTACTAAAGTATTAGTAAATAACCAAACAACAACAGCAATGTAAAGGAACTAGGACAAAGAATTATGATTAGACATTCATCTACAGATAGTGCAAATTAACAACAGTGACAATCAAGTGGTGAAACCGTAAACTACGACAAAGGGTAATATATCAGTACCCTATTATTGGGCAGATCAAATTGTAACGTAACAAACGCATCATGATATCATTTCCCCAAGGGGATCTATAGACTGTTTGTTATCTATCAAATGCTATTTGATCCCTTATCTTGGAATACAATGTGCCTGTTGGAGGAGTTCTTATTCACTTGAAATGTTGTGCTGTAAGGCTCTAGGGATGCAATGATTTTACATTTTGATGTTATGATGATAGTCTGAGGAAACATCACCTTTGTCAGGGTTTTACAATGATGACACTAAGGATGGATGAATGTGTTCTTATAATTCAAGGTTTTATAGGATTTTTCCACAACATTTTGGCATTTTCAGCTGCTGTGCCTATTTACCTTTGTTAACACGATTAACCAGTTTTCCATATTTTTCAATGAGCAACAGTTGCTGTAAGGAACCTTAACGTACCATAATGTAGTTGTTTAGAGAGTGAGAACAAAAACACTCAGTGTAGCTGAACTGTTAAAAGTGACATTGGTTAATCGCTGCATCCATACAGTGGAATACCAAATACTTCATACAACACTGCACTTGTCTTCAAACGTTTCTAAAACAGTATAAACATTTTAAAGTAGCCTAACGAAAATCAATTGAATGTGTATTACTGCTCACTAATTCTTCTTCACCCTCCCTTTATTTTATTTTTTTCTCAGTGGTATGTCCTGGCCTCCATCCTGGCAAGCAGCCTGATTCCCACCCCATGCAAATCCCATTGCAAAACAAAACAATAAATGTTTTGGTGTTTGTATGGAATTAATAAAGTGCAACAGTTTAACAACTGCAACAGACTTAACATTGTTTTGACTTGAAGGATTGTTGCATTGTTTTATGGCCACTGGCAATTAATTTCACAGGTGAACTGCATATTGATGTATGCTCACGGCTCCATTTCCCCCTTTAGATATACCATTTCAGGATCGGGGCCTAATCACCAAAGACTTAACATTTATCGTATGGCATGTGTCAATAAATGTTCTTTAAACAAAATGAAGTCTCTCCTGATTGAAATACACAGAAGCAGCCCACAAGGGGTCCTTGAGATGATAGTAAGTACATTATTGAAAACATTAATAACAGAATGCTTAATGCACAAAACATCAAGAAATAAGTAGCCAATGCTTCAATCCTTTGAGAATACACTGTTTGTAGGCTATTTTAATTTAATAATACATTACATTTATAAAGCGCTTCTCCTGGTCCTCAAAGCGCTTACAAGCAAGTAAAACAAAAATAACAAAAGTAGAAAGTGCTAAGCTAGGTGGAATAAGGGAAAGGGGTTAGTTGATTAGGAGTTGAAGGCAAGAGTGAAAAGGTGAGTTTTGAGAGATTGTTTGAATGATGTGAGAGTGTTGGCGGATCTGACGTGGCTGGAGAGGGAGTGGGGGAGGCTGCTGCGAAGGCCCTGTCACGCAGGGGCGGATTGGGACTAAAATTCAGCCCTGGAAACTGACCTAGTCCGGCCACATGAAATGTTAAATGTTAGAAGTCCGGTGTTTATTATTTAAAGTTTTACGTCTGATTCGTTCCTTTTTTCCTCACTGTACACAGCTCCAGTTTGGGCATTGGCCTGTCATCAGATTTATTTTTTGTTGCTGCTGTAGCGGAAGTTTAGTAACATTATTTTTGATGAAATACTCCAAATCTCCACCCTCCATAATTGCACTTGCTTCAGTTGCTTGCTACATTCTAAGGGCGGTGATGACAGTCACAGTACGAACTGAAGTATGCAATTTGATTGGATTGTGAGGCAAGGGAAGCCAGCCGCCTTTGGATTGTCCTTGGCATGGCCCTGACCTATCATAGATTCGCAGGGGCATGACGTGAGCCTAATCTGATTGGTCAATCCCTCCATTTTTTTCACCAAGGGAAGCCAATTTCGGTTTGCCTCCTCTCGCAACAGAGAGTGCAATCTACTATTTCACCATAACATCTAGAGGGGCGCTGTTTCACTCTTTGTAAAATACTCAATGAGAATGGGGGAGAGATGGGCCGGCAGCAACACCACAGAATAATTACCGAAACTAAACGAAGTGTTTTTATTTATTAAAATTATAACTACAATCCAAAAAAACAAGGGAAGCCTGGCTTCCCTTGGCCTCCAGGAGAAAACGCCACTGAGTTCAAGGGATAATTTTCACCCACCTCTTGCTCTTGCCCTGCACTTGTATGTGAGCTGGTTATTTCTAGTGATTGGAATTCCGGCTCTTCTTGGTGAGCCGGATCATTTGGCTCGGCTCACCAAGAAGAGCCGGCTCTTTCGGCTCCCAAACGAATGACTTTTTCAGTAATTTGAGTTTCAAAGTCCCCTCCAGACAACAAGAAGGAGCATTTTCGTCTAACTTTGATGTGGGATAAAAAAACATTTCTTCCATAAGTAGTTTACAGTATGAGTCTGCCATGTTTGTACTTAGTACTTCTTAGAATACTTGCAAACATAATATGAACTACTTTTACAGTGTACTTTTTCAGTAATTTGAGTTTCAAAGTCCTCTCCAGACAACAAGAATGAGCGTTTTTGTCAACTTTAATGTGGTCATTCTTGTTCTCTCTAAAAGTAGTTCATATTATGTTTGCAAGTAGTCTAAGAAGTACTAAGTACAAACATGGCAGACTCATAAACTACTTATGGAAGAAAGGTTTTTTAGACCACATTAAAGTTGACAAAAATGCTCATTCTTGTTCTCTGGAAAGGACTTTGAAACTCAAATTACTGAAAAAGTACACAGTAAAAGTAGTTCATAGTATTTGTGCAACAAGTTTATGAAGCAATAAGTCCTACAATTATTCTCATAAATTACCCTGTTCCTCAATTGCAAATTATAGAAATGAACCACCTTTTAAGTAAACCTTTTAAAATGCTTGTTTTCTGAATGGAGATTGGGTCGACCAGGCTAAGCTAACGTTGTATATGCTCACTCCACACTCATAACAACGGCCTACAGACATAAATAAACCAGCGACTGTATTCGCCATGACACAAACAGTCTGTGGTTTGTACTTGTTTAACTTCTGTAGAGTTTCTGAACAGATATGAGGAGCTGTGTTCTCTGCGCTAACTGCTAACAGCTAATGGCTGATGTTTTCTGGTTGAACGTCAGTGACGGCAGGCTGAGATCCTCACCTCTGATTGGCTTCCGTGAGAACGCGTGACGTGAATTTGACGCTCGAGTTGAAAAAATTTAACTCTCGCGTTTGACCCCCTTCGATAATATTGGTGTTAATGTTCACTTTATTTTAATTTAAGAGGCCATGTATATTTAAGTTATATTTATTTTGATTTATTAATGTTCCATTCAAAAATGTTATTAAAAAGGCATGTACACCATAAAAGATTACAATTGAGATCTATTGTCAGGAATGTTAGTGTTATATCAAATAGTGAATTCTACTGCAACAGAAGGTTGCACGTCTGCACAGTGTTATATTTTCACCGCTCAGTGTCAGTAAATATTGTGCAGTTAGTATTGGACTACAAGATAGATGAAAGCCTGTACAGGTACAGTTATTTAAAGCATAAATGGGTCGGTTGGGTTCTGGAAGTGTGGTTACAGCAATTGTGCTTGGTTGGCGTGGCCTGGGCCTGGTGGTGGGGCCCAATGTGATATCTTTTCATGGGGCCCAAAATCCATGGCGGCGCCCCTGGCTGTGAGCTCTGTGTGCTAACTGCTAACAGCTAACGGCTGATGTTTTCTGGTTGAACGTCGAGATTGCGTCACGCGAATATGACGCTTGAGTTGTAAAAATTGAACTCGAGCGTATGTCGTGGCCACCTTCAATCGCGCCGCGGAATTCGCATCCACCGCTTCATGCGCGCCCGTCGGAGCAAATTCGCTTCTCTCCACGTCTCTTTGAGCCGGCTCGTTCGCGACCGACACATCACTCAGGAGTGACATGAGTCCGCACACACACAAGACCGCAATTATGGCAGAAGCAAAAAAGCCGAAAATATATAATTTTCACTCCGAGTGGGAGGATGATTATTTTTGTATCTATTCAAATTCAAAGTCCATCTGTCTCATCTGCAATGCGAGCGTGGCTTTATCGAAGAAGGGTAATTTAGGAGCGGCATTTCAAAACAGTGCACAAACGATACGAGACGGAATTCCCTCCTAATTCTGCCCTACGCTCCCAAAAGGTGAGGGACCCGAAAGGACAGCTAAATGCACAGCAGCCCATTTTCACCAGGCCCAACAACAAGAGCAAGGCTGCTACCATAGCATCTTATCGTGTCAGTCACGTTCTTGCGAAACACATGAAATCTTTCAAAGACGGGGAAGTTGTGAAAGAAGCTTTCCTGGAGGCTGCCAACGCGCCTTTTGGGGACAGTAAAAATAACAGTAGCATTTCAACAGGTTTTGATATAATAAAAATGAGTTAAATACCGTTATTAATCAGCAGTGAGTTTTAGTTTGTTTGAAGTTATTCATTATAATTATTGTACACAATGGTATAAGAATGCAAACTTAAATTGATTATAGTCTATTATCAATTCAGGTTAAGAAACTAGTGTTGCTTGCATCCTATTTTAAAGGCATTTCTTTTTAAATACTCAACTAAAATGCAACAAAAAAGGGTTTGATTCTATTAATTTTGTCTTTTTTATTGCACTTTGGCAGCAGATTCCTGTGTAGCTTCAGATCTGAGTCATCTTATTAGTAAGCCTAATTAATAATTTTGTTGCAACACTATTTTTATATAATGGCAAAGAAAGGGTTCAGTGTCTTTTCTTTTTTTCCTGTGTCATATGTGGCAGCACTGTTCAATGTTTCTTGAAAACATTACCCACTGTAGTATGTGACGTGTGAATAAACTCCAACTCTGTATCAAAAACACTGTTGTGTAACTTCAGTTAAATACTTGTATGTGTGTAGATTAGAAAGGGGTCAGATAAAGGATCTGCAGTATTTTATGAAGTATTAATCGTACAAAGATCAGTTTTATACAAGTAGAAGTGCGTATTTACCTGGTAGTAGGCTGTCAGTAATGGCTACGCCTCTCTATTTGGACTGGTAGATCTCGGCAGACTGGCAAGTTTCAAAGTAGCTCTCGGTTCAAAAAAGGTTGGGCACCCTGAGTTAAACCCTCCAGAAAAACGCGGGCTAAAATCCTTGATTATGCGGGCTAAAATCCTTGATTATGCGGGCTAAAATCCTTGATTATGCGGGCTAAAATCCTTGATTATGCGATTAAACATGCAGGGTTTGCGGGAAGTTGCGAAATATGCGGAAAGTTACGAAAAATAATAGATTTTTTTTTAAATATTGGGCCGTCTTATTTATTCTCTCTCACACACAACCTGCCACTAACGTTAAACCCCTTTCCTATTCAATTAAACACATTCAATGTTTATTTATTGTAAAAGCAATTGGGCTATTTTAATCTCACACACACACACACACACACACACACACACACACACACACACACACACACACACACACACACACACACACACACACACACACACACACACACACACACACACACACACACACACACACACACACACACACACACACACACACACACACACACACACACACACACACACACACACACACACACACACACACACACACACACACACACACACACACACACACACACACACACACACACACACACACACACACACACACACACACACACACAGAGAGAGAGGTTGATCCCTCGGTGAACGTGAGTTGTTTGGCTTTCTTGTCCGCAGCAGCAGAAAGCATTTTCGAATGTTTGAATGAATCAAAGTGGGTCGTCACCGTCGACTTTCTCTTATGCTCCAACACACAGTTGCACGGGGCGCAGAATAGTTTCCCCCCACTTTCGTGAAAGACATCGGGGTACTGCTTTGCCCGGTCTTTAGCAGAAATGTTCGTCGGTAAATGAGATGGATCAGATTTTTTATCTTGGTGTTTTCTCTCTCGTGTGAGTTCCACACGTTCACTCTACGGTGTTGTTTACCTTCTGTGATGCGCGAGCTGATGACATCACGTCATCATCATCACTACTTCACGTCAAGACGAGTTAACTCTTTTTTTTCTCAACTTTGTGTGGAAAAATGCGGGGATTATGCAGCCTTTTGAAAATCTGCGCCATTTTGCTGATTATGCGGTAAATTCTGCGAACGCAGGATCGCGTTTTTCTGGAGGGCCTAGTGTTGGACACTTATGTATGTACAACATCTGAAGATGTGTAGTTTTATTCAGGTTTTCACATAATTTTACAGCATATTGCTATACTATTTCAGACTCAGTATTTACATTCTTATATTCAAAGAAAATCAGTAATATCTTTAAAACCTACAAGTCCTTTTATATCAGCTGTGCACCGTTATGGTGTAAATATAACCTATCTACAAATTAGATCAAATGTAAAAGTCAGCCGAATTAGTGTTGATACTGCAAGGAGACGTATTGTGTGAAGAGAAATTGAAGATGTGGTTTAATTGTTGATATATTTATGATCCACGTCAAGTATTCAGTTTCGGCGGCATTTCTTCCAGTTTTTCCAAAGGTTTTCTCATCAGGGCTCTATAAATAAAGAACTATGGCAGATCTGTAATATGTAATGCAGCCGAACGGTGTATTACAATGCCGTTATGTGATGATTTTCAAAGAGAAAAGCAAAAACACTCGGAATAAAGTATTATTTACAAAAAGCCAGAGATTATGGAATTAAACAAATGAATAAAAACAAGGATAATTGTGTGTTATTTAGAAAATTAGAAGGAAAAAAAGATTTTAAAAACAGATTTCAGTATTCTGAGGCTCTGAGCCCCATTTCTTTTCCTCACAGACGACAAAAAAAGTCAGACATTATACGATTTAAAATAAAAACAATAATTGTGGCTTGATATTGAGTAAGAACACGTTTTTATGAACCCCACAGCTTCCGGTCTTCCAAGACTCGAACGGACTTAAAGGCACGAAACATACTACCAATAGAAATACATTGCTTTTAAAATCGTTCTGAGTGACACGAAAAAAAGGGAAAATCGTGTTGGTGAACATGATTCAATAGATTAAATGTCGTGACTATAACACGAAATGCTGTGAGACTGGGTTGTAATAGTTCATGTTGAACGTTTAAATGAAGTCTGTAGCCAAATGATTGCACTAATGGCCTTTTCAAAGAAGATTTAAAGGTTCCCTCAATTGAATTACATCCTCAAACAACAAGCAAATTAGCAAGCAGCACACACACAAACACGGCATGTGAGTCAGGTCCACACCCAGCTTCAGAGACGGGAACACCCACATCCACAGCATTATTACAGACACACACAGAACTTAATGGCAAATCACAACTCTGTCGAATTGTGGGTTCTGGTCTTTTGGTTTTACTGTAGACTGCTTGGAAGCTGCCACCTGCTGCTTCCAAGCTACAAACTCTGCAACTAAATGACCAGGGTCAAGACAACAGAAACACAATCTTTTAGTCCTGGGACCTGGAAGAGAAACAGAATGAGCATGTGTGGCATGCCTGTTACGAGCTTTCCGTAAAGAAACACGACGAGAAGAATTACACTGAGCCATAACACAACTGTGCGTTGTGCTCATCCGCCATAGTGGCGGTCTGCTGCAAGGAGGTTCTTTTTTGTTCATTTAAATTAACAACAGCATGTTCTGGTACATAGTTTTTGAATTTCTCCAACATCATAAGTTCACACATTGAGGTAAGGTCATCAGCTTTACAAGCTCTACACCACCTGTCAAAAATGATTTTGTTCTCCCTTGCGAAGTCCACATAAGTCTGGCCAGGAGTTTTCTTCAGGCTGCGCAAACACTGCCTATATACTGTAGGCCTCAGGCACAAGCTCATACGCCGTGAAAATAGCTCCTTTAACATTTTCATAAACAATGCTGTCTTTAACAGGAAGAGAAGAGCAAACCATCTTAGCCTTACCAACTAACGTGCACTGTAACAGTATAGCCCACACATCCTTCTGTCACTGCAAAGCAGCAGCAATATGCTCAAACACAACAAAGTATGACTCAACTTCAGACTCGCGAAATACTGGAACCAGTGCAATAACCGTCAAATAATAATTCAGACAGGGGAGCTCCGCACCGCCTGCCTGCCGCTAGGGGGTGCTGCAGCGCCCTCAGCACCACCCTTCCCGCGCCCGTGTATGTTACACTTGGCCAGATGGCATGACATAGGAGACTTCTTCACAGTTTGTAGATCTGGTTTGAACACTCACTGAACACACGGTTGGAACACCGCTCTGAGTCAGGTCCACACCCAGCTTCAGAGACGGGAACACCCACATCACTATTACAGACAGACACAGAACTTAATGGCAAATCACCACTCTGTCGGGTTCTGGTATTTTGGTTTTACTGTAGACTGCTTGGAAGCTGCCACCTGCTGCTTCCAAGCTAAGAACTCTACAAAAACCAAGTAAGTGTGTTGCTGAACTTAGCGGAAAATGCTGAAAAGTGAAATGATTTGAATCAAATTGTTACAGCTCAAATGCATTGCAATGACTTCCATATTAAAAAAAGACTTTAAAAACCTGAATATTTTTAAAAGTTTTACATATTTTGAAAAAGTTGAAAGTTTCCCATCATGTGCTGAAAAGGCTGAATAGTTTGATATTTGAATGGTTTCTGCAGCTGAAAGTAGGCTGAGGGGGTTAAATAAAGATATTACATGTAAGTAGTAGTAAAGGAATGTTTACAAACACCTGTGTGTGTAAGCCCAGAGATCAAAGGTTACCACGGTGACAACGTTATCAAAATAGATGTTTACGTCTGTCTGTCTGTCTGTCTGTGGGCGTGTCTGCTCTGTATAGATTCTGCTTGTACAAAAACCAAGTAAGTGTGTTGCTATTTGCGTCCGTTTATGAAGCTGAAGGAGCCTAGGAGCGTCACAACTGCACGCCTCGGGGACCCTGACCAAGCGTCGCTCCTGGGCGTTTATGGAGTGAGAGTGTGTTGCTATGCAAGTCAATGGGACGCCCTGCTCGTCGAAAACTGACTCTCAAGGGGTACCCTGTCCGTAATAGAGTGACGGGGAGGGGCCCTGACCATCCGTCAACATGTGACGGGTTGGGAGTGAGAACGTTCTGGACACACACCTAAGTCCCACGATTGAAGGCTGGCTCTGACAAGGAGGGAATAACTAGAAGGATTATAATATCACACATAGTGATAGTTAAATAGTTAAAAATGATTATTCTGGCCAACTGCTGAGGGTTCCCCCAAAATCACAATGTGTAGCTGCATTCAATTAACACTCTCTGCAAATCACCAATATACCTAAAGACTATGAATGTCCTGCTACATACAATTAATCTCCTACCTCTGGTCGCCCCTACCCCTGATGCAAACGCATCCACTCAAATATCACCTCACTGGACACCTCCGCAGCGGTGATTCTCTACACAGTCTCTGCTGGGGATGTCAAGAAGCCTGGCGTTTACAGGCCACATGTTAACATTTTAGTGGTACACTGAATGTTACAAGTCCTAACCGCAGCTTCACATACCTCGTATAGGGGGAATACACGCCTATCAGCCAGACAACGATGACCGGAACAAGAACACACTCGTAATAGTCACAACTGATTTGGGTGAGGGCCGTGGGAAGTAGGGGTGCTGAGGGTGCTGCAGCATCCCCTAGTGGAGGACAGGGGATCTGCACTTCCACAAGATTAAATGCAAATATAATTTTAAAAAACGCGAATTTTCAGCCTTGATGTAACAACATTCATTATTAAGTAAAGAAAACACCCTTTTCACCCCGGTTACATTTCCGATTTGCCCCGTACGATGGGCGCTGTAAGTGACGAAAGTGGGGAATGTTGGCTTATCAGGCGCCCGCAGCTCACAGCCAAAGTGAGAGAGAGAGAGAGAGAGAGAGAGATAGATAGATAGATAGAGAGAGGTAAAGGACTCTCAGTGTTTAGATAGTTCACTTTAGTCTAAGTTATCTCAGTGGATCTCAAACGTTTTGATCACAATTTATGCAAGCAAATATTTCAAAGGCACACCTTTATAATTATTAGGATAAATAAAAACAGGTTTGAAATCATTCCAATGTATAGGACAGTAGACCAAAAATATTGTTTAAAACTGGAGAGATTTAAAAATATGCATAAATAAATAAATGTTAACTGGTAAAATAAGATATAAATGAACCACAAAAATAAAACAAGTTAGCCTACATTTATTTGTTATTGGCTATGGTAGGTTATTGGTTATGTTCACATACAAACCGATCTTTTTCACATGGGTGTTTAGAGTTGTATCCCCTAGATCAGTCTCTAGTAATTGGGCGGTCAAAGTGCACCAGATTGAAGTATTTTACTTTAAAATGTAAAACAAAATCTTCCTGGGGGGGCACCCCCGGACACCCCTAGAGGATGTGACGTCCACCCCCCAATTAAAACATGTTCATGCAATAATGAATACATTTGAAGTCATTTTATATAAGCTGTCCATCATGTCAATACGTTTCTCTTTTTGTAGTGTATTGGTCTTTTGAAGAGGTTTTTCATTGCCAGCTAAAATCTTGCCTAGGGCAGCAAATTGGTCAAAACCGGCCCTGGTGTCATCCCCACAGCACCCCCCATTTGAAACATGTTCCCACGGCTATGGGTGTCAGTGGCAGAGGTGTGGACTCGAGTCACCAATTTGATGACTTGAGACTCGACTTGACGACATAACAAAACACTTGTTGCGACTCGACTTGGACTTGAACACCAATGACTCGGGACTTGACTTGGACTTGAGCCTTCTGACTTGAGGTGACTTGATAATGTAATTCAGAGGTCTCCAACACGCCGATCGCGAGATGCCGCTAGAAGAGCAGACTCCCGCCAGGGAGAGCAGACTCTTCAGCTGCTCCTACTATTGCTGAGAATCCTTGCAGGCAGGGGCGGGTCTTTATTTAGCACAGACACACTAGGATCATACCATTATGTGAAAGAAGGGTGGGGGGCAGAGCAGGTGTAGTTGTACAGGCCAGCTTCTCAGAGCGACGGGGGGACGGATTGAAATGCAAGCACGTCGGAAAAAGTCAACAAATTAGCGAAAACCGAAAAAAGGAGCAGCATCTGGCTGCATTTCAATGATATTGGAGAAAGCAAAGCTGAGTGCAGGATTTGTAAAATGAAAATAACCTTCAGAGCAGGTTTTTTTTTTGGTAAGCACTCAGGATTTATTGTCAGAGGTGGGAGAAGTTCAGATCTTGTACTTGAGTAAAAGTACCAGAGTGTAGGAATACTCGGTTACAATAAAAAGTCCTGCATTCAAAATGTTACAAGTAAAAGTACAAAAGTATTATCATCAAAATATACTTAAAGTACCACCTGCAGAGGGATGTAGATTCAGGTGTTCTTTTCCCCATAGAGACCGCCTCGCTGCGCATTATCCCTTGCATAAAGATAGATTGTGGGTCCCTTATAACATGTTGTACACAGTGGAAATAAACATTCTAGTTACCTCCACATCAGGGATCTTATACATTAAACTCCTTCTGAATCAAACCGCCACGGTAGCCTTACCTTACTGATCCCTCTTAAATTAGAAAATAACACGTTACTTTACCAGCAGAGAAAATAGATTATTGAATTATTAATGTGACTAATAAAGAGCAGTTTGATTATTAAGTATTATTCTGTTGATCGATGTCATTACATTTGGTGAAAAGCACATAATGACTTGTTTATGACTCGTTTTGTCAAAGTTTAGGACTTGGACTTGACTTGAACTTGCCCATCCTGACTTGAGACCTGACTTGTACTTGAGCGCAAAGACTTGAGACTTGACTCGGACTTGCAAAACAATGACTTGGTCCCACCTCTGGCAGTGGGCATTTAAAGTGTAGCGGGAGATGCTGAACTACGTACAGCTGGGGCGTTTTCCTTATATGGAAGGGCCAGCTGACTAAAGAAAGGTGGGGGGGGGGGCTCTGAAAGGGGCAGTGGCGGCCCAGCCACCTGAAAAAATTATCTGACAGCTAATCCAGAAAACAGTAGCGCCGGCTACACATGCATGCCTGAATGCTTGTTAGTGCAAGCGTGTATGTTAATATTAAATTCAGATTCACTGCTTTTTTAAACATTCCCATATTGCTGCTAAAATGCTATTGAGCACCTCCTACTGTCTGCATATCATATCAGTTCCCACCATATGTTGAAAACACAAAATTCTGCATTATTCACTCCAAATTAAAACTTCATGTGAACACAATCTTAGGCAGAGTGGTTATGAGCAATAACTTAATGACAAAAGGGATTTGCTCATTAATAGCAGTTTTATTGCTGTTTGATGTGGATTTATTTCCTACATTACAAGACAATGATTTCATAATCACTAGAAAAAGAAAAGAAAACTGATAAAGCACATGACATGAGGCATTTGAACACAGAAGACATGTTGGTAAACGTACAGGCGTAAAACATACTCCGATATAAAGCTCAGTTTTAATCAGCTGGTCCTGTTCCTGCTACAAGTCAACATGTCTGCCGTAAAAAAGGTCTATTGAACTTCGTCCATCAGGCAAAGTAAAATAGACAGGTAAAGAGAAAAGGACAACATTTCAAGCAATCGAAGATTCATATTCTTGTTGGATGTTTGCTGTGGGGTCGCAGCTTAATTACATTACATTACATGTTACTTGTTAGACGCTTTTACCCAAAGCGACTTACATACTCATGACTGTGGACATTCCCCACAGGAGCAATTTGGGGTGAAATGTCTTGCCCAGGGACACAACAACATGCTGACTGCAGTGGGGTTTGAACACCTAAAAACAAGGGCCCACTATGCCACACGGCCCCGTGGGCTTCTTGCAAGGGCATCCAAAACGAACTTTGTAGTCACGGCACATGCCCGATTTCTGGTCCTTGTTGCGGCAAACAAATCCCTGAGTTGGATTGAAGCTGAAAAACAATACCAATTATTAAATGAATCAGTTCGATAGTTATATGAAGAAAACCGATTTTAAAAGCAAACAAAAAGATATTTCAAATTGGATATGTTGCTTAAACCTGATTTCATGTTTAGCTCTGATATAAACCCAATGCGGTTTATTAAAGTACATTAATGCTAGTTCAAATAAACCTCTACAACCCTTTCAATTATCATACTTGTTCTTGTTGTCAGGTGGAACTTTGTTTCTAATGTTTTAGCTCTATGAAACATGGTGCACTTATATGATTCTGTTTTCTTCAAGTTTGTATTTTGTTGGTCGAACGCACTTATTGTTAGTCGCTTTGGATAAAAGCGTCAGCTAAATGCAATGTAATGTAATGTAATATTAAACATCTCAGATATCCAATACAATGACATTTCTTCTAATGTAAATGAAATGTCCATGTAGAGAGTTCCTATTCACTGTTATAGGTGCAGTTACAGGCAGCACATGTGGGTGACTTGTAAGCAGTTTTAAATGTTCAGAAGTACCAATGTATTCCTGGGATGTGGTTAAATAATCATTTGCATTATTTCAGTGAGGCAACTTACATAGAGAAGTTCTCCCCTGTGGAGATGGCTGGGGTCATCGTGTCAGTGGTAACGGCCTCAATGTACAGAGGGTTTTCACAGATCTCTCTTGGGTATTCTTTCCTCAGGTTACTCAAATTCTCCCAATCCCCTGTGCCACTGGGATTGTCACGGTCAAACCATCTGGACCAGCACACTGCAAGGAGCAATAAACGAGTGAGAGGACGACTGGGTAGGAAGCTGTAAAACTCTCCTAAATGAATGCTTATTCAAGAGAGTGTTTATACAGTGTGGTGTGCTCTTACCTCCTCCACCACAGAAAGGGGGATGGCAGCTGAAACGAACACGGTAGTCACTGCACTTCTTGTTTTCGGGTTGATCATCGTTTCTGCAGACGAATCCTGAAGTGACGTCATTTCTGAAAAGAAAAAGTTTAGTCCAGATGGAAATATTTCCCCAAAAAGTTGATTGGGCGCCATGGGGATTCTGTACAGACATTCCTGTTCCCTGAAGGATAAATGCTTTCTTATTTTTTAGGCCTTTCCTCCAGTGCCAACAGGAAGTTGACAAGAGCAGTTCTGAGCATTTTAACAGATTGGATGGATAGCAATTTCATTCAGTAACACATTCATGTCCCCCGCAGGAATAAGTGTAATCACTTTGGCAAGCCAACATTAGCATTTAAATCAATTCAACACTGTTCCTAAGTGCACCCTCACAAAGCCAGCGTTTTGTTTAACTAGTGTGTAGCCACTGAAGGCTTGTGAGAAAGATAATTGATTTAAAATATATCCAGTACTTTACAATTGTGACTGGCAACTGACTGAACCCCCTCTACTTATTCCCATTGCTCATTGGTTACCAAGTATATGGCTAGTCAATAGAGCAAACTAGTATGGGGAAATATAATTTGGTGTCAACAAGTACACAAACATATGCAGTAGCAACACTTAAGCAACAAATTCAGTAGAATACAGTATCAACCATCACATCAAACATTCAAATTACTCCTACTTGTTCAGCACTTACTTAAAAATCACATCCCCTGCTCTGATCACACTGAGTCCAGAGAGGGTCGTGGCCTCTATACCCTGTGGTTTGCGGCAGATCTTTCCAAGGTTCTCCTTGTAAAGATTGGATAAGGTTTCCCAGTCTCCAGATCCACTGGGGTCATCTCTGTCAAACCAGTCAGTCCAGCATTCTGGATATGGGCATTTAAAATGAGATAGGTAAGCAACAATACATTTAAAACATTACTGAAATAGCACGTTGGGATTTGTGAAGTGTCAATATAGGTATGATTTGCTTACGAATGTGGGTGGGATAGTAGCAGGGAAGTTCTAAATAGAATACAAAAAAAACAGAATTATGAGTGTCAGAAATGCCTATTAAGAAAGGGAGCCTCTGAATGGTTTAAATAACTACTTACGTGGCATAATCTCTGGAACTTCTGCAAGTAAGACTTTACCGACAGTCTTCTGGTGGCTTTCTGGTAAAGGTTAAGAGAAATCTTTTACAAACTGTGACTTTGTATATTCCGGGTGAAATACAAATAAGATCATGTCATTTTTATAATTAACTTACCCAAGAACAATGCGGCAACAATGGCAACACTTAACTATCAGAGAAAATACAAAATGTAAAGTTGATTATGACATACTTTATATACAGAACTTGTAAATCTACATAGAATAAAAGGAAATATAATCCAAAATCAAACATGACCAATTTGATCATGGTTGCAGAGGATCAGTGACCTTTAAACTGTAAGGGAAGTGAGCATTATCAAAATAAATGGAGTTGCTTGAAATAAAAATAATGTGAGATGAACTTTCTATTTTATTTCAGTTTTAACAAGGAAACAACTTTTAACTAATGCTGAAAATGCGTGCAAAGGTTGAAAGCTATTCAAAAATATCATACCAATGCATTGCAGCATTTACACTAAATACATTTACAATCTAAGCATGCAACAAAAATCACATTATTTTAAAATCAATAGTTAAAAAAAAGTGAAGTTAATTCTAAAAATGAAGTTCAGAAAAAGAAATAGTTGCTTGTTAAATTTCTCAGCAAAAACAAAAGAGACTCACCAGCAGGACCTCTCAGTGGAACAGTTTGGTTCATGAAGTGCTCTCCTGTCTCCTTAAATACAGCTGGGGGAGTAAATATCCCCCCCCCCCCCCAACCCACTTGAATCACCAGTTTTTTCTTTCAAAACAAGAATGCAGTTTTCCAAAAAATTGAACGAGATACGCCTTGCACAATAATTCTAAAATGGGTTAAATGGGTTAAATGAGAATACAATAAATGGAGATAAGGTGTTCAACTCTACCATTCTTCTGTGGTAACTTTAAAAGCTCCTATATATAATGGACCTGTTTCACACGTAAATCCAAGAGGATGCATGTACACCTGCTTTGTGTCTTATTTAGGGGAAAACTGAGGTTGGATTCATCTTACTTTTTTGTTCTCTGTATTTTGCTATGTTACTGTTATTCGAGAACCTGACAGGAAATGATATACTTATTTCATTTTATACAATATTTGTCAATTAATCATCATCTTCACCACGATCATTTATGTTTATGTTCGCCAAATTGACATGAAATCACTGACACATATGAATACACTGTATTGAACTTCATTAAAACGTTATTAACGTGCCTAAACTCAGTAATTCACTAAAAATATTTATATTTGAATGGAGCCTCGTCGGCAGATCAGGATCCCGACGCGGAGCGGAGGGATCTTGATCAGCATGAAGGCTGTTATTTCGTCGCTGCAAATTATCCCGCTTATTACATGGCCACATTCTCAACAAAGTAATGACATGACTCCCAATATTAATTGAAATGCTTTTATGGATTTATAAAATGTTTTTATTGATTTAAAAAATAGTTGTGTATTGATTTAAATTGACATGCATCCGCTAAGAAAAATAGTCCATTGTTACCGTTTTTTAAACAGTCTGAATGAAACGGCAGCTCTCAGCTGTGTATTTACAAAGCTCTCTCCCCCCCTCCCCCCCTGATCTTTCTTCTCCAGCAGCTAAATAAACTGTAGGTTACTCTGATTGACAAGCTTACAGATAGTGACGTAACAACACCATAAAAGCTGGTGGGTTGAAAGCAATACGGGAGGTAAAAAGAACAAGAATAATTGTGATTTATTTATTGTGGCTTTTATGTTTTTAGGTATAAAATGTTATGTAATTCAGGCTTATAATTCACCCTTCTCTAAAAGCAACATTATACCCCAAGTGTTTTTGTTGTTTATGCACATATCTATACTGTCATATTGATCGAATAACACTTAGAAAACCAAAGACAGACATATAGAAGAACGGACCGACTATCACTGCCCGTCCCTGAAACCCCTGTTAGTGTTTGTATGTGTTTCTTTCTACTGTGTGTCTCTCTCTCTGCCTGCTGGTCTGCGCTACACGGCTGGGAGCAATCTCCAATCAACCACACCTGCAACCTGCTCATCAGCCACACTATGAAAACCTGCAGCCTGCACTCATTCCCTGCTGGATTGTTGCCGTGAACGGTTTGTTGCGTGCTGCTCTAGCTTTTTACCAGCATATTCTTAGACAACTTTGCCTGCTTTTGCCTCACACTGATTGTTGTGTCTCTCCCAGTAGGAATCCAAGGCCTTCCACACTCCCAAGACCAGCCAGGCCTCTCTACCCACCCTGGAACAACTGTTTCCCACTGCCGCCATAACCAACCTCCACTCCCAGCTCCCCTTTTCTAATAAACAAATGTTACTTTCACCAGCTGATTCCTTGTCATCCTTTTACATGTGTTAATAGTCAAATTCAAATAGTTAAGTAAACTATCATAAGCATCCTAATGACCACAGTGGTCAGTCCACTTACCCAGGAATTTTGAGTTGAACAATTACAGGAATATTATGTCTTTATGTTCAAATAATGTAAACATATTTTAGAAGAACATTCTGGGAACCAAAATAAAAGCTTCTGCCGAAAACGTTTTAAGAATAGTAGGGCATAATTTTCTAACAATGTTTTCAAAAACATTTTGAGAAGGTTATCACCAAACATTTTAAGAATGTTTTTAGAAACGTTATCCTACCTTTCAGAAGAACGTTCTGGGAACCAAACAAAAAGTTCCCGCTGAAAACCTTCCTAGAACCATGACTGTAACGTTCTCAGAATATTTTTAGAACCAAAAATGTCTAGCTGGGTAACTATCCTTTAATGGAATAAGGAAAACATCAGGTAAGGTCAAAGCTCTGACATGCGTTAAACTATAAGCACTTTTATTTAAATAGAAGAGGTCCATCCTTAGTTTCATACTTAGTTTTCTACTTCTATTCTATTTATTGCACATTTCAAAACATTCTCTTGCACTATTTTATTTGTTTTATGTCCTATATATATTCATGTTGCCCTTTTGGAGGAGCCTGACTTACATTGTTCATTGCGATATCTAAACTGCAGCTACTGTGCACATGACAATAAAGCCTTGAATCTTGAATCTACCTTACGGGGGAAACAGGATGATCTCCTGAACAATGATTTGCATACTACCTATGTATACTCTTTAAAAATATAATAGCCATAACAGGGTAAAACATTTACTGTAAGGAAGGAGGGGAAATGCTGCCCAACGTGTTCATCTAGAACTTTTACAGATGCCGGGAAATGCTACTTTCCATTCCCCCCTATTCCATGTGTTCCAATTAAGATTTTGATCAAAGGTCTGTTGAAGAAAAAGGGTCAACTTCAGGTCAGCGTAACCTCAATATGAACCCAAAAATAACATCTTTCACATTTACTTGATACATCTAGCTTGCTTGGAACTTGATTTTGTACAAAACAACCTCTGAAAGCCCATCTTTCCAGTCAAACCTGGGAGGCGGCTGGTCAAAAATACTTTGAGCACAGAAGATAGAAAATGCTGCTGAACCGGTCAGAGTTCAGGAGGTTAGTGGGGTCAAAAAAGTACGCTGCAGAGCAGGTTAGGAAACTTTCCCTCCATACATTTCAGTTACCTTTCCTTTACTTCTCTAGTCAGACAGGTTCAGTCAGAACTTTTCTCTTAAAGCAGCGGCCTGATGGGAAAACTTCATATAGCAGCTGTTGGAAAGAACATAAACAGCAAATATTTTGGCCATAAAACCAAAACGATGAGGGTAAAGATGCTAAAATGCTCTGCGTAGCTGAGGAGAACTGCACAGTCAGGTGATTCTCTGTGGGTTGGGGGCTCCCTTCAGGAGCATTGGACTGAGAGAAACATGACAGAGGTGGGATTCAGGTCAGCAGAGAGAGTTTGTGAGGACACTGCTCTGAAAACACACACTAATAGATAGACAGGAAGCTATATGTTGGGAAACCATGTGTGCCTGGTTGCTTGTTAGCGCATGCGTGTATGTTAAAGAGCAACTTCCAGGTTAAAGACACCTGTGAATAAATTTGTAGGAAAATTATGAATAAACTAGATTTTCCCAAAAATATACAGAAATATACACTACAGTGACATCTGGCGTCGTTTTTGTAAGAAATGTTCACTTCCGCATAAAAAAGCCTCGGCACGTGACCTCCCGCGTGTGACGTAACACGGGGGACACAAGGGGGAGAGCGGCCGGTGTAACGTATTAATAAACATGGATCCCAATGCTAGTTTCGACACAGAAGACACAGAAGAAGTTGAACATGAATATTCAAATGCATATGGCGGACCACAACCTTATAATTATGAGCCTGCTAGGCGTCCAAGAGACCAGGAGCAGCCAAGGATTAGAAGAAATAACGGCCATCGGAGAGAAATTGAGCTGTGGTGTGAGGAGAACCAGTGGAGAACTGGGCAGCTATCTTGGTGAGTGACCGGCGTTAGCTACAGAATGTTAGCTAATGTCACATCACAACATTGTAAAGTTAGCTATTGTGGTGACCACGTATTGATACACTGGTTCATAATTCACACATGGAACTACAATTGGGGTTTTGTTTCCACACGGACCTGTTGTGTGTTCCTTATATATATTGTGTGCCCTCCTGGCTCTTCCTCTTGTCGTCCCGGGCTGCGACCCGACAACATGTCCTTTGCAGCTCTCTATTAAAGACAACTTTGCACCTTCGATGCACCGCCTCTGACTCCCTATCTCTCGGCACTACATTGGTGACCCTGACATATAAGTCTTGCAGAAGTTTCCGAGACGGACCCGAACACGGCAAAGGAAACTCAGGTTTCTTTCTCGAAATGCCGGGGATTTTTGGAATCGTCCGTTGCTGCCACCGGCACGCGGACTGAGGCTCGGTGCACGCCTCGCAGAATGGCTGGGGACGTTGCTCGCCATTCCCGCATCGGTCTTCCAACCAACAGGGAGACGATGCACGACCCGCTGGGTAGGGATGAACCCGATTGCTACCTCCTGGGGCTGTTTTCTTCTGCTCGTGCGGCTGCACGTCCAGGCTGCGCTAGCCTTCGACGACTAGCAGCTAACCTCGTTCGCTAACGGCTACGGCTAGCGGCTACCGACGGCTGCCAGCTAGCGGCTAACGGCTATCGACCTTTTGAATTTTTTTTTTTTTTTTTTCCCCTGGTGCCTGAGAGGAGGTTCGACCATGTCTGGTCGGCCTCGTGTGGATCCTCTCACGATTTCACCTACCTTTTTTGGACCGTGGACAGTACGGCCCTTTTTGAGCTTTTTCTGGTGCCTGAGAGGAGGTTCGACCATGTCTGGTCGGCCTCGTGTGGACCCTCTCGCCGTTTCATCACCTCGACGGCGGCTTCTGACGCCACCCGCGCTCTCATCGGCGCCTGGGTGGCACGCTTCTGGACCCCGTCTCGCCTCGGCGGTTTCGGACGTTGCCCATGCCTTTATTGGCCCGTGGGTGGCGCGCTCCGGGACCCTGCCTGGCCTCTTCCTTCGCCTCGGCGGTTTCGGACGTCGCCCATGCCTTCATTGGCCCGTGGGTGGCGCGCTCCGGGACCCTGCCTGGCCTCTCCTCTTACCGCGGCTCACGGTTGGCCTCGACGGCAGCTTCGGACGGCGCTCCGTCTGGCTTCTCCCCTGTCCACGGCTCCTTCCTCCCGGGGTGACTGCTCCTGCCTTCCTGGGATTCCGCTCCGTCCTTCCGGAGGTTTCATGCCCGCCGCCGCCGTGCCTTCGCCTGAGGCCGGGCAGCGCTTTTTCCTGCTGGGTTCGCCACGACACCTACTGCAGCCCCCTTACAACGGCCCGTTCCGGCCCGCCCCCGGTGGGGGTGCCCTCGCCCTCGTTAGGGTCCCTACCCTCTCATGCGGCCTCCTTTCGTCGGCCCGTTTCATGGCCCGGTCCTCAATTGCGACCCCGCCCTCCTCGGCCCCTGTGGTGCTTCCTCCACGGACGCGAGGATTTATTTTGCCATATTTGAATTCTGGGGGGGCTTGTGTGGTGACCACGTATTGATACACTGGTTCATAATTCACACATGGAACTACAATTGGGGTTTTGTTTCCACACGGACCTGTTGTGTGTTCCTTATATATATTGTGTGCCCTCCTGGCTCTTCCTCTTGTCGTCCCGGGCTGCGACCCGACAACATGTCCTTTGCAGCTCTCTATTAAAGACAACTTTGCACCTTCGATGCACCGCCTCTGACTCCCTATCTCTCGGCACTACACTATCATATATGAGGCTATAACTAACGTAGCATTGATAATATAGTAACGTTATTGGCAGGACTGTTGATACTGATCCATAACAGAAACTAATGCGCAAGTATCAGCCGTATCTCGCGTTACCTAATTCAACTCCACACTACGGTGCTGTGTACCGGAGGAGAGACGCGAGATACGGCTGATATTTGACGATCTGGCAGAGAAAGGTTGTTGAGCCTCGGTTGATATGCCGTTGTAAATGGCTTGATGGAAAGCAGGTGTGTAGTCGGGGAGGGTGCACAGCTGATTGCAGCAGGTGAGTGGAGGTTGAGCCGGGAGCCAGGAGTGACAGCCACCACGCACACACAAACAACACAGACAGGGGGAAACAAACAAACACAAAGGAGACGGCTGGAGCAACACAGCCACCACAGCGTTACCTAATGCAACTCCACACTATGTTTTACGGTGCCGTGTACCGGAAGGGAGAGAGAGAGCAGCGAAGGGGGGGGGGGAGAGAGAAGTAATACGGTTTCCTGATAAAGTTGTGGAGAGTATGTGCTGCAGGGAGGTGGATGCACAACGCACCCAGGAACGAACGCTAGCTCCGGTCCTTTTTACTGTGGACTCGATGTCCTGACAGCAGGCGCGCCGGATTCATTTTAGAATTGGGGGGGCCAAAAAAAGTGCGTGTGTATGGCCCAATCCCAAACTACGCCCTAGACACTCCCCCTCCGTGACGGAGTGAACTCCGTGGAGTGACACATGAGGCTCCCTCCTGTCAGATGGAGGGAGTAAAGTAAATACAGCGGCAAGCTTTGGGACAAACTCCCCTCTCTCCGGCAGAAACAGGAAATGCCGTAACGGCTACAACGGTTTCAAATCAGCATCTCTTTGACAAAAAATGTAAATGAATAACTCAAATAAAACTCCAAACATCTTTAATTGTGTTACTTTTTTGTAAAGCTCTTAGTTTTAAACCTGATGTTTATAAGCTTCTTAGTGTTTGCAACAGTCTGTAAATATACACAATTTTATAATAAAATGCACACATTCACCTTTTTCTAGACTAAACACAGGTATGATCCTAAGTAAAAAAAAAATGAGGTTATCATGAGGTTGTTAACATCGCAATTTATCACTATCGTTTAGTGGTTTTGCAAAGAATTAACCACTCTGTTTTTGTACCATTCTGCGTTGAAGTACCTTCTCTTTGCCCAAATAATCTACTAGCGGTCTCCTTTTTTCTGATAGTTAGCTGTACAGCTTTAACCGCCTCAATGTCCCGACAGCAAACCTCCATGCAGTTGGAACCAGCCTGTTTCGGTTCAACAACGGCGGCGGTGGGGTCGGCGGCGGTTTTGACAGTTTCTGCGGCCGCAGACTAGAGCTGCTGCTTTTGGGTTCATCTGGCTTCGCTGTTTGAAGAAGGTCCAGCCTCCGGAGATGTGGTAGTCAGGGATGTGACCTTCCAGTTGTTAAATTTAAGTTTAGATTGACCGTATTTAGTTTTCTTCTGCGCTGGTTCTTCTGACATGTTTGCAAGTGTATATATTCTTTATATCTCTAGGTTAACGGCTGACACACACAGCAGAACAACGTAACAAATAAAGTAAACAACGTAACAAATAAACAAATCTAAGCTTTTTTATTGGTTGTAATTTACATGGATACATTTGAATGGTGTGACAATGTCCTATTTGATTGGGTTAAAATGTACATATTCTTCCTGTTATGTCTGCCTGCTTTATTTTACCTAATGCAAAGTGACCTGCTCCATCGAAATCGTTCGCATTGACCCGAAGACACATTTTGATTCCTAGCTTTCTAATGAGATCAGGATGGTTTTTGTACTCCAAATATTAAGCAAAATATGTCACATTATATAATGACTGTTACAGAGTCATCGTTTTGAGAAAAAGGCCTTTAAAGTGTTTCTCTTCTCTGGAATCCATCGATCTGATTGATTATTAGCGGAGCAAATGATCAAAAATACTACGGAGGGAAGATATTTTCGTTTGGATTACTGCACTCACGGGAAACACCGGCTGTTGTTATGCCTGTTGTGACGTTAAATTACTCAGTTCTCCGCTTGTAATTATGCCATTACAAACTTCAAACCTGTATTTATCATCTGCATTTGCCGAAACAAGTTTAATATTCTGAAAGCCAAGACTTTGTTTATTTGAAATCAGATGAAAACGAACTGTAACGGACCCTGCCGTGTTATCTATGATTACTATGCCTTACATTCATAATTTCAGCGGGAGGGAGGGGGAGCGGCGCTGCGGAAGAGCAGAGTGGCCAGTGAGAGGCGAGCTGTGGTCTTCCCTTTACAAGCTTAAAAAATGCGTGTAGCTAATGAGATTGAATATATATAACAATACAAAATAACAAAATATACACAGCTAGATCAGATCGCGTTTTAGATGCGACTTTAGAGTAGAGGGGAATTATTGAAACGGGATTTGTACAGTGTTCCGCGCCGCGTGTACGTGTGTGTTTGTGTATTTTTGCGTTTGTGTGTATTGTGTTTGTTTCCCGGGAAAAAGACTCACGAGAAACACCGGCTGTTGTTATGCCTGCAGTGACGTTAAATTACTCCGTTCTCCGCTTGTAATTATGCCGTTACAAGCTTCAAAGTTGTAGGCCTATTTATCATCTGAATTTGCCGAAACAAGTTTAATGTACTGAAAGCCAAGACTTTGCTTATTTGAAATCAGATAAAAACAAACTGTAACGGACCCTGCCGTGTTATCTATGATTACTATACACCTTACATTCATAATTTCAGCGGGAGGGAGGGGGAGCGGCGCTGAGGAACAGCAGAGTGGCGAGTGAGAGCTGTCATCTTCCCTTTACAAGCTTCAAACATGCCTGAAGCTAGTGAGACTGAATATAACAATCAAAAATAACAAAATGTACACAGCTAGATCAGATCGCGTTTTAGATGCGACTTTAGAGTAGAGGGGAATTATTGAAACGGGATTTGTACAGTTTTCCGCGGCATCTGCTGCTGCGAAAATGTGGGGCAGGGCTGAAAAGTGGGGGGGCCAATGGCCCCCTGGCCCCCCTGCTTCCGGCGCCCTTGCCTGACAGGCTGGTATTTGTGCAACCTGCACAAACACAATACTGCACCATGAATACAAATGGTGAAATACAATGTAAAACTACCAAAAAATACCAGCTCAATAAAACACAACCGCTCAACTCAACGCAACTACTAACTATACCCGTGGTCAGAGAGCGGAGATGTTTACCCTTTGTGATGTAATATGACGCGTTTGACGTATGACCTTAAAAAAAAGCAGTTTTTTAAGAGCAGAGCTCAAAATTGCTCCTTTCCCTCTGAATTCCTGCCCTTATGTCTCGTAAAACATATCAAATCCTGCATTCACTTTTTTAATTGTAATTTTCAAGCAAGTTTAAGCATAAATGTAGAAAAAATAAAAACCTGCAAGATGCTCTTTAATATTAAATTCAGATTCACTGCTTTTTTAAACATTCCCTTATTGCTGCTAAAAATGCTATTGAGCACCTCCTACTGTCTGCATATCATATCAGTTCCCACCATATGTTGAAAACACAACATTCTGCATTATTCACTCCAAATTACAACTTCATGTAAGCATGTGACAATCTTAGGCAGAGTGGTTATGAGCAATAACTTAATGACAAAAGGGATTTGCTCATTAATAGCAGTTTTATTGCTGTTTGATGTGAATTTATTTCCTAAATTACAAGACAATGATTTCATAATCACTAAAAAAAGAAAAGAAAATTGATAAAGCACATGACATGAGGCATTTGAACACAGAAGACATGTTGGTAAACGTACAGGCGTAAAACATACTCCGATATAAAGCTCAGTTTTAATCAGCTGATGAGGCTTCATGGTCCTGTTCCTGCTACAAGTCAACATGTCTGCCTTAAAAAAGGTCTATTGAATTTCTTCCATCAGGCAAAGTAAGATATCAAATAGAAAGTTAAAGAGAAAACGACAACATTTAAAGCAATCGAAGCTTCATATTCTTGTTGGATGTTTGCTGTGGAGTCGCAGCTTAATTCCTGCACGGGCACCCAAAGCGAACTTTGTAGTCACGGCACATGCCCTTACTCTGGTCCTTGTTGCGGCAAACAAATCCCTGAGTTGGATTGAAGCTGAAAAACAATACCAATTATTAAATGAATCAGTTCGATAGTTATATGAAGAAAACCAATTTTAAAAGCAAACAAAAATGTATTTTAAATTGGATATGTTGCTTAGACCATAATTCATGTTTAGCTCTGATATAAACCCAATGTAGTTTATTAAAGTACATTGATAATAGTTCAAATAAACCCCAACAACCCTTTCAATTAGCATACTTGTTCTTGTTGTCAGGTGGAACTTTGTTTCTAATATTAAACATCTCAGATATCCAATACAATGACATGTCTTCTAATGTAAATTAAATGTCCATGCACAGAGTTTCTATTCACTGTTATAGGTGCAGCTCCAGGCAGCACATGTGGGTGACTTGTAAGCAGTTTTTAATGTTCAGAAGTACCGATGTATTTCTGGGATGTGGTTAAATAATCATCTGCATTATTTCAGTGAGGCAACTTACATATATAAGTTCTGCCCTGTGGAGATGGCTGGGGTCATCGTGTCAGTGGTAACGGCCTCAACGTACGCAGGGTATTTACAGATCTTTCCTGGGTTTTCTTTCCTCAGATCCTTCAAAAGCTCCCAGTCCCCTGTGCCACTGGGATTGTCACGGTCAAACCAGTTGGTCCAGCACACTGCAAGGAGCAATAAACGAGTGAGAGGACGACTGGGTAGGAAGCTGTAAAACTCTCCTAAAAGAATGCTTATGCACTGAATGGTTTAAAAAATGACTTACCTTCTGGATCTTTTGGACCTTCTGGATATATTCCATCTTCTGGACCGGGAACCCGCTGTTGGCTTTCTGATAAAGGTTAAGAGAAAAATGTTACAAACTGTGACTTTGTATATTCCGGGTGAAATACAAATATGATCATGTAATATTTATAATTAACCTACCCAAGAACAATGCGGCAAAAATGGCAACACTTAACTATCAGAGAAAATACAAAATGTAAAGTTGATTATGACATACTGTATATGCAGAACTTGTAAATCTACATAGATTGAAAGGAAATGTAATCCAAAATCAAACATTACCAATTTGATCATGGTTGCAGAGGATCAGGGACCTTTAAACTGTAAGGGAAGTTTGAAATTAGGAACTTAAATCAACATGAGCTTTATCAAAATAAATGGAGTTGCTTGAAATAAAAATAATGTGAGATGAACTTGCTATTTTATTTCAGTTTTAACAAGAAAACAGTTTTTAACTAATGCTGAAAATGTGTGTAAAGGTTGAAAGCTTTAAAAAAAAATCATACCAATGCATTGCAGCATTTACACTAAATACATTTACAATCTAAGCATTCAACAACAATCACATTATTTTGAAATCAATAGTTAAAAAAAAAGTTAAATAAATTCTAAAAATGAAGTTCAGAAAAAGAAATAGTTGCATGTTACATTTCTCAGCAAAAACAAAAGAGACTCACCAGCAGGACCTCTCAGTGGAACAGTTTGGTTCATGAAGTGCTCTCCTGTCTCCTTAAATACAGCTGGGGGACTAAATATCCCCATCCCCCCCACCCCACTGGAATCACCAGTTTTTTCTTTCAAACAAGAATGCAGTTTTTTTTTTAAATGAATGAGATACGCCTTGCACAATAATTCTAAAATTCTAGGGGGGTTGAATGAGAATACAATAATTGGAGATAAGGTGTTCAACTCTACCATTCTTCTGTGGTAACTTTAAAAGCTCCTATATATGATGGACCTGTTTCACACGTAAATCCAAGAGGATGCATGTACACCTGCTTTGTGTCTTATTTAGGGGAAAACTCAGGTTGGGTTCATTATCCGCTGCTAAACCCCTTTTTACTACTTTGGTATTTTAGAATAGTTGTTCCAATTAAGATTTTGATCAAAGGTCTATTGATTAGCCAGAGAAAAAGGGGCAAACTTGAGGTCAGCAGTACCTCAATATGAACACAACCTAACGTAACATCTTGCTGACACAACACTGAATGACATGAACAAAAGTTCAAATACCCATCATGTTTGAAATGTATATAAAACTCCTAATATTTGAAAGATGTGAAAATGAAAGTGTGTAAAGATCTTTAATCATTCAATAGAAGTAGAAAATACAGGTAAAAGCAGCTTAAATGATATAAATAGTTGGAAAGTGGTAACGTGTGAAATGGATGAAGGATAGAAAAAATAAATAGTAAAAGATGAAATAAATTGAAATGGAACTTAGAGACATTGAGCTCAGATGTGAAGGAGTTTTCATTAACTATCCAATAAAGCCTTGAATCCTGAATCTTGAATCTACCTTACGGGGGAAACAGGATGATCTCCTGAACAATGATTTGAATACTACCTAATGTATGTACTCTTTAAAATGCAATAGCCATAACAGGTTAAACATTTACTATAAGGAAGGAAGGGAAGATGCCGCTCAACGTGCTCATCTAGAACTCTTACTGATGCCGCGAAATGCTACTTTCTGCTCACCTGTTATTCCAGAAAAGGTGTTCCAATTAAGATTTGGATCAAAGGTCCGTTGATTCGAACAAAACAACCTCTGCAAGCCCATCTTTCCAGTCAAACCTGGGAGGCCGCTCATCAAAAATACTTTGACCACAGAAGATAGAAAATGCTGCTGAACCAGTCAGAGTTCAGGTTAGTGGGGTCAAAAAAGTACGCTGCAGAGCAGGTTAGGAAACTTTCCCTCCACAAATGTCCGCTTCCAGTTACCATTCCTTCACTTCTCTAGTCATGCAGGTTCAGTGAGAATTGTTTCTCTTAAAGCTGCGGCCTGATGGGAAAACTTCATATTGCAGAATATCAATCATTAAATATAAGTAGGAAATACAGGTAAAAGCAGCTTAAGTCATTTAAATTGTTGGAAAGTGGTAACGTGTTAAATGGATGAAGGATGCAAAATAACGAGTAACCAATCAAATAAGTTTAAATGGGAGTTTTAGAGACATTGAGCTCAGATGTGAAGGATTTTTCATTAACTATCCTTTAATGGAATAAGGAAAACATCAGGTAAGGTCGAAGCTCTGACAAGCGTTAAACTATAAGCACTTTTATTTAAAAGAAAAAGTCCATGCTTAGTTTCATTCTTAGTTTTCTACTTCTATTCTATTTCATTTGTATTTACTTGCATATTTCAAAACATTCTCTTGTACTCTTTTCTTTGTTTTATGTCCTATATATATTCATGTTGCCCTGTTTGAGGAGCCTGACTTACATTTGTTATTGCCATATCTACACTGTAGCTAATTCCCCTTGCATTCCTCCAGAGTCAAAATTTGTCAGAGTAAGAAAGGGGGGAAAATGAACAAAAAGTATCCGAAGATAGTGCATTCTGGGCGGAAGAGTCAGGCTGTTGGGGTTGACTCTGCAGCACATGTGCTGCACCATGCATCATATGTGGTGATGCATCTTATGATGGCCCATTTGGCTGCTCCAAGAGCCCCAAAAGACGGACTAATGATGCAGCATGTCTCCATAACTTGGGCACTTGGGTTATTTCACACCTCCAGGAGAGAGACCGCAAAAAAACACCTCTCTGTGGCCCCTCACAGACCACCAAAGGACAGACTACAGACCTCCAGCATGTGTCCCTGAAACAGAGACTCTGTTTATTTCACACCTCCAGGAGGGACGACGGGTAAATCCCCTCTCTTTCCCAGCTCACAGAGCCCCGAAGGACGGACTAGAGACCTCCAGCATGTGTCCCTGAAATGGGGACTCAGGTTATTTCACACATCCAGGACAGAGACCGGGGAAATCACCTCTCTGTGGCCCCTCCAAGACCCCCAAAGGACGGACTAATGACCTCCAGCATGTGTCCCTGATATGGGCACCTCCATAACCTTGCACACCGTGAGTCCCCGGGCCCCCGGACTTAAGCACTCCCCCACGGACTAAACCCAGATGATCACACCCTCCAGAACCTCATGCCCCTGGTAACCCTAAAAGGGGGATGGATTTTGCAGTGCTTTACCGTCCGCCCATCGGCATCCATATTCGGCCTTCTTCACGGCACCACCACCCCCCCTCCTGTGGAGGATGTTCTCATGCCCCTCGTAACCCTTTAAATAGTCTGATACTACCAGGGCTCATCACTGCACTTTACAAGCCAGAAATAATGTTTAAATGGTCGGGAAAAGTGTTTTTAAACTTCTGGAAGAGCGTTTTAGCCTGTCATTTTGCACGATATCATTTAACATTGAACCTGATACCTCCAGTGCGCATCACCGCATTTTACAAGCCAGGGAAGGTGTCTGAATCCTGGGTACATGAGTGTTAAAAGTGCATTAAACTGTTTTAATTCAACAGCCGGCGCTTCACAGCACTTTACAGCACTTTACAAGCCAGGAAAACTGATTGAATCCTCGGTATACATGTTTTAAATAGTCTGATACCTCCAGGGCCTATCACCGCATTTTGCAAGCCAGGGAAGGTGTCTGAATCATGGGTAAACATTGCTTAAATAGTCTGATACCTGGCACTGTATCTGCCCCTGGGAATCTTCAAGGTTATATTAATGTTTTATTATTTATTTAATTATCACACGATTTTTACAAAAACAGTATACACAATATACATAATAAACATAATAAAAACATGTTTAGCGGGGGCCCGGGGGGCCATATTAGCCGTCTAACTTGTTCTGTGCACCGGGGAAAAAAGGTTGAGTCCACGGCCCCTGTACCCTCATCAGGAGTATCAACCGGCCCTGAAGAAGAGGTATCGCTGCTCTCCGACCCTGAGCCCTCTTCGGAGGTATCTGATAGCGGTAAACCTCCTTCTGATGATGCTGCAGCTGCTGCCGCCCTGAACATGGAGCGGATCTTCAATCCCTCCTTTATTCCAGGCGTATTCGCGTAGAACCGGTCTGCAGTGCTTACGTTGTGACACATTAACCTGGAGAGAATCGACCTGCTTTCTGGATCTTGGTGATGCTTGATATTGTCAGCCAGGGCAGTGCGCAAGATTGTGAAGGTGACTGCTGTTTCTAGCCCAGCATCAGCCCAAGGCCTCTTCAAGTGAGCGTTCAGGTTCTTGGAGGCGTGCTTCCCCGTTGTGAAAAGGAAGAATTCATTCTGAGGACCCGACAAGCCCTCTTTTATCCCCATCCACCGCATGAACCAGCTAAACTCCTTTACTGTAAGCACCAGCTGTGCTTCGCCAAATGTCTTGGCAGTATTGTGATCCTGCACGTGGATGATGTAGCCCTCAGCAGTGCCCCTTCTGTCCGCCTCAAAGACCTCAGTGTTGGTCATGTTTGCGTACACACCCGGACGGTGGCCATACAGGAGGCTCCAATGGAGGGTTAGATAGCCATATAGCAGGTACTGGGTGATTGAGGTCGGATTGCTAGCCCTCAGGTCAAGGAGATCAGGGATGCGCTTCTCAGACGATCCAGCTTGTTCCTCTTCACCTTAAACTTGTGGACAGTGACAGACTTTTTCAAGTCGTTCATGTTGGCTGTCACCTCTCTGATGATGTGGGTCAAATCAGACTGGGTGAGCCTGCACCCCCGGAGCTTTGACTCAGACAAGCACCTCAGGAAATGGTTCACATTCTTCAGGAAAAACAGCGATGTTGTGACTGCCTGGCCCGACTTTGAAATACACTCGCTCCAGCCACGGACCCTCTTCGGGTCTTTTAGAAACAGCCAGTCTGACAGCCAGTTAACACCATGGGTCATGAATACAAGGAAGTTCTTTATCCGGCTGACCTTGGACAGACAATTTTCTTTCCGTTTTACTGTCGGTGCGACACCCTCACAATGACCTCTGTATGTCTGAGTGTACGTCTCCATGCTTTTAGGCAACGTGATTTCACGCATGGTATTCCCCCGTCCCTTCCCAGTGGACCAGTGATTTGGGGGAGAGGGCCAGTCCTTAGCCAGATTAGCTTTCAGCTTATTGTAGACAGACGCATGGGTCTTCTGGCATACAGGGGTCTCACTACCGGAGGCTTCTGCGGACCGCATGACAGTCTTGACCGGGGTCTTGAGAGGGGTATTGCTGCCGGAGGCTTCTGGGGACCGCATGACAGTCTTGACCGGGGTCTTGGGAGGGGTATTGCTGCCGGAGGCTTCTGGGGACCGCATGACAGTCTTGACCAGGGTCTTGAGAGGGGTCTCATTACCGGAGGCTTCTGGGGACCGCATGACAGTCTTCACCGGGGTCTTGAGAGGGGTCTCATTACCGGAGACTTCTGGGGACCGCATTACAGTCTTCACCGTGGTCTTGAGAGGGGTATTGCTGCCGGAAGCTTCTGGGGACCGCATGACAGTCTTCACCGGGGTCTTGAGAGGGGTATTGCTGCCGGAGGCTACTGTGTTCATGCCGGGGGTACTTGAGATTGCAAGGCCCTTAAATCATATACATTCTTCCTCTTCCTCAAGCACAGCAGCAGTGGCACTTTGCTTTCTGGGTTTTAGCCCCTTTTTCAGCCTGGAGCGCAGGGTCTTCACCTCATCAATGAGGGCATCCTTCTGAGCCCTCAATGCCACATTTTCCAGCATCACCTGCCTGCAGTCCTCTTCGTCACACTCGGTATGTGGGGAGAAGGATGGAGGGTGCACCAGGTATTCCTCCTCATTGTCTATATCCAAAGATGTTGCCATTCCAATGATGGGATTAGTCTCTCGGAGGTCATGGAGCAACTGCAGGGCCACACTATGCTTCAGCCTTGCCATGACCTGATGTGCCTCATCTCGGGAGAACTCAGGGTGGTCATGAGTTACATGACGGTCTAGTCTCTTCCCAGCATAAGAACACCCTGTGATGGGACAGGGTTTGGTCCGAACATTTATTCTGCCACTGGCCATTTTAAGAATGATGACTCTTTCCTCCAGGCTCCGCACTGCATGTTTATGCTTAAGGTGCTTGTTCAAAGCCAGATAGAAGAGTCTGCACACCGGGCATTCGGACAACATCCTTACTAAAACAGACAATATGAATTGTATTTCAATTATTTTCTGTTTCTTCGTTTACATGCGTTAGCGTAACCGGTGATTACAACCATGGGTCCGATGCTTCAATGCATGGTACACAGACTAAGGGAAGACTTGGGTTACCACCGGGTTAAATGGTCCCACCTCCGCACCAACGCGGGGCTGGTGATGGCAACATTGGGTCCGATGCATCAATTCATGATGCCCCGACCATGAGAGGGTTTGGGGTGCCCCGGAACCATGCAGTACCCCAGCAGGAAACACGTTTTATGGTCAAAGGAGGAAAGAGTGAGAGAACCTGGGTAAAGCAAAGAAAGTATCTGACAATAGTGACTTGTGAAGCGGCCAGAGAGTCGGTCCTATCCTCCAGGCAATGTGTTTCAATTCATCCATAGAAAAGGGGTGAAAATGAAAAAAGATATCCGAAAATAGGGCCTCATAATGCGGGTAGAGTCCCCTGTCGACTCCCCTCACTTTCCTCCAGACTCAGAAAAAAGTCTGAGTTAATATTTTGGAGATCCATAGAAAAGGGGTGAAAATGAGAAAAAAGTATCTGAAAATAGGGCCTCATAATGCGGGTAGAGTACCCTCAAACTCCCCTTGCATTCCTCCAGACTCAAAAAAAGTCTAAGTTAACTTTTTGGAGAACCATAAAAAAAAGGGTTAAAAGTGTTAAAATGTATCCGAAAATAGTGCCTCATAATGCGGGTAGAGTGCCCTCAAACTCCCCTTGCATTCCTCCAGAGACCAGTTCAAAAACTTAAAGTTTGGTAAAAACCATGATTGGGGGTCTCCGGGCAACAAATGTATCCGAGCCAGAGTGCACATGGAGTCCTCTCAAAAACAGGGTTTCCGATTTCGTGCAGACAGTAGTCTGAAAATGATGAATGAATTTTTTTGACAGAGAAGGGGAGGCTTGGATTCCCCTCTCCGTTGTAAGTTGCAACGGGAGGGTGGAAAAGTGTCCGGGGCTTCGGCCCGAAGCGCTGAAGGGTTGAGCTTTGTTGAGCCCTTTCTCCGTTGGCACTTGGTCGTTTTTTCGAGAATTTTTTAAAACTTCATTTTTGATTATTTTAAGATATAATTGACACTTTTATAGCCCAAACATATCGAGGGGTGAGAACCAGAGGGGCGTAAGTGACATTTCGCCAACTTTACAGGAGAGCCAAAACAAAAAATGACCATAATTTGTCCTGGCTTTATTTATTAAATTAAATCTTTAATATGAAAACTTCATAAACATGTGGATGATAATATACTTAATGAACAATATTTTGACTTTCATTGAAAAAAATATTCTTCTATTTTTTTTTATTCGGAATAAAGTCACATGCGTCTTTTTGGAACTAAGATTTTATCTCATATGAACTAAGAAAAAGGGCGTATCTGATAACAATAGGAAAAAGGCTTTACATTAATGAGTTCAAAAGTAACAGTAATCAATTGTTATAAAACAATATTATATGAAAATATCCTTATATCATATTAGTTAATTGAATGTAATTATTTTCAAAAAAAATTAACCAATAACCAATTGAAAATAGGCTACAGAGTCCATTGTGATCATATAAAATATCAATATCACATTAGTTCACTTAATAACAATAAATTACATTAAACCTGGCCTAATAATTGTTTGGCAAATCAAAAAAGACTTTAGAACAGGGGTGGGGAACCTCCGGCCCCCGGGCCGTATACGGCCCGTGAGACCATTTGGTACGGCCCTCAAGGTAATTTATAAACAGATGAAAAAAGAAATCTAGATCTAAAAAAAATTAAACAAGCGAGTGCCTGTTTTTCCTGGCCAAGGTCAGGGTCCTTGAACACAACACAAGCCTAACGTGTCATCACGTGGTGTGTGTCTCGTCTGACAGGGGTGTAGTACTGACGGAGAGTACCACAACGCCGCTCTGGCACTTCATAAATTGCAGTATCCATAAGGAGCCGTACACATGCCGCAGTTTTTGCGTGGCTGTGTCTTTAGTTGTAAGCCCAGTGGCGATCTGTCATACTGATCATATAGTCAATAACCTTCTTGTTATTAGCATCTGGTTAGCTAGCTATGCTAATGAATATAAGAAGCTTCTACAACCAGTGAGGTAAAGGCACATCTTTATATGATCATAGCTATACAAAAATAAGAGAATAAAGTAAACAGGTACAGAATACTATATGGCAGTAAAAAAAAAGTTGTTATTAATAAACAAGAATACAGTTTAAAAGGGGAGTGATTTGTAAAATATCCATATAGAAAAAGAGATTTGCTTACAGTTCTGTTTCATATGGGTGTTGAGAGATGTATAGATCTCCTAATGTTGCTCTCAAAGTGCACCAGATTGATGCTTTTAACTTCAACATTTAAGAACAAATGGTGAGATATCTGGATTAAGAGGTTGCTCTTTCTTTGCACAGCATGAAAGAAAGGCCAAATGAATGGGCTGTGATTTGAGTGTTTTTAAGCAGAGGTCAATCATTTGTACGGCCCTCTGAGGATATTGAAAAAATTGAAATGGCCCTTGAGAGGAAAAAGGTTCCCCACCCCTGCTTTAGAACATTGGGAATGTCAAATATAACAATATAATTATATACGACAACAGAATATTTCATGCAGATCATGTACGTTTCAGATTGATTTGAAACGACATGATAGCCGACTGCCTGAATGACTTGCTAAGAATGGTAGAAGTCCACATAGGAGTGAGGGATACTCCCATTTGTGTGAGTACGTCTTTCTTTTTCACAGCAGTGATCCCAGGTGGACCTGTGTGCATCTTCTTTGGCTCAATTGCATGAGCACCTCTGGTCTCCTGCTTTCCAACTTGCAGTTTGGTCGGACAGCTCATATTTGAACTGAATCCTTTTCGGATCCTCTTTTGTGTAGCACAGCCATTTCATTTTCTGCCAACAAACTGTTTGTCCCTCTGTGTCTTCGGTTCTGTTTCGGACCGTGTGTTGTAGGGCTGTGCAATTAATCGTATTTTAATCTCGATTACGATTTTGGCTTGCAACAAGGTCCACAGTTTCCCCGCAGCGAGTGGAAAAGTGCATGAAACTGTTTTAATTCAACAGCCGCTGATATGGACAGAAATCTGTCAGAGAGTTCCTCGCAGCACATGGCTCTTGCACCCAGACTGCACCCAGAGAACAGGCTGCTTCACAGCACTTTACAAGCCAGGAAAAGTGATTGAATCCTGGGGTTTACATGTTTTAAATAGTCTGATACCTCCAGGGCGCATCAGCACATTTTAAAAGCCAGGGAAGGTGCCTGAATGCTGGGTGGAGCAGGTCACACATGGTTTCTCTCAGTCCAATGCTCCCGATGGGAACCCCAACCACACTAGATCCTCAAATGTACACACATAAGCACTACAGACACATACACACAGTGAGAGGAGCAGGGAGTTATACAAGGTGATTCCTGTTCCCCCTCAACAGCATCAATATTTCCTTTGGAGATAAGCACTTGTGATAGGTGCTGAAAAGAAACTGCAGTGTATCATACAGATTTTAAAATCGGGCTGAACATGTTCTCTTGCTTTGGGGAAACCCTGAGTTCTGCTGGTGTTTTGCAAATGCTTTCACTGCATCAATACTGCCCTTTTGGTGGCATGTAGTATTGAGTGTGCACGTCTGTCCTCCAGTAAGAATAGAGGGAGAGAGGGAGTAAACTAAATGCAATCTGGGAAACTTTTATTATAAAACTGAAGAGGAGAAGTCAAATGTAATCTGCACTGAACTGAAGTGATACAGAAGTGTTGAAGCTTCGCAGCATTATGGTTTTCTATTCTCTTCTATTAATCCCCCAATATGCCATGGCTGCAAGGGCCTATTTATAGACAGGATGCGTGAGCTAGAGCTGCAGACAGGTTCAGTTGGTACCTCTTCGGGTACACAACCATTGTCAAGTTCTGCTGCTGCTTTTGATGTAAGTAACAACATTCAGCTGGTCCCAGAGTTTTGCGAGTCTGAAGTTGAGTCAGACTTTGTTGTGTTTGAGCGTATTGCTGCTGCGTTACACTGGCCGAAGGATGTGGGCTATACTATTACAGTGCAAGTTAGTTGGTAAGGTTAAGACGGTTTGCTCTTCTCTTCCTGTTGAAGACAGCATTGTTTATGAAAATGTTAAAGGTGCTATTCCTAGGGCATATGAGCTTGTGTCTGATGCCTACAGTATGGCAGTGTTTTCGCAGCCTGAAAACTCCTGGCCAGACTTATGTGGACTTTGCGAGGGAGAACAAAATCCTTTTTGACAGTTGGTGTAGAGCTTGTAAAGCTGATGACCTTACCTCAATGTGTGAACTTATGATGTTGGCGAAATTTAAAAACTGTGTACCAGAACATAGTGTTAACTTAAATGAACAAAAAATAACCTATATGGCCACTATGGCGGATGAGCTTGTGTTAACGCACAGTTGTGTTATGGCTCAGTGTAATTCTTCTCGTCGTGTTTCTTTACGGAAAGCTCGTAACAGGCATGCCACACATGCTCATTATTTTTCTCTTCCAGGTCCCAAGACTAAAAGATTTTGTTTCTGTTGTCTTGACCCTGTTCATTTAGTTGCAGAGTGTGTAGCTTGGAAGCAGCAGGTGGCAGCTTCCAAGCAGTCTATAGTAAAACCAAAAGACCAGCAACCAAATATAATGCGACAGAGTGGTGATTTGCCATTAAGTTCTGTGTCTGTCTGTAATAGTGCTGTGGATGTGGGTGTTCCCGTCTCTGAAGCTGGGTGTGGACCGGCTCAGAGTGGTGTAGATGTGTGTTCAGTGTTTGTTTCAACCAGTTCTACAAACTTTGAAGAAGTCTCCTACTGTATGTCATGCCATCCGACCAAGTGTTTACTTCAACATTGTGTGACAAGAAATTGAAGCCGAAGCGTTCTAGTTGGGGAACTGTAGCCTAACAGTGTGTGGAGGTGTGGCAGACCTTGCCACTGCTCCTGCAGTTTCACTGCCACTGGCCAATAGAGTTTCTCCATGTGTTGCTCCAATGTTGGCTGCTTGAGCTGTATAACGTGTGTGTTTTGGTGAATGCCTTGTGTGTTTTGGGGTCTGAAGTGATGGGGGATGTGCCCCAAGTTAATATGTATAGTTGTGGAATGGTGAGTGCAGGTATCGCTATGGGGTTCAAACAGTAGTTAGGGGGGGGGGGGGTTGTTGTTACGTGTCGTGTTTGTGTGTGTTCTGCTTGCTATTTTGCTTGTTGTTTGATAATATAATTCTATTTAGGGAACCTTTCAATCTTCTTTGAAAATGATATTGCAATAATTTGGCTACAGAATTCATTTAAACGTTAAGCATGAACTATTAAACTTGTATTTAGCTTTCTTATATATATTTATTTTTTTGCTGATTATTTTTTTGCTTTCAACCTTTACACCCATTTTCCACATTAGTTAAAAGCTCTTTTCTTGTTAAAATTGAAATAAAATAGAACGTTCATCTCACATTCAGATTATTTCAAGCAAACTTCCCTTACAGTTTTAAAGGTCCCTGATCATCTGCAACCATGATCAAATTGGTAACGTTTGATTTTGGATTATATTTCCTTTTTATTCTAGTTAAAATTGCATTTCTGATATCAGAAATACACATTACAAATAGTTAAAATTCTATTTTTGATATCATAAATAAACATTATTACTAGTAAGAATTGATTTATTGATATCAAGAACTTGCATTCTTACTAGTAAGAATTGATTTTTTGATATCCTCCAGAAATGAATAAAAGTTAAATTGGCTTGTCGTACTTTCAGAGGATGTTTTGTACAAAATCAAGTTCCAACCAACTAGATATATCAAGTAAATGTGAAAGATGTTATTTTTGCGTTCATATTGAGGTTACGCTGACCTGGAGTTGACCCTTTTTCTCTGACTGATCAACAGACCTTTGATCAAAATCAAATGGGTGCGTTGTGTTGCGTTATTATAAGAGTGCTCTGTTTGATTCTGAAATTGTATATATTTATATAAATATATACATATATATGTGTGTGTGTGTAAGTGTGTGTGTGTGTGTGTGTCCGCATCTGTAGCCTGTTATTGTCTCATTATACCGCACTGTGAATGAATTAAAAGTAAATATATAAGTCGTCATGAACACATCTGTCCATCAGACAGAGGGCTGCTGTGCCTCCTGTCATCATTAATGGACGTCTCTTTAAAATGACCGCTCAGAGGAGAGGAGTTCTCATTTCTCTAACCGCCTGCTGCTTCCCCTCCTCTCTCCTCGGCTCCCCTGCTCGCATCTCCTGTGGGCGGGACTAAGTCTCGAGGATAGGAGTCGAGGAGGGCAGTCGAGGAGGGGAGTCGAGGAGGGGAGTTAGAGAAATGAGAAAGGGCCCTGGTGCCCCTGTGTTTTCTCCTCCCTCCTCACCTGTCTCTTGTTTCGTTGATTAGTCTTGTGTGTATTTAAGTTCTGTTTTTTCTGTCTGTTATTGTTGGTTTCTTGTGTGTCTTTGACTGTGTCACGGGGTAGTGATCTGTTTTTGACGTTTAGCCTTGAAATAAAGGATTTTTCTGTTAAATCTGCGTTTGGGTCCTGCCTGCTTCACTCTACCCTGACATACTTGATGTTTTCCTTATTCTATTAAAGATAGTTATTGAAAAATCCTTCACATCTGAGCTCAATGTCTCTAAAAGTCCCATTTAAACGTGTTTCATTGGTTACTTGTTATTTTGCATCTTTCATCCATTTAACTCGTTACCACTTTCCAACAATTTAAATGACTTAAGCTGCTTTTACCTGTATTTCCTACTTATATTTAATAATCGATATTCTGCAATATGACGTTTCCCCATCAGGCCGCAGCTTTAAGAGAACAAGTTCTCACTGAACCTGCCTGACTAGAGAAGTGAAGGAATGGTAACTGGACGCAGACATTTGTGGAGGGAAAGTTTCCTAACCTGCTCTGCAGCGTACTTTTTTGACCCCACTAACCTGAACTCTGACTGGTTCAGCAACATTTTCTTTCTTCTGTGCTCAAATAATTTTTGACGTGCGGCCTCCCAGGTTTGACTGGAAAGATGGGCTTTCATATGGCAAGCCGATTTAGCTTTTATTCATTTCTGGAGGATATCAAATGCAATTCTTACTAGTAACAATGTTTATTTCTGATATCAAAAATAGAATTTTAACTAGTTAGAATGCTAATTCTTGATATCAGAAATACAATTTGAACTAGTAAAAATATTTTTTTGATATCAGGAATTCAATTTTTACTAGTTATAATTCAATTTTTATTTATAAATAGTTACAATTGAATTCCTGATATAAAAAAAGGATTTTGAACTAGTTCAAATTGTAATTCTTGATATCAGAAATTGGTATTTGAACTAGTTCAAATTCCAACTCCCATTGAAATGAATTAGAAAAGCGATGCAAATCTCACTAGTTAAAACCACATTTCTGATATCAAGAATACACATTACAACAAGTTACAATTGAATTTGTATCAAAAATGTGCATTCTAACTAGTTAAAATTCATTTTTTATATCAGAAATAAACATTTTTACAAGTAAGAATTGATTTTTTGATATCCTCCAGAAATGAATGAAAGTTAAATCGGCTTGTCATACTTTCAGAGGTTGTTTTGTACAAAATCAAGTTCCAAGCAAGCTAGATGTATCAAGTAAATGTGAAAGATGTTATTTTTGAGTTCATATTGAGGTTACGCTGACCTGAAGTTGACCCTTTTTCTCTGGCTGATCAACAGACCTTTGATCAAAATCTTAATTGGAACACCTGGAATAGGGGGGAATGGAAAGTAGCATTTCCCGGCATCAGTAAGAGTTCTAGATGAACGCGTTGAGCAGCATTTCCCCTCCTTCCTTACAGTAAATGTTTTACCCTGTTATGGCTATTATATTTTTAAAGAGTATACATAGGTAGTATGCAAATCATTGTTCAGGAGATCATCCTGTTTCCCCGGAAGGTAGATTCAAGATTCAAGGCTTTATTGTCATGTGCACAGTAGCTACAGTTTAGATATGGAAAAGAAAAACTTAAGTCAGGCTCCTCCAAAAGGGCAACATGAATATATATAGGACATAAAACAAATACAATAGTGAAAGAGAATGTTTTGAAATGTGCAATTAAATACAAATAAAATAGAATAAAAGTAGAAAACTAAGCAAGAAACTTAGGATGGACCTTTTCTATTTAAATAAAAGTGCTTATAGTTTAACGCTTGTCAGAGCTTTGACCTTACCTGAAGTTTTCCTTATTCCATTAAAGGATAGTTATTGAAAACTCCTTCACATCTGAGCTCAATGTTTCTAAAAGTCAATTTAAACGTATTTTATTGTTTACTATTTATTTTGCATCCTTCATCCATTTAACTCGTTACCACTTTCCAACAATTTAAATTACACATCTGGCCACAAAATGACAAGAGGTGACACACACTACAACCAGCTTCACATTAACCCCAGTGTGAAATTGAACAAGACATTTTTGGAGGGATGCAGAAAGTAGCAGTTCCCGGCACCAGTACTGTATGAACGCGTCGAGCAGCATTTTCCCTCCTTTCTGACAGTGAACGTTTTAAACTGTTATGGCTATTACATTTGTAAGAGTATTGTGATGTCGTTTTTGAAGTATTCCTGTTTGCAAATGTGTTTTGGCGGTTTTGTGCTATATTGTTTAACCATATTGTAATTTTCTTCCCATTTTTAAGGTATTTTTAAGGAAAATAAGCTTCTTCTTGTTAAATAGAGGTCAGTTTTGCAACAGCTATCCCTAGTGGATGAAGCTGGAAATTACAACAGCGCATCCTGCTGGTTGTATAGAATTGTTACACATCACAGGAGTACAATTATAACTACAACACATTCTATGTGAAGATACAGTCAGGGGCGCCGTAATGGGATGAAAGGTTAGGACGATTCTAAGGGCCCGTGACTGACAGGGGCCCCAAACAATTTTAGAACATTAAGAAAAAATGTTTAAGTAACCTTTCATCAACCATCAACAATTAACATTAATATAACGTTAAATTCATAATGTACTCACTCCACTTACGATTCATTTCACTTTTTGTCTGCCAAAAGTTAATTATCCAAAGCCTCTGTACACCCCTCTCTATTTACATGTAATGGTTTGGTCATGCCTCCAAATGCTGTGCGGCACCGCACTTTCTGGCAGAGAGTGGGAGCATGTGAGGAGGGGTGCTAGTACTTACGTGTGTGCCATCTCTCAACCACTCACAAAGTCAAGCTTTCAAGAAAGAAAAGACAGGAGAGAGGGACTAAAGGGCGACAGTATGTCACCCAGTTTTTCAAAAGAAAAGGTGGGTGGTCCATGTTGGAAATTAGTCTGTTAGCTAAGCTTAGTCCATTGTAAATAATAATTGTAATGTTTTGCTGACATTAAGTACTGTCAATATCTTCACAGAAAATTCTGAGGTTTTTCATTTCCTTCCTCTTTTAGCTCACATTTAATAAATGCAGACATTTTTGGCAGCTATTCATACTAAATCAGTTGTCCCTCCCCCTGGTGCCAGGACCAACAGATCCATCTCTAGGCTCAGCAGCCCTGTCCCCCCATAAGGCTTTGCAGTCTTGCCATGCTGTCCATTGAAAGCCAGTTGGCTAGAAAGCTGGATTTCAAGGACTTGATCAGTGACTTTGCCTGTAAGAAGACTAGGCGCTGGGCTCTTGGTGAAGGCGGAGCAAGGGCTCGTAATAACTGTTGAAGGGCAAGGCTATGGTAACGATATTGGATCACACAGAAGACGCATGATGAGAAAAAGACAGAACAGGTAATAGGCTCTAATTTAGCACCACCATCAGGCCTTTCCATTTCCATTTCCGTTCTGTTGTCCGTTTACACTTTAATACCCGCTTATTTTGTAGTTGGTATGTATATTTTAATTGAAAAAATCTGCTGCTTATGTTATTTATTTTGTTATAGCATTTTATAAATGATAATATTGGTGTTAATGTTCACTTTATTTTAATTTAAGAGGTCATGTATATTTAAGTTATATTTATTTAGATTTATGAATGTTCCATTGAAAAATGTTATTAAAAAGGCATGTACACCACAAAAGATGACTATTGAGGTCTATTGTCAGGAATGTTAGTCTTATATCAAATAGTGAATTCTACTGCAGCAGAATGTTGCAATAGAATTTGCAGTCTGCACAGTGTTATATGTTCACCGCTCAGTGTCAGTAAATATTGTGCGGTTAGTATTGGACGACAAGATAGAGGCGAGCATGTACAGGTACAGTTATTTAAAGCATAAATGAGGGGGTTGGGTTCTGGAGGTGTGGTTACAGCAATTGTGCTTGGTTGGCGTGGCCTGGGCCTGGTGGTGGGGCCCAATGTGATATCTTTTCATGGGGCCCAAAATCCCTGGCGGCGCCCCTGGATACAGTTATATGCTGAAGTTTAATTTTAAGTGTTATAAAACAAACACATACAGTACTTCATAGATAGAATTGCAAGTGGTTTCTAATTGTATGATAAGAAACCTTACATAAATGTTTTTCAAGACTGTAGAATATTCAAACACCAATGTATTGAAGCTAACACAGTTTATGAAATTTGCATAGTTCCATTCACTTCAGTATACACTGTACACAGCAGATTTGGATTTTCACCATATCTCTATTTTTCCTATTCCAAAGTCAAAACCATACACTGTTCATTTTTATTTTTATTTAATAATTTGTATAACATTTTCAATTTTTGCAATTTCATAAATCTCAAAATATTGAATTTAACTTTTCCAATTTCATAAATCTCAAAAATTTGAATTGAATTTTTCCAATTAAAAAAATTTGAATTTAGTTTTACCAATTTCTGTTTAAAAAAAAAGAAGTTAAGTTCTGATGACATAGGATACTTTTATAAAGACTACAAAGGAACTATTCAGTGGATTAGTAATTCATTTTAGATAAACTTCCTAATTGTATCCAAGTATTTAAGAAACATGTCACCAAAAGACACCGTAGCTTGTAGGAACAAGACAAGGAGAAGGGAGGGGAAACTTCCAGAGAAGGCAGGGCAGACACCTCAAACAGTTCGAACTCAGGTAGTGCCAGAGATTCAGGTGCAGGATCAACACAGAGGTGGAGGAGGTTTCCGAGGAAGACAAAGTGGCAGAGGAAGAGGACATTTCCAAGGGGGTAATCAATCAACAGGACAAGGTTTCCAAGGTGAAGGATGCTTCGTGATCAGTTCTCACATTGGGCCAGATGTTGTCCGCAACACAGGATGCTGCAAGTAACAGCATATCTTTTTTCACAATTTCAGCAACAGAAAATACCTGTGTATATTCCTACCCGAGTACAGCCGCAAGCACAGGTATACAATCCCATACAGCATCAACAAAAGGGACAATGGAAAGGAGAGCAACGATCAAGACGAAGAAGAGATGAAGGCTGCTACAAATGTGGTCAGTTGACACATTGGTCCAGAGAGTGTCCGAAGGACAGTGCACCAAACAACGGCCCTCCACACAGTTACCCCAGGAAAGGTATCCATGACTACAACAGAGGCAGGAGGTCTCAGGGATGTCAAAGAGGAACAGGATTTCCAAACATGAGTCAAATGCCACTGACAGCCTGGTATCAACCACAACAATGAGGAAGCTCAGTGGGCCAGACCACCAGGGGGGTATACTACGAAGCTGGTTCAACCTAACCTGGATATGTTTGAGTTAGCCGGTTGGCCTAATCCAAAACATACACGCTCTCGCTAAACGGTACTACGACGCGGGTTATCAAGTGGATCGCTCAAGCCAGCCGTGTCCTATCTAGTTAGGTGCGCGTTCACATGAAAGGGGTGGTATTTGGAGCATTCGACCAATCACAAACATGGACAAGCGTACTGACAGCGCAGCGTCATACTTCCTGAATGAAAAGTCAACTATATAATTAGTCACATATGAAGAAGTTAAACTTTAAACATCCATGACTTAAACACTTTATCCAGGATAAAAGCCACATAGCTGCACCTGCAAGGTGAATACAGCTGGTAAAAGAAAAAAGTGTTTGAATGCGTACATTAACAGGTTTATGATATCACTGCCCCGTCTAAGACACGAGTGGATCTGACTTTAATTACATTTGTCTCGAGTGTTTCGTCAAGTTAATGTGTTGCTTAAAATAATACTTCTGCATACAGCATCTGACACTGTGAGTGTTGCACGGCCAGATACGGCTCAGCTGACTCAGATAAGGAGATATATGATACATTATGATGGGATATGCCGCGGACTGAACTTAATGTTACTCTGATCCGGTTACTTATGTTGTGGCAGATATTTAAGTAAGCTCTCTTAACGCTAATGTTATAATAGTCAGATTGCTCTGAAGATGGGAGGTGATATTCTATTAATGTTCACATTCACACAGTCGGTGATTTTTGCCGGCCGTCTTTCCTGCAACGGCAGCTTTTCTGCATTTCCTTTCTCCTGTAATATGACTTGATCGCTTTAAACTCTGCACACTGAGCTTTGATTGGTCAGCAGACAGTGCTTTCACTGAGTTGAGCTCTTAGCCTGCAACCTAACCTGCTCCGGGGCAGGTTAGCCGCACAGCCTAAGTTACCATGGAGATCTAGCCTGCTAAAAAGAGAACCAGCTTCGTAGGACCGGAAACCCCGAGTTTTCCCTGAAGTTAGCCGGCTAAGCGAAAATCCTGCTTCATAGTATACCCCCCAGGTGATGCATCTTCAGCCCAGAAGGGTATTTTTGAAATCCAGCTATATAGAGCCACATCTGTCACCACAGGAGGGAGAGGTTGAATGTTATTTAAAAGATAGTGAGTTGCATGTTGCATTTACATATAAAGCATCCACAGATTAGTAGTAGAAGATTAAAACATAGTAGAACATTTAGCAGACTATTTTTGTAATTATGAGAAGGATAGAGATTACGAGTGATGTTGTTCCCCCACACAGAAAACGATTGTGTCCACACAGCTAGTGAGGTCAAGACGATGGGTTTCCACCCAAAACATGAAGACGGAAACCTGGTACTCGCCCGAGACGGAGGGTCTTTACAAAGTCCTCCTGTTTACACCGACTGCAGTTCAAGGGGTGACGATACACCTGACGTGAAGCTGTTGAGACCTGAAAACAGAAACTTGATTCTGCTGTGGTGAAGTCTGGCTACAAAGGGAGGTGTTCCGATACGGTTGCTTGTCTCAAATCAGTGAAGAAGTCAACAAGAACCCAGCAGAACTAGAGAGTGACTGTTAGCGGGAGAACAGTGACGGAGCGAAAGAGACTGGCACAACATTTACCAGCCAGTATATAGATAGACCCTGTCAGAAGACCAGGGCTGTGTTTAAAGGGGAACTTCCTTTATTGTTAGTTGAAGTGTAGTTTTTAGTCAAACAATTATGTGATATATGGAGTCAGATTACATTTTTCTCATAAACACATTTCTTAATCGGTCTGAAGTGTCTGTTTTAACGCATGAGCTACAGATTAAATAGCATAACACTGATTGAGAGCTTGGATGAAGAAGTTGTAGGGTGCTTACAACAGTTTCAAGAATCAGTCTTTATTGATTTATTGTTAAGTGACTTTACTGATTTATAATGTAGTGCGTAAGGCAATATCTAATTTTAAGTGAGGGGCACCAGCCCTTCATGTTCTCCTGCATGTAACCCACTTTGAGAATAGTTCGTATTTTCCCTCTATTTTAAAGAAATATTATTTTGTCAGGATAATGTTTGTTCAGCAGTGTCAGCCATTCCTCTAATCCTAGAGCTGTTAAGACGCATTAGCAACACCAAGGGTGTTGTTTTAAGCAGCAACAATGATACATAATACCATGACAAAAGCCATTATTGAACTGACAACAAGTTAACTATTGTTGTGCTAATGGCAGATTTGTAGTCAATATGTACAGATGTAGCACTTCATTTCAGACTCCAGCTTACAGCTTCCTGCCTAGGACCTGCCTAAGACCAGTATAGAGGAATGTTAAGCCCTCCCACTATTTTCCAAGAGGGCGTTGCCAGATTTTCAATTTCAGGTTTTAACCAGGAGATGGCGCTTCATTCACAAATACAGAAAGACAAGTTTCATGGACTTTCAGTTGTGTTTTGAAGAGCATTTGAACACATCAATATTTTAGATCAACTAAAGTATATCTAATCTTGTAATTCATTAATATATAGTCTTTATATATTAAATAATCATAATTATAATCTAAATGTTTACATTACACTTCTTTATTTGTTATGCTCATACTTTTACCTTTACAATCGTTTGCTTTAATATGCAGTATATTTTTTGTATATTTTTGTGTTTGCTTCCTCCTGCTCCCTTTCGGACACATACTGTATGATTTATTATTATTATTAATATGAAGATATTATTAAGATAAGATAAGATGTTACTTTATTGATTGAACATTTTAGTTTAGAATGTGCTGTCCCACGGTAATTCAGAAGGCTCACAGGTCACATTCCGACCATTATTTAAAACAATAGGTGCTTTCACACCGTCTACAGTTTGATTTGTATAGACAGCAGGGGTGGGGAACCTTTTTCCTCTCCAGGGCCATTTCAATTTTTTCAACATCCTCCGAGGGCCGTACAAATTATTGACCTCTGCTTAAAAATACTAAAATCACAGCCCATACATTTCGCCTTTCTTTCATGCCGTGCAAAGAAAAAGCAACCTCTTAATCCAGATATTTTACCCTGACTCGTGCATGCATTCACGTGCACGGTTGTGGCATGACCACCAAAACAGAAAGTATATTGGACACAAGATATGTGCAAATGTATTTCGTTTCCTATCCATGTTGACTTGCTTTAAGTGTGGGGGGGGGGGGGGGGGGACCTAACCTCCTCTAGGGGGGCCCTCACCTCCCCGGGAAGATTTTTTTTTAAATGTTGAAGTTAAAAGCATCAATCTGGTGCACTTTGAGAGCAGCATTAGGAGATCTATGGATACATCTCTCAACATCCATATGAAACAGAACTGGAGGCAGATGAATTTTTCTTTATGGATATTTTACAAATCACTCCCTTTTCAAACTGTATTCTTGTTTATTAATAACAACTTTTATTTACTGTCATATAGTATTTTATACCTGTTTACTTTATTCTCTTGTTTTCTTAGAACTATAATGATCATATAAAGATGTGCCTTTACCTCACTGGTTGGAGAAAAAGCTTCTTATATTCGTTAGCATAGCTAGCTAACCAGATGCTAATAACAAATAAGTTATTGAATGTATGATCAGTATGACAGATGAACAGATCGCCACTGGGCTTACAACTAAAGACACAGCCACGCAGAAACTGCGGCATGTGTACGGCTCGTTATGGGTACTGCAATTTTTGGAAGTGCCGAAGCGACGTTCTGGTGCTCCCCTGCCATGCTCCCCTGTCAGACGAGACATATACCACGTGATGACACGTTAGGCCCTTTTTGTGTTCAAGGAACCTGACCTTGGCCAGGAAAAACAGGGACTCGCCTGTTTAATTTTTTTGCGGTCTAGATTTCTTAAGTTTTTTTCTTTTTTGCGTCTGTTTATAAATTACCTCGCGGGCCGTAGCGAATGGTCTCGCGGGCCATATACAGCCCGGGGGCCGGAGGTCCCCCACCCCTGGTAGAGAGGGACCTCTGTGGCTGAATGGCCAGATTAGGTGTGGCGCATTTATCATAGGTGATCAGAGCTAACTGCCTGCCGTCAGATTTCATTTAAAAAACAGATCTGATTTTAAGACTACTTCAGCGCTCATAAAGAATAATAAGAATAAGAATAATGCGTAATGAACTGGTTTAATTAATTAGTGAGTTTATTTAACACTAGAACCGCCAATCGGGTCAATTTGTGTGATGTGTGTTGTGTGTGTGCAATGTAACTTTTTTTCAATCAAATATTAAAGTCTCCCAGTCCATGACTTTTCCTGAAAGTGTGTTATGTAGCACCCTATGTTGTTAAAAATTGCATTCTAATAGCGGGATTTGACAGGTTTAGGTTGGCCTATACAAAAACCTCTGGCGGTTCTAGTGTTAAGGTAATTAGGTACAGTAGAAGCCCTTTTTTTATCAGTAACGAATTTAGCAGTTGAACATAAAAGTCAACTAACTCAGGGTCACTTGCAATGACAGTGTTGTGTCTAATTGTAAGCTTGTCACTCAGAGTAACCAACAGTTAATTTAGCTGCTGGAGAAGAAAGATCAGGGGGGGAGAGAGCTGTGGTTGATGGGCCATTAGTTGTGTAAATACACAGCTGAGAGCTGCCGTTTCATTCAGACTGTTTAAAAAACGGTAACAACGGACTATTTTTCTTTGCGGATGCATGTCAATTTAAATCCATACATACAACTATTTTTTAAATCAATACAACTATTTTTTAAATCAATAAAAACATTTTCTAAATCCATAAAAGCATTTAAATTAATATTGGGAGTTATGTCGTTACTTTGTTGAGAATGTGGCCATGTAATAAGCGGGATAATTTGCAGCGACTTGTTCCTTATGGGGAAAATAACACCCGTCATGTGTGCGTGGTTAAAACACTTTCATGAAGTGAAGGAGGTTTTCCTTCTATAAAACAGCTGTGGGCAGCAGTGAGTGTCACGGACATGAATTCATAGATCAAGGCAGACTGGTGCACACACTCCTGTCCTGCCAGGCGACACGCCCGTTCTAAGCCATGTCCCTCACTCCTCACATCCCCAAAAAGTGTATTATGTTGTTACATCGTTTCAGAAGTTATGTTTCAGTTGTGCTCTGTCTATGTTCAGTGATGCAAACTTGTCACCTTTCGGCGAAATTCGCCGTTTTGAATCCAAAATAGGTTGTTTGTGTGATTCATCTAGATCTGCAATAAAAATATTTTTGGGGTATGGGGGGGTCTGGGACCCGGAGTAATCTGCGGCCGTGAGCTGTTATGTGCCATCATGACACGCATGGTGTTCTTTTTTATATTATATTATAATGAAGTGCGAGCTGTGTGCTCGAGTCTTCCTGCCTGTCGGCTCTGCTCATGATGTATAATAAGGCTCTGCTGCTCCGACATGATGGTCTAGCTTCAGCAGCTACATTACCTACGGGTGCGTTCGTTAATATTAACTGTGCGTCCGGAGTCACTGTGGCACAGACTGGACCGCTGGTAAACAGCTGGTAGAACGGGCCGTTCAGGTGTTCAGAGCAGAGCTCCCTGTTTGAGCGGCAGAGCGTGATGTGAACTGAAAAGTTTTTCTGTGGCAATATTATTTAAGGAATCGTTGAGCTAGCTAGCTAGCATACATTGTCACTATCTGCAAACGTTAGCTTTAGCCTTCTATTTCTAATAGTTTTTTTCATAGGCTATAAACAGAGGTGGTATAAGTATATATATATATATATTGTACTTGAGTAAAAGTAGAAGTACTCAGATCTTGTACTTGATTAAAAGTAGAAGCACATAGATCTTGTACTTGAGTAAAAGTAGAAGCACTCAGGTCTTGTACTTGAGTAAAAGTAGAAGCTCACAGATCTTGTACTTGAGTAAAAGTAGAAGTACTCAGATCTTGTACTTGAGTAAAAGTACCAGAGTGTAGGAATACTCTGTTACAGTAAAAGTCCTGCATTCAAAATGTTCCTCAAGTAAAAGTAGAAAAGTATTCTCATCAAAATATAGTGAAAGTAGCGACAGTAAAAGTAGTCATTGTGCAGATTGGTCCATTTCAGAATAATATATATGATATGTTTTATAATAATTGATCATGAAAGTGTTCTCAAAGCTGGTAAAGGTGCAGCTAGTCTGAATGACTTTGTATACCGCAGGGTAGCTTGTGGATTTACTCCAGGTGGAACTAAAGTCTGATTTAACACTTGATTATATTTCACATCATTCATCCACATCTGTAAAGTAACTAAAGGTATTAAATACATGGAGTGGAGTAGAAGTACACCATGTACCTCTGAACTGTAGTGGGGTAGAAGAACAAAGTAGCAAAACATTGAAATACTTAAATAAAGTACAAGTATACTTGTGCCCAAGTATAGTACTTGTTGAGTTTATGAACTTAGTTACTTTACACCATGTGGCTATAAAGATAGAAAGACTTAAGCCTTGCACAGAGGCATGAAAATACATTTTCAAAATGCTCAACAGAGCTGCCAAAATTATAAACTGACTGCTACACAATTTAAAATAAATGCTTTTATATATTTCTATTAGATGTGACTCTTTGGCATTTCTGTTATTATTAACACTGCTGCTTTAGTTGTTCTGACTGCTGAAATCCTCTATTATTCCTCATTTTAAAGCCAATATTCCGTGGGGTGGGGGAGCCGGGGGCTCGGATCCTTGTCACCTTTTTCATACGGATGAGTTTGCATCCCAAAGCCTCAGTCACCTTAATTCATGTAATAAAAACATCTCAGGTCAGTAACACTCAAAGCTAAATGTGCAATACCATGTTCAGCTATGTTACTATTTATAATGTTATTGTTGTTACATCAGAAGATGTACATATTGGAATGATTTCTTAACTTACAGTAGGCTATTTTTTACAATGTGTGTTGGAAGGATTTATTAAATTACAATGAATATTTTCATTGTTGAAGGCTTTTAGAGAAGGATGAACTATAAGCCTGAATTACATTTTATACCTAAAAACATAAAAGCCACAATAAGTAAATACATAAATCACAATTATTGTAGTTATTTTTACCTCCCGTATTGCTTTCAACCCACCAGCTTTTATGGTGTTGTTACGTCACTAACTGTAAACTTGTCACAATACAGTCTATTGTCACTCAGAGTAACCTACAGTTAATTTAGCTGCTGGAGAAGAAAGATCAGGGGGGGAGGGGGGAGAGGGCTGCCGTTTCATTCACACTGTTTAAAAAACGGTAACAACGGACTATTTTTCTTAGCGGATGCATGTCAATTGAAATCAATACATACAACTATTTTTTAAATCAATAAAAACATTTTCTAAATCCATAAAAGCATTTAAATTAATATTGGGAGTCATGTCGTTACTTTGTTGAGAATGTGGCCATGTAATAAGCGGGACAATTTGCAGCGACTTGTTCCTTATGGGGAAAATAACACCCGTCATGCTGATCAAGATCCCTCCGCTGCGCGTTGGGATCCTGATCTGCCGACGAGGCTCCATTAAAATATAAATATTTTTAGTGAATTGCTGAGTTTAGGCACGTTAATAACGTCTTAACGAAGTTGAATACAGTATATTCATATGTGTCAGTGATTTCATGTCAATTCGGCGAACATAAACATAAATGATCGTGGTGAAGATGATGATTAAATTAGGATTAAAAATCGAGAGCCGGGCTGCATTTCCTCCCGTTTGTTTTTTTCGACTAAACAACATTATTTTGTTAAATAACAACATGGTGATGTTTTGTAAATGATTACATGTCTCTTATTTAGCACAGAGTATGATATCCGTGACATATGGATCTTAACAAAGTTCCGCTGTACATCCAGCGTACTGTATCTCACTTTATTTCACATGAGCTCCAGTGTGGAACCCCACTGTACCCCCTGGTGGATCAATGATCCATTGCAGCTGGCTTCATTATAATTACATTTATCTATCACGGGGGCGGTCTCAAGTCAAGCTGGAGGTTTTCCCTTGAGCGAAGGCAGATCACGTACCAATCACGGCCCTCGCGTTTTAAACTGTCTGAAATGAATCGCTACATCTGTAGACCCTCCAGAAAAACGTGATTCTGCGATCGCAGAATTTACCGCATAATCAGCAAAATGGCGCAGATTTTTAAAAGGCCGCATATTTATCAAAAGGCTGCATAATCCCCGCATTTTTCCACACAAAGTTGAGAAAAAAAAAAGTTAACTCGTCTTGACGTGACGTCATCAGCTCGCGCATCACAGAATGTAAACAACACTGTATAGAGTGAACGTGTGGAGCTCACACGATAGAGAAAACACCAAGATGAAAAAATCTAATCCATCTCATTTACCGACGAACATTTCTACTAAAGACCGGGCAAAAAGTGGGGGGAAACTATTCTGCACCCCGTGCAACTGTGTGTTGGAGCATAAGAGAAAATCGACGGTGACGACCCACTTTGATTAATTCAAACATTCGAAAATGCTTTCTGCTGCTGCGGACAAGAAAGCCAAACGACTCACGTTCACCGAGGCATCAACCTCCAAAACCCTTTCGAGGGCTACAAGAAACGAAGTGAGTAGCCTACAAGATTGAAGCTGGTCAGATAACGAACGAGTAAATGAAAACAGGATGAGGCGGAGAAGTGTGTGTGTGTGTGTGGGGGGTGTGTGTGTGAACCATCTCCACCTGAGGCATCCAGAACCAAAACAGCATGTTGATATAAAGAGGCATACTCTCATCGGTCCCTCAGACAGGACATGAAGTTCCAAGCTGAGCCACGAGATTTTGCACAAGAGCAGAGTGTGGGACATGAGAGCGGAATAAGCCCTCCATGCAACAGCGAAGAGACTGTAAAGGAGGAGATGAAACGCAAAGCAGTTGGGCCACTGAAAAGAGTTACAGCGGAAGGATTCAAGAGCGGATGGACTGAGGAGAAGACAGGACGGAGGACTTGGCATGACCTAGCAGAATGTGAGGGGGTCGTGGCTTGACAACCAGAGGGGGAGAAAAGGAAAACGGGAGTGAGTGAGTTTACACATAAAACACACTTATTTACAAACGCACACGAAAAGGTGACTTGAAACTATTGAAGTAAAAAGAGGAAATAATCATAAAACACACTGAGGGTACTGGGGGATAAAGGGGTAGACATGATGAAGATATTCACCACACTTTAAGCAGTGGGTGTTTTGGACTTAGGAGTACAGAGTAGAACATATTCTTCAATCTTTTCATCATATAAACAAATTATTCTTTAAGAGATTCTTTTATTCATGTGCGAATTTGGGGAAGATTTAATTTGTTACAATATAGACCTACAGTTTAAAGGGATAGTTTTAGTGACCACTCTATAAGAGCAGCCAAATCTTTATTTGTATGGAAAATGTTAAAGGTAGCGCTAGTACCAAGCCAAATATAGTATTCCAATCTAAAGTATTGATTTAACCATTGTAGCATAGTTATTACCATAGGAGAACTGTTAAAGTGGAAATAACATTTATTTGTCATCCAAGATGTAGAGTTTTAAAAAGATACTGGGCAAAGAGCGATTGCAAATTTTTATTTTGAAAAAAGCAATATAATTGGGAGTATTACATGCGGGGCCTTGGATCACTCATTGTAATGGTGCATATTTTCGACAACCAATATCGTTCAGGGAGAAGGGGTCGCTCAACCCACCCTACAGATGTTTTAAATCGTACTTGCAGCTTCACAGGGAGCGCACAGCACCAGAGTATGAGTTTTAAAAAACAAGTGCCACCACCTCCTAATGGTCATCCATTTAATCACTGATGACCTGAAATTTAGAGATGTTATTTAAAGTAGAAACATATCTGCCATAAGTGAACATTTCTAAATTGAACTACAAACCATTGGTGAAATAACTTCTGTTTTTAAAATCCTTGCTAAAGGAGGGAGTAATTGTTACATGTTCGGACACCCAAGGTTCCACACACTGTTAAAGGGGTTACATTGCTCTTTGAAGGGAACTGAATTGAAGATAAATTAGTATAATGAGTTAGGGATAATCCACTGGTTTTCACACCATTTCAGGGATTTTAGCACTGCATTAGAACAGACCACCCAAAGGTACTGAAGTAGGAACTTTTAAGTGATGAAATTCTACAACTGCTGTAACTGACAAAAATCTTCACCCAGAAATGACTGTCTAAAACATGCCGTATCCCAGAGTAGATGTTTGGTGGTATCTTGGAACTAAAACCTTGTATTCAGTCTTGTCACAGGATTGGACTGGGACCTGTACGGAAGAGGATTAGGGCCACATAAAAAAGATTCTTAGCAGGATTTGAAAAAAATATGTTTTCTTTTTGTTCTGAGAAAAAATTCAGAATTCTGAGATTAAAGTCAGAATCTTTTCTTAGAATTCTGAATTTTATCTCAGAATTCTGACTTTAATCTCATAATTCTGACTTTTTCCTCAGAACAAAAAAACATTTTTTTTTTGGGTGAAAAAAGTCAGAATTTTGAGATTAAAGTCATAATTCTGACTTTTTTCTCAGAACAAATTATTATTATTTTTTTTCAAATCCTCCCAAAAAAAAGATCATGTGGCCCTAATCATCACCACCAAGGACCAGAGGACCAGCATACAGCGGCCTCCACCTCCATCTGTGCCTGCCACAAGATCAAGATACACCTCGGTACAAAGGCCTCCACCACAGCCATCACGATCAACCCAGCCAGCAAAGAAATCTCGCCTAGCACACCTACCTCCCTCCGACACAGCCACCAGCAGCCCATGCACCATCACCCCCACCTAGACAGCAGCCAGACCCACTGTCTTGGATGACAGACAAAGACCATGGCACTGCTCCCCCTGTCTTTACATTTATAATGAATAGTTGGTTGAGAAAGATCTGATATTGTCAGGGTTCGTACGGTCATTAAAAACCTGGAAAAGTCATGGAATGTAATATTTTTCCCAAAGTTTTGGAAAAGTCATGGAAATATAACTAAAGTTGCATCAAATATAATGTATATGTTATCTAATCGCCAAAATAGTAATACTATAATGATAATAAATACTGTATCGTATAATGAAACGTAGAATGGCAACTGTGGCAGTATTTCGCTGGTGAGAGATGTTTACAATCACGCCCTCTAGTCTACAGGAGCTACTATTTGATATAAAGCTGCCAAGATGCCAGGGAAGTGCAGTTTCAACAATGTATGGCTTCTAAAAGATAAGTAGCCTACCAATTGTGGTTATCAAAAGACATTGACCCAAGACGTGCTAAATGCAAACTGTGTTGTAACATATTCGATATTTCGAATATGGGCGAGGTAGCGCATGCTAGCCACATGAAAGAGAGTCATTTTTTTTGGTCATGGAAAAGTCATTGAAAATCATTGGTGAAAAAGTGTATGAACCCTGTATTGTAAATATTGAGATTTTACAGTTTCTTATGTTAACATAAATAGTTGGTTGAAAAAAAAAGTTGTAATGCTCAATTTGTATTTGTACACATCACATGAACCTCAGTATGGAATATGAAGTCATGAATCAGTCCTGATGTAACTTTTCTGTGGTGAAAGTAGAGTGATAGAACTATTTTACTCCAAATTCTAATTTACATATTTTCATTTTAGACATGAACAACACATTTATATAGGCCCATAGTGTAATTCATATATTCCACTACTTTTGTGAACCAAAAACGTTGGTAAACCAAATCTGAAACACCAAAAAAAATGGATGACATTAGTACATCTGTGTTTTCACAAGAGTTTTTAAGTTTTCCAAAAATCTGATTTCTAAGCTAAGTATCTCATAAGACAGTGCTCTAAGGTGAGTGACATTGCATTTCTAGCAAGACCAGAGACTGAACATTTTGATATGTAACACCATGCCATGTTATAAGAAGTACATTTAAACGGTGATTTAAGGAGACATAAATACCCTTCACTTCAGTAAGATAAGGTAAGGTAAGGCGATTTTATTTTAAAAGACAATGAAGCCAGGTTATATTGATTGATATATTTATTATATTGAAAGGCAAATTAATACATAGTCCCCTGACTCTGGAATAACCTACAATTTACAGCCTCACATTGTCAGGAACTTTTCATCTACAGATTGCTTTGGTCTGGCTTTGTTCTTCACTGATTGGTTACTGAAACTTTGAACTTAAATGGACCTCCCCATTTATTAAACGGACCTCCCCGTTTATTCGCGCGTAGTTTTACACGAATAAACGGACCTCCCCGTTAATTCGCGCAAAACTACGCGTGAAACTACGCGTGAATAATGGCGCAAATGGCTTTCCATACTCACCGGGGTTTAATCTGCGCGCGAGGGTGATTCTATGGAAAGCCAAAAGTGCCATAATACGGGGGTGAAAAAACGCGCGAACATACGGGGAGGTCCGTTTTTTCGCGCGAAAAAACGGGCCAATATACGTGCGAATGTTCGCGCGGTTTTTTATATGATAATGAGCCCCTCCTTCTGATTTCCTTAGCCAATAAGTTCAAAGTGTCTGTAACCAATCAGTGAAGGGTAAAGCCAGACCAAAACAATCTGTAGATGAAAAGTTCCTGACATGGTGAGGCTGTGCTGTAAATTGTGCATTATTCCAGATTCAGGGGACTAAGTATTAATTTGCCTTTGAATATAATAAATATATCAATCAATATATCAATATAACCTGCCTTCATTGTTTTTTTAAATAAAATGGCATTACCCTTTTCCTTAAACCTCTGGAGTGTGAAGTGAAGGTATTTTCTCAATTTTTAGATGTCTCCTTAAATCCACTTTTAAATGTACTTCTTATAACATGGCATGGTGTTACATGTCAAAATGTTCAGTAGTCTCTGGTGTTGCTAGAAATGCAAATTCACTCACCTTAGAGCACTGTCTTATGAGAAACCTAGCTTAGAAATCCGATTTTTGGAAAACTTCAAAACTGTTGTGAAACACATATGTACTCATGTCATCCATTTTTTTTGGTGTTTCAGATTTTGTTCACCAAAGTCTTTGGTTCACAAAAGTAGTGAAATATATCAATTACACTATAAGCCTATATAAAAGTGTTGTTCAGGTTGAAAAAGTTCTGATATTGGAAATATTGAGATTTTACAGTTTCATATGTTAACATAAATAGTTGGTTGAAAAATAAAGTTGAAATGCTGAATTTGTATTTGTACACATCACATAAACCTTGGTATGGAATATGAAGTCATTATTCAGTCCTGATGTAACTTTTCTGTGGTGAAAGTAGAGGGATGGAAATATTTTACTCTAAATTATAATTTACACATTTTCATTTTAGACATGAACAACACATTTATATAGGCTTATAGTGTAATTGATATATTTCACTACTTTTGTGAACCAAAGACTTTGGTGAACAAAATCTGAAACACCAAAAAAAATGGATGACATGAGTACATATGTGTTTCACAACAGTTTTGAAGTTTTCCAAAAATCGGATTTCTAAGCTATGGTTTCTCATAAGACAGTGCTCTAAGGTGAGTGAATTTGCATTTCTAGCAAGACCAGAGACTACTGAACATTTTGACATGTAACACCATGCCATGTATAAGAAGTACATTTAAAAGTGGATTTAAGGAGACATCTAAAAATTGAGAAAATACCTTCACTTCACACTCCAGAGGTTTAAGGAAAAGGGTAATGCCATTTTATTTAAAAAAACAATGAAGGCAGGTTATATTGATATATTGATTGATATATTTATTATATTCAAAGGCAAATTAATACTTAGTCCCCTGAATCTGGAATAATGCACAATTTACAGCACAGCCTCACCATGTCAGGAACTTTTCATCTACAGATTGCTTTGGTCTGGCTTTACCCTTCACTGATTGGTTACAGACACTTTGAACTTATTGGCTAAAGAAATCAGAAGGAGGGGCTCATTATCATATAAAAAAACCGCGCGAACATTCGCACGTATATTGGCCCGTTTTTTCGCGCGAAAAAACGGACCTCCCCGTATGTTCGCGCGTTTTTTCACCCCCGTATTATGGCACTTTTGGCTTTCCATAGATTTCATGCGCGTGTAAAAGCACATTTTCCGCTCGTGAATAGCTTGTTTTGCGTGCTAGAATATTGACCCACATCTGACTCCATACCAGGATCGTCACTGAAGAAGGATAGACACAAACAGAAAGACAGTATTAAACCTTGTGGGACAGGGTGGGTCGTTACAAGGAGGGTGCTGTAGCTTTACAGACTTAATCACTAGTTTGTACACAATACAACAAACTAGTCTATAAGCAAACCATAGAAGGCAGGCAAATCAATACTTAGGCAACAAATAGCCTATAGGCACGGTCAAATACAGCTAAAACCTAAGATAAAGAAAAGGAAAGGCAAAACAGTAGCAAACTAATCCTAAAATAAATGGAGATTAGAAATTGTATAAAGACTTATATGAATGTCCTTCAATGTACATACAATTAATCTCCTACCTCTGGTCGCCCCTACTCCTGATTCACTGATCTACTCAAATATCACCTCACTGGATACCTCCGCAGCGGTGATTCTCTACACAGTCTCTGCTGGGGCTGTCAAGCTATGTCAGCTATAGGTGGAGAAACCATGCATGCCTGAATGCTTGTTAGTGCAGGCGTGTTTGTTAATATTAAATTCAGATTCACTGCTTTTTTAAACATTCCCATATTGCTGCTAAAATGCTATTGAGCACCTCCTACTGTCTGCATATCATATCAGTTCCCACCATATGTTGAAAACACAAAATTCTGCATTATTAATTCCAAATTACAACTTCATGTAATCATGTGAGGACAATCTTAGGCAGAGTAATTATGAGCAATAACTTAATGACAAAAGGGATTTGCTCATTAATAGCAGTTTTATTGCTGTTTGATTATTTCCTACATTACAAGAAAATGTGATAATCACTAGAAAAAGAAAAGAAAACTGATAAAGCACATGACATGAGGCATTTTAAATCAGAAGACATGTTGGTAAACGTACAGGCGTAAAACATACTCCGATATAAAGCTCAGTTGTAATCAGCTGATAAGGCTTCATGGTCCTGTTCCTGCTACAAGTCAACATGTCTGCCATAAAAAAGGTCTATTGAACTTCTTCCATCAGGCAAAGTAAGACATAAAATAGAAAGTTAAAGAGAAAAGGACAACATTTAAAGCAATCAAAGCTTCATATTCTTGTTGGATGTTTGCTGTGGAGTCGCAGCTTAATTACATTACATTACATGTTACTTGTTATTTTTATCCAAAGCGATTTACATACTCAATACTGTGGACATTCCCCACAGGAGTAATTTGGGGTGAAGTGTCTTGCCCGGGGACACAACAACATGCTGACTGCAGTGGGGTTTGAAGCTGTGACCCCCTGTTCCGAACACCTAGAAACAAGGGCCCACTATGCCACACGGCCCCGTGGGCTTCTTGCAAGGGCATCCAAAACGAACTTTGTAGTCACGGCACATGCCCTTTCTCTGGTCCTTGTTGCGGCAAGCAAATCCCTGAGTCGGATTGAAGCTGAAAAACAATACCAATTATTAAATGAATCAGTTCGATAGTTATATGAAGAAGAACGATTTAAAAAGCAAACAAAAAGGTATTTCAAATTGGATATGTTGCTTAAACCATAATTCATGTTTAGCTCTGATATAAACCCAATGCAGTTTATTAAAGTACATTAATGCTAGTTCAAATAAACCTCTACAACCCTTTCAATTATCATAATTGTTCCTGTTGTCAGGTGGAACTTTGTTTCTAATGTTTTAGCTCTATGAAACATGATGTACTTATATGATTCTGCTTTCTTCAAGTTTGTATTTTGTTGGTCGAACGCACTTATTGTTAGTCACTTTGGATAAAAGCGTCAGCTAAATGCAATGTAATGTAATGTAATATTAAACATCTCAGATATCCAATACAATGACATTTCTTCTAATTAAAATGAAATGTCCATGTAGAGAGTTCCTATTCACTGTTATAGGTGCAGTTACAGGCAGCACATGTGGGTGACTTGTAAGCAGTTTTAAATGTTCAGAAGTACCAATGTATTCCCGGGATGTGGTTAAATAATCATTTGCATTATTTCAGTGAGGCAACTTACATAGAGAAGTTCTCCCCTGTGGAGATGGCTGGGGTCATCGTGTCAGTGGTAACGACCTCAATGTACAGAGGGTTTTCACAGATCTGTCTTGGGTATTCTTTCCTCAGGTTACTCAAAAGCTCCCAGTCCCCTGTGCCACTGGGATTGTCACGGTCAAACCATCTGGACCAGCACACTGCAAGGAGCAAAAAACGAGTGAGAGGACGACTGGGTAGGAAGCTGTAAAACTCTCCTAAATGAATGCTTATTCAAGAGAGTGTTTATACAGTGTGGTGTGCTCTTACCTCCTCCACCACAGAAAGGGGGATGGCAGCTGAAACGAACACGGTAGTCACTGCACTTCTTGTTTTTGGGTTGATCAACGTTTCTGCAGACGAATCCTGAAGTGACGTCATTTCTGAAAAGAAAAAGTTTAGTCCAGATGGAAATATTTCCCAAAAATGTTGATTGGGCGCCATGGGGATTCTGTACAGACATTCCTGTTCCCTGAAGGATAAATGCTTTCTTCTTTTTTAGGCCTTTCCTCCAGTGCCAACAGGAAGTTGACAAGAGCAGTTCTGAGCGTTTTAACAGATTGGATGGATAGCAATTTCATTCAGTAAACACATTCATGTCCCCCGCAGGAATAAGTGTAATCACTTTGGCAAGCCAACATTTGCATTTAAATCTATTCAACACTGTTCCTAAGTGCACCCTCACAAAGCCAGCATTTTGTTTAACTAGTGTGTAGCCACTGAAGGCTTGTGAGAAAGATAATTGATTTAAAATATATCCAGTACTTTACAATTGTGACTGGCAACTGACTGAACCCCCTCTACTTATTCCCATTGCTCATTGGTTACCAAGTATATGGCTAGTCAATAGAGCAAACTAGTATGTGGAAATATAATTTGGTGTCAACAAGTACACAAACATATGCAGTAGCAACACTTAAGCAACACATTCAGTAGAATACAGTATCAACCATCACATCAAACATTCAAATTACTCCTACTTGTTCAGCACTTACTTAAAAATCACATCCCCTGCTCTGATCACACTGAGTCCAGAGAGGGTCGTGGCCTCTATACCCTGTGGTTTGCGGCAGATCTTTCCAGGGTTCTCCTTGTAAAGATTGGATAAGGTTTCCCAGTCTCCAGATCCACTGGGGTCATCTCTGTCAAACCAGTCAGTCCAGCATTCTGGATATGGGCATTTAAAATGAGATAAATAAGCAACAATACATTTAAAACATTACTGAAACAGCACATGTTGGGATTTGTGAAGTGTCAATAGGTATGATTTGCTTACGAATGTGGGTGGGATAGTCGCAGGGAAGTTCTAAATAGAATACAAAAAAAACAGAATTATGAGTGTCAGAAATGCCTATTAAGAAAGGGAGCCACTGAATGGTTTAAATAACTATTTACGTGGCATAATCTCTGGAACTTCAGTCTTCTGGTGGCTTTCTGGTAAAGGTTAAGAGAAAAATGTTACAAACTGTGACTTTGTATATTCCGGCTGAAATACAAATAAGATCATGTCATTTTTATAATTAACCTACCCAAGAACAATGCGGCAACAATGGCAACACTTAACTATCAGAGAAAATACAAAATGTAAAGTTTATTATGACATACTTTATATACAGAACTTGTAAATCTACATAGAATAAAAGGAAATATAATCCAAAATTGAACATTACCAATTTGATCATGGTTGCAGAGGATCAGGGACCTTTAAATCTGTAAGTGAAGTTAGAAATTAGGAATTTAAATCAACATGAGCATTATCAAAATAAATGGAGTTGCTTGAAATAAAAATAATGTGAGATGAACTTTCTATTTTATTTCAGTTTTAACAAGAAAACAACTTTTAACTAATGCTGAAAATGTGTGCAAAGGTTGAAAGCTATACAAAAAATCATACCAATGCATTGCAGCATTTACACTAAATACATTTACAATCTAAGCATGCAACAAAAATCACATTATTTTAAAATCAATAGTTAAAAAAAAGTGAAGTAAATTCTAAAAATGAAGTTCAGAAAAAGAAATAGTTGCATGTTAAATTTTTCAGCAAAAACAAAAGAGACTCACCAGCAGGACCTCTCAGTGGAACAGTTTGGTTCATGAAGTGCTCTCCTGTCTCCTTAAATACAGCTGGGGGACTAAATATCCCCCCCCCCCCCCCCCCACACACTGGAATCACCAGTTTTTTCTTTCAAAACAAGAATGCAGTTTTCAAAAAAATTGAACAAGATACGCCTTGCACAATCATTCTAAATTTCTAGTGGGGGTTGAATGAGAATACAATAATTGGAGATAAGGTGTTCACCTCTACCATTCCTCTGTGGTAACTTTAAAAGCTCCTATATATGATGGACCTGTTTCACACGTAAATCCAAGAGGATGCATGGACACCTGCTTTGTGTCTTATTTAGGGGAAAACTCAGGTTGGGTTCATCTTACTTTTTTGTTCTCTGTATTTTGCTATGTTACCACAATTTGAGAACCTGACAGGAAATTATATAGTTATTTCACTTTATACAATCTTTAAGATAAGATAAGATGGACCTTTATTAATCCCCGTGGAGAAATTCAGTATTTTCATGCAGCAGTAACAGTGAAGTTAAACATTCAGTTTAATGTTGGGGTTGGGTTACACAAATGATGGATGCATTATCCGCTGCTACACCCCTTTTTACTACTTTGGTATTCTAGAATAGTTGTTCCAATTAAGATTTTGATCAAAGGTCTATTGATTAGCCAGAGAAAAAGGGGCAACTTGAGGTCAGCAGTACCTCAATATGAACACAACATAACGTAACATCTTGCTGACACAACACTGAATGACGTGAATGTCGATCAAAAGTTCAAATACCCATCATGTTTGAAATGTATATAAAACTCCTAATATTTGAAATATGTGAAAATGAAAGTGTGTACAGATCATTAATCATTGAATAGAAGAAGAAAATACAGGTAAAAGCAGCTTAAGTGATATAAATAGTTGGAAAGTGGTCACGTGTGAAATGGATGAAGGATGCAAAATAAATAGTAAACAATAAAATAAGTTGAAATGGGAGTTTTAGAGACATTGAGCTCAGATGTGAAAGAGTTTTCTTTAACTATCAAATAAAGCCTTGAATCTTGAATCTACCTTACGGGGGGAAACAGGATGATCTCCTGAACAACCTTTTTGCATACTAAATATGTAAAGGCTACTCTTTAAAATGCAATAGCCACAACAGGTTAAAACATTTGCTGTAAGGAAGGAGGGGAAGATGCTGCTCAACGTGTTCATCTAGAACTCTTACTGATGCCGGGAAATGCTACTTTCTGCTCACCTGTTATTCCAGAGAAGGTGTTCCAATCAAGATTTGGATCAAAGGTCTGTTGATTTGTACAAAACAACCTCTGGAAGCCCATCTTTCCAGTCAAACCTGGGAGGCCGCTCATCAAAATACTTTGAGCACAGAAGATAGAAAATGCTGCTGAACCAGTCAGAGTTCAGGTTAGTGGGGTAAACAAAGTACGTTGCAGAGCAGGTTAGGAAACGTTCCCTCCATACATTTCTGCTTCCAGTTACCATTCCTTCACTTCTCTAGTCAGGCAGGTTCAGTGAGAACTTTTTCTCTTAAAGCTGCGGCCTGATGACGGCCTGACGACAATTATTAAATATAAGTAGGAAATACAGGTAAAAGCAGCTTAAGTCATCTACATTGTTGGAAAGTGGTAACGTCTTAAATGGATGAAGGAAGCAAAATAACGAGTAACCAATACAATAAGTTTAAATGGGACTTTTAGAAACATTGAGCTCAGATATGAAGGAGTTTTCATTAACTATCCTTTAATGGAATAAGGAAAACATCAGGTAAGGTCGAAGCTCTGACAAGCGTTAAACTATAAGCACTTTTATTTAAATAGAAGAGGTCCATCCTTAGTTTCATAATTCGTTTTCTACTTCTATTCTGTTTTATTTGTATTTAATCGCACATTTCAAAACATTCTCTTGCACTATTTTATTTGTTTTATATCCTATATATATTCATGTTGCCCTGTTGGAGGAGCCTGACTTACATGGTTCATTTCAATATCTAAACTGCAGCTACTGTGCACATGACAATAAAGCCTTGAATCTTGAATCTACCTTACGGGGGAAACAGGATGATCTCCTGAACAATGATTTGCACACTACCTATTTATACTCTTAAAAAAATAATAGCCATAACAGGGTAAAACATTTACTGTAAGGAAGGAGGGGAAATGCTGCTCAACGCGTTCATCTAGAACTCTTACTGATGCCGGGAAATGCTACTTTCCGTTCCCCCCTATTCCAGGTGTTCCAATTAAGATTTTGATCAAAGGTCTGTTGATCAGCCAGAGAAAAAGGGTCAACTCCAGGTCAGCGTAACCTCAATATGAACGCAAAAATAACATCTTTCACATTTACTTGATATATCTAGCTTGCTTGGAGCTTGATTTTGTACAAAACAACCTCTGAAAGTATGACAAGCCGATTTAACTTTTATTCATTTCTGGAGGATATCAAAAAATCAATTCTTACTAGTAAGAATGTTTATTTATGATATCAAAAATAGAATTTTAACTAGTTGTAATGTGTATTTCTGATATCAGAAATGCAATTTTAACTAGAATAAAAAGGAAATATAATCCAAAATCAAACGTTACCAATTTTATCATGGTTGCAGATGATCAGGGACCTTTAAAACTGTAAGGGAAGTTTGCTTGAAATAATCTGAATGTGAGATGAACGTTCTATTTTATTTCAGTTTTAACAAGAACACAGCTTTTAACTAATGTGGAAAATGGGTGTAAAGGTTGAAAGCTAAAAAATAATCAGCACAAAAAAATATATATATAAGAAAGCTAAATACAAGTTCAATAGTTCATGCTTAACATTTAAATGAATTCTGTAGCCAAATTATTGCAACAATGTCATTTTCAAAGAAGATTTAAAGGTTCCCTCAATAGAATTATATTATCAAACAACAAGCAAATTAGCAAGCAGACCACACACAAACACGACACGTAACAACAACCCCCCCCCACCCCCCCAACTAATGAAGCTCAGCGCAAGTTCAGGCAGGAAGACCTATCACTTCGTATTGCACGTCATGGCAATACTCGCTCCCTTCACTAAATGATAGGGAGCGCCATTCCTCAGCTAACCTATCACTTCCCTCCATTCACAAGCCTAATTATCGCACCTGTTAATCCCTCTATATATGCTCTACCCTTTTCCATCAGCTGTCTCCCAGGTGTCAATGCGCAACCCTCCTCCACCCCTTCGCCTCCTGCTTCCAACTCAGGGCCAAGCTTAACCTTCTCCCTTCCAACCAGACCTAACCACTAATCACCACCACCAGTGTCTAGACCCGGGGGGGTTCATCGGAAACGGTTCTTTCCCATCCCGAATGATATCCTACAAAACCTGGGCCTAACCGCCAAATACCATTTCATTCACTTGTCATAAACTGTCATCATTATGTTTCATTTATATAATGTGACCCGATAATAAACATGTATTTCATACATCACGTCTCTTCTGATTGAACTGTTTGAACCCCATAGCGATACCTGCACTCACCATTCCACAACTATACATATTAACTTGGGGCACATCCCCCATCACTTCAGACCCCAAAACACACAAGGCATTCACCAAAACACACACGTTATACAGCTCAAGCAGCCAACTTTGGAGCAACACATGGAGAAACTCTATTGGCCAGTGGCAGTGAAACTGCAGGAGCAGTGGCAAGGTCTGCCACACCTCCACACACTGTTGGGCTACAGTTCCCCAACTAGAACGCTTCGGCTTCAATTTCTTGTCACACAATGTTGAAGTAAACACTTGGTCGGATGGCATGACATACAGTAGGAGACTTCTTCAAAGTTTGTAGAACTGGTTGAAACACACACTGAACACACATCTACACCACTCTGAGCCGGTCCACACCCAGCTTCAGAGACGGGAACACCCACATCCACAGCACTATTACAGACAGACACAGAACTTAATGGCAAATCACCACTCTGTCGCATTGTAACTGGTTGCTGGTCTTTTGGTTTTACTGTAGACTGCTTGGAAGCTGCCACCTGCTGCTTCCAAGCTACACACTCTGCAACTAAATGAACAGGGTCAAGACAACAGAAACAAAATCTTTTAGTCTTGGGACCTGGAAGAGAAAAATAATGAGCATGTGACGTGTGGCATGCCTGTTACGAGCTTTCCGTAAAGAAACACGACGAGAAGAATTACACTGAGCCATAACACAACTGTGCGTTAACACAAGCTCATCCGCCATAGTGGCCATATAGGTTATTTTTTGTTCATTTAAGTTAACACTATGTTCTGGTACACAGTTTTTAAATTTCGCCAACATCATAAGTTCACACATTGAGGTAAGGTCATCAGCTCCTGACAATGGTTGTGTACCCGAAGAGGTACCAACTGAACCTGTCTGCAGCTCTAGCTCACGCATCCTGTCTATAAATAGGCCCTTGAAGCCATGGAATATTGGGAGATTACTAGAAGAGAATAGTAAACCATAATGCTGCGAAGCTTCAACACTTCTATATCACTTCAGTTCAGTGCAGATTACATTTGACTTCTCCTCTTCAGTTTTATAATAAAAGTTTCCCAGATTGCATTTAGTTTACTCCCTCTCTCTCTCTATTCTCTGTACAGTCTTATTGGAGGACAGACGTGCACACTCGATACTAGTACATGCCACCAAAAGGGCAGTATTGATGCAGTGAAAGCATTTGCAAAACACCAGCAGAACTCAGGGTTTCCCCAAAGCAAGAGAACATGTTCAGCCCCTGATTTTAAAATCTGTATGATACACTGCAGTTTCTTTTCAGCACCTATCACAAGTGCTTATCTCCAAAGGAAATATTGATACTGTTGAGGGGGAACAGGAATCACCTTGTATACCTTCCTGCTCCTCTCACAGTGAGTATGTGTCTGTAGTGCTTATGTGTGTACATTTGAGGATCTAGTGTGGGTTGGGGGCTCCCATCAGGAGCATTGGACTGGGAGAAACATGACAGAGGTGGGATTCAGGTCAGCAGAGAGAGTTTGTGAGGACACTGCTCCGAAAACACACAGTAATGGATAGACAGGAAGCTATAGGTGGAGAAACCATGCATGCCTGAATGCTTGTTAGTGCACGCGTGTATGTTAATATTAAATTCAGATTCACTGCTTTTTTAAACATTCCCATATTGCTGCTAAAATGCTATTGAGCACCTCCTACTGTCTGCATATCATATCAGTTCCCACCATATGTTGAAAACACAAAATTCTGCATTATTCACACCAAATTACAACTTCATGTAATCATGTGAGGACAATCTTAGGAGTGGTTATGAGCAATAACTTAATGACAAAAGGGATTTGCTCATTAATAGCAGTTTTATTGCTGTTTGATTATTTCCTACATTACAAGAAAATGTGATAATCACTAGAAAAATAAAAGAAAACTGATAAAGCACATGACATGAGGCATTTTAAATCAGAAGGCATGTTGGTAAACGTATGGCGTAAAGCTCAGTTTTAATCAGCTGATGAGGCTTCATGGTCCTGTTCCTGCTACAAGTCAACATGTCTGCCGCAACATTTAAAGCAATCGAAGCTTCATATTCTTGTTGGATGTTTGCTGTGGAGTCGGAGCTTAATTCTTGCACGGGCACCCAAAGCGAACTTTGTAGTCACGGCACTCGCCCGATTTCTGGTCCTTCATGAGGCAAACAAATCCCTGAGTCGGATTGAAGCTGAAAAACAATACCAATTATTAAATGAATCAGTTCAATAGTTATATGAAGAAAACCAATTTTAAAAGAAAACAAATTATTTTTAAATATTGGATAGTATTTTAAATTGGATATGTTGCTTAGACCATAATTCATTTAGCTCTGATATAAACCCAATGTAGTTTGTTAAAGAACATTGATGTTAGTTCAAATAAACCTCTACAACCCTTTCCATTATCATACTTGTTCTTGTTGTTCATTATTTCAATGAGGCAACTTACCTTTGGAATTTCTCCCCTGTGGAGATGGCTGGGGTCATCGTGTCAGTGGTAACGACCTCAATGTACAGAGGGTATTCACAGATCTTTCCTGGGTTTTCTCTCCTCAGGCTATTCAAAAGCTCCCAGTCCCCTGTGCCACTGGGATCGTCACGGTCATACCAGTCGGTCCAGCACACTGCAAGGAGCAATAAACGAGTGAGAGGACGACTGGATAGGAAGCTGTAAAACTCTCCTAAATGAATGCTTATTCAAGAGAGTGTTTATACAGTGTGGTGTGCTCTTACCTCCTCCACCACAGAAAGGGGGATGGCAGCTGAAACGAACACGGTAGTCACTGCACTTCTTGTTTTTGGGTTGATCAACGTTTCTGCAGACGAATCCTGAAGTGACGTCATTTCTGAAAAGAAAAAGTTTAGTCCAGATGGAAATATTTCCCAAAAATGTTGATTGGGCGCCATGGAGATTCTGTACAGACATTCCTGTTCCCTGAAGGATAAATGCTTTCTTATTTTTCAGGGCTTTCCTCCAGTGCCAACAGGAAGTTGACAAGAGCAGTTCTGAGCGTTTTAACAGATTGGATGGATAGCAATTTCATTCAGTAACACATTCATGTCCCCCGCAGGAATACATGTAATCACTTTGGCAAGCCAACATTAGCATTTAAATCAATTCAACACTGTTCCTAAGTACACCCTCACAAAGCCAGCATTTTGTTTAACTAGTGTCTAGTATAAAACACTTAAGACTTGTGAGAAAGACAATTGATTTAAAATATACCCAGTACTGTAAAATGTTGACTGGCAACTGACTGAACCCCCTCTACTAATTCCCATTGCTCATTGGTTACCAGGTACTGTATATGGTTAGTAAATAGAGCAAACTAGTATGTGGAAATATAATTTGGTGTCAACAAGTACACAAACATATGCAGTAGCAACACTTAAGCAACACATTCAGTAGAATACAGTATCAACCATCACATCAAACATTCAAATTACTCTTACTTGTTCAGCACTTACTTAAAAATCGCCTCCCTTGCTCTGATCACAATGAGTCCAGAGAGAGTTGTTGCCTCTATAGCCTGTGGTTCGGGGCAGATCTTTCCAGGGTTGTCGTTGTAAAGATCGGAGAAGGTTTCCCAGTCTCCAGTTACAGTGGGGTCATCTCTGTCGAACCAGTCGGTCCAGCATTCTGGACATGGGCATTTAAAACATTACTGAAATAGCACATGTTGGGATTATGTGTCAATAGGTATGATTTGCTTACGAATGTGGGTGTGATAGTCGCAGGGAAGTTCTAAATAGAATAAAAAATAAACAAAATTATGAGTTTCAGAAATGTCTCTTAACAAAGGGAGCCATTGAATGGTTTAAAACAATTACTTTACCGGGACGCCGCTGGTGGCTCTCTGGTAAAGGTTAAGAGAAAAATGTTACAGACTGTGACTTTGTATATTTCGGGTGAAATACAAATAAGATCATGTCATTTTTATAATTAACCTACCCAAGAACAATGTGGCAACAATGGTAACACTTAACTATCGGAGAAAGTACAAAATGTAAAGTTTATTATGACATACTTTATATGCAGAACTTGTAAATCTACATAGAATAAAAGGAAATATAATCCAAAGTCAAACATTACCAATTTGATCATGGTTGCAGAGGATCAGGGACCTTTAAAACTGTAAGGGAAGTTAGAAATTAGGAACTCAAATCAACATGAACATTATCTAAATAAATGGAGTTGCTTGAAATTCTAAGAACGTGAGATTAACTTTCTATTTTATTTCAGTTTTAACTAGAAAACAGCTTTTAACTAATGCTGAAAATGTGTGTAACAGTTCAAAGCTATAACACAAATCATTGCAAATCATAGCTGAAAATGCAGGAATGTAAAAACACTTGCTTGACAAAAGTCAGCCACAAATGATAGATTTTAAAAAGCACACAACAATGCTGACTAATGTGTAATAAAAAAAGTAGTGAAGTAGTAGGAATTCTTCTCAAATGCATATACAACTATTGATGTATGAAAGATGTGAAAATGAAAGGGTTGTACAGAATATGAATCATTAAATAGAAGTAGAAAATACACGTAAAAGCAGCTAAAGTTATTTAAATTGTTGGAAAGTGGTAACGTGTTGAATGGATGAAGGATGCAAAATAAAGAGTAAACAATAACATAAGCTTAAATGGGACTTTTAGAGACATTAAGCTCAGATGTGAAGGATTTTTCAATAACTATGCATGTTGGAATAAGGAAAACATCAGGTAAGGTGGAAGCTCTGACAAGCGTTAAACTATAAGTTATTTAAATGGAAAAGGTCCATCCTTAGTTTCTTGCTAGAGTGACTTTGGAGACCGAAAGTCTTAGTTTACGTTGGAAACAGGATGATCTCCTGAACAAACTGGTTGGCACACGTATACTCTTTGCCGGGAACTGCTACTTTAGGTTGGTTAACCCCTAATCCTAACCCCAATTTAATTACATTTTCAAACAACAACCAAATTCATAATTTCCTTAAAGAGCTGAATATTTTGAGTTCAAGGGTTTCTGCTGCTTAACGTTTGCTGAAGTAGTTAGTACTTGAACTTGAATGCTAAATCAGCATGTACACTAAATACATTTACAATCTGAGCATACATTCAACACAAATCACATTATTATCAAATCAATAGTTAGAAAAATAAATAAATAAAAGTAATTTTAAAAATGAAGTTCAGATAATACATTATTGCACGTTAAATGTCTCAGCAAAAACAAGAGAGACTCACCAGCAGGACCTCTCAGTGGAACAGTTTGGTTCATGAAGTGCTCTCCTGTCTCCTTAAATACAGCTTTGGGAGTAAATATTCCCCCCCACTGGAATCACATGTTGCTAACCTCACCCTAAGAAAACAATGCAGTTTAAAAAAAAACTGAACGAGATACACCTTGCACAATAATTCTCAAATTCGAGGGGGTTGAATGAAAAAACAATAATTGGAGATAAGGTGTTCAACTCTGCCATTCTTCTGTGGTCACTTTAAACCTCCTATAAATACTGGACCTGTTTCACACGTAAATCCAAGAAGATGCATTTGTGCCTTATTGAGTATATTGAGTATACTCTTTAAAATGTAATAGCCATAACAGGATAAAACTTGCACTGTCACGAAGGAGGGGAAAATGCTGCCCGACACGTTCATCTAGAACTCTTACTGGTGCTGGGAACTGCTACTTTGGGTTTAGGTTAATATGAAGCTGGTTGGAGTTTTTGTCACTTTTTGTCATTTTGTGGCCAGATGTATAATTTAGTTTGATTCTGTAGTTAAAGGTGTGCAACTGCCAAACATTATTATATGTTTGATACCTAAAGTTAAACATGAAAAGTGAAAACTGTGGGTCTTACAGCAGGTCAAAGTTGTTTAACTGTTTATGTTTTTTTTCAGGAGATTTTTAAAGTTCCTTTTCACTGTAGAAATATTGATTGCAAATAATGTATATATAAGAAAGCTAAATACAAGTTTCATAGTTCATGTTTATTGAACCAATGGCATTTTCAAAGAAGATTTAAAGGTTCCCTCAATTACATGTCACTTTTTAGACTCTTTTATCCAAAGCGACTTACATACTCAATACTGTGGACAATCCCCACAGTAGCAATTTGGGGGTGAAGTGTATTGCCCAGGGACACAACGACATGCTGACTGCAGTGGGGTTTGAACCCCTGATCCGAACACCAACGCACAACCCAAACATTTTTTTTAAATAAAATAATACTTTATTCCGAGTGTTCTTGCTTTTCTCTTTGGAAGTCATCACATAACGGCATTGTAATACACGGTTCGGCTGCATTAAATATTACATATCTGCCATAGATATTTATTTATAGAGCCCTGATCAGAAGACCTTTTGACAAACTGTAAGAAATGCCGCCAAAACTGAATACGTGACGTGGACCATAAATATATTAGCAATTAAACAACATCTTCCATTTCTTTTCACACAATCCGTCTCCTCGCAGTATCAACACTAATTCGGCTGAGTTTTACATTTGATCCAATTGGTAGATAGGCTATATTTACACCATAACGGGGCACAGCTGATAGAAAGGGATTTTTTTGTAATTTTTAAAGATATTATTTACTGAGCTACCTTTCCAACTCCTCATGCAGTTGACTGTTACAAGTCTATACAGGTTCATGGTACAATGCATAAGCTTCAAATTGAGAGACTGAATCTGTATCTTCCTTTACCGTTGTTTTAATTTCACAATAAAGTTAATAGTCATATTATGTTTGATATAATTATGTTTTATTAACTACACCACTGGTTTTTTAACCCGCACCGTCTAGTGGTTAAAGCACGTTATTGAATTTTGTTGTTGAATAAGTTTTATTTGATGAAAACATTTAAATATTAAGAGTAGCCTACATACAAAATTGGGGGAAAGTAGAAGGCATGATAGAAATATAGAATAGAAAATATCAAGAAGATACTGTAGTGATCTCTACGATAAAACAGTTTAGTGCAGGTCGTCCAAAGATTTTAACAGGAGGATGTGCAAAACAGACAAACTAATAAGGCTTTATTTAAACATTAAAGAATACTTTAAGTTAAGGTCTTCTTTTGAATAAGAAATTTTTTTTGGGGTTATCCACAGAAAATATGAAGTCTGACAAAGTACTTAACGTCCAATATATTGCATAGTTTATTTTGGCACTTGACAATCACCTTCCCTGAATTTGACTCAGGTGTAACTAAAGTCTGATTTAAGGGTGTTTATATTTCACATCATTAATCAGAATCTGCAAAGTAACTACAATAAATGTAGTGGGGTAAAACCTCTGAATTGTAGTGGAATAGAACAAAGTAGTATGCTGCTGTAACAAAAACATTTCCCAACTTGGGATCAATAAAGTATATCTTATCTTATCTTAAGATGATCGATGGCTACTGCCATATTTGCAAAATGTCCCTCTGAACCTTGACAAGTGCATGTTTCAGGCTTATCAATGAACAATGGGAGGGGTCACAGATATAAGACCAGCTGTTAAATAAAGCTCTTCTGACCTTAGGTGTCATGTGGGTATCGTGTTTTCACCCATTTATTAATTATATGTTTTAAATTTGATAACACCACTGTGTTTCGTATTCCCTAAACCTCCAGGGTGTACACAGTTTAATACTGGCAACTTCTAATTGTGGGAAATACGAAAACGTCTTATTAAGAGACGTTCCATAGAACATGTTGCAAAACACACAATAGCCAGCATGTGTAGTTCTGGGGGGGGGGGGGCTGGACCCGTTCAATTCCAGTTTTGGAAAGTCTGCCGTGGTTCCATTCCATTTCATAGAGCTGTTTGACGCTCAGTGTAACCCTGTCAACTGCCACTCCAACATCCAATCACAGGGCTTGATGATTAAATCACGGGGTTTGTAAAGCAAGGCGGATTATGTTGTAGTCGCAAACGATAGCTGGGGATTCTGGGTAGTGCCGTGTCTTCGGAAACTGTATCCGTGTGTCTAAACTCCGAAAAAACTATTTGTTTCTCTGAATCGAAGGTTAAAAACACAAAAGCATTGTACACAATTTAAACCAATCAATATTGTGTAATTAACAAGGATAAACTGATGTTTTTTAGTGGATGAGTAATGCAGATATCACTGTGTAATCGTTTGACAGTGAGTGGAATATATCCGGTTTTATTATGAAAACTTCGAGACCAGAAAAACTGTTTTCACCCACGCTAACTTTACATGGAAGCTGCATACACGTTATCCTGGCGAGACCTCAAATCATCATCGTAATATCTATCAAACTATAGATCCTACATATCGACTGGACGTGGATTCTAAGGGTACAATATACACTTCTCGCCAGAAATCGAATCAAAAAGCATTTTAATGGCCAAACTATTCCACAATTTAGGATTTTCCAGAGTTATTTGCAGTGTTGTGCTAGTTACTGTGAACAGTAACGCATTAGTTACTTAAAAAAGGGCTCCCATTAATTAATTAATTAATTAAAGTGTTATTAAAAAATAAATGTTGCCCTTTATTTGTGTATGCAAGTGTGCGTTTTTACGCAATGCTGTTGGCCTTGTTGTTTGATATTGTGCAGCAGGCCCGCAGCACATGAAGGTTTTGTGTGCCCTCCCATGAAAATCATATGCCCTCCCTTTAGATTTGTTCTGGCGCCGGGTCTGGCTACAGTACATTACAAGTAGCCTACTTCTTATGGCGTTATATTTGTGCCTCTATCCTGAGCACGCAATGAAACATGTTGAGCCTAGAAAATGCGATTGAGCGCACACTTGAACATTTTTGAGCACAGAGAAATATATTTTCTCTCATAAAACTCCTGCTCCGTGCGCAAGCAGACCGCTGCACGCGCTCTCTCTCCCTCGCTCGCTCGACCTCTCCACCCTGTGCGCGCTCAGCTTTGCCTGCCTGCTCGCTCAAGTTGTCACAGCGTTACAAATGTGCCACGAAACCAACCAATCGGAGAACTCGAAAAGATCAATTCTGATTGGCTGGTCCAGCACCATGTAGAGAGAAGAGTTGCGACAGCGGAAGTCCAAAATGCTTGATTGTCACGTGGTTCAGAGAGACTCAGAAAGTTCCCGGAAGTTTGTGGCGGGCCATTTGAATCACGATTTGAATGCATTAATAACAGGATAGAAATGCAATTTTTGGTAGTTATTGGTCAATCAAGGTTTTGATTTACAATATGTATACAACATATCGATATGTGTATGTAGTTACATCAATGTGTTTGTTTTTTAAGTAAAATGTGCTAATATTTGAGGATTAAGACAAAATAAGAAGTACTTTATTGATACCAATTGGGGAAATGTTAACGCGGCAGCAGCAAAAGACAAGGCATTGTACATTAGACAGTTAAAAGACTAGAATTAAACAATCGAAAATGTAAACATCTTAAATAGAAATAACATAGCATTGCAAAAAGTTGAAAATATTGTAGCGATCTGCATTTATTGTTCAAGTGTTCTGTTAACTGTTTGTGTCAGGCTTCTGTGAGGAGAGCAGGTAGGGGCGGGGTTGGGGAGCAGAGGGTTTGGTGTGTGTGTGTCTGTGTGGGCGCGTGCAGGTGAGTGAGAGGTTGGCGCGAGAGGAGAGAGAGTGAGAAAGGACGGATGAGAGCCGTTGGTTGTTAATAAACCTATTTAACTTGAGAACGCTTCACTCGTCATTCCGACACGTCCGGGTGGACGTTACATTGGTGTCAGAAGTAAAAAAAACAACAACAAAAAACAGAGTTTTATCCGCTAATCGCCGGTAGCCGCAGCTAGCACTGACTCGGCTAACGTTAGCTCTGCTTCATCGGCCGGTAAATAATGGAAGCACAGATGAACCGGACCGGAGCTCGTCCGAAAGTCAAGGAGGAGATGGATGGCTTATGGCGTGACTCAGAAGACAATTTATGGCGTGAATTAAATGCTGCTGCCGGTTTCGACTCGGCCGGCGGGAAGCGGCACGTCGGCGCAGGGACCTCCCCCGGGAGTGGCGCGGCGCCGGTTGTAAACAATGATGGCGGCGCCCGGCTCCAAGTTAAAACACCGAAATACAACGGTAAAGCCGACTGGGAAGCCTTCCATGCCCAATTTGAACTGTTATCACGGGCTGTGGGCTGGTCTGAGGACAATAAGGCGCTCCAGCTGGCCCTGTGTATTACAGATGAAGCTTTATCCTGTTTGCTACTGCTCAGCCCGGCTGAAAGAACTGACTATGGGGCCTTGGTTGGGGCTCTGAAGCGGCGGTTTGGACAATGCAGCCAGCCTGGGGTGCTGCGTTCGGAGCTGTCAAGCAGACAGAGACAGCCGGGTGAGCCGCTCCGCATATTGGCTAATGACATTGAAACCCTGGCGAGAAGGGCATACAGCCACATGTCCCCTGAGGTGCAGAGCGAGCTGGCTAGGGACCAGTTTATCCGGGCCATAACCCCCAGGGAGCTGCGCGTCCAGACACAACTGGCACATCCCCGCTCTCTGCAGGAAGCACTGGAGCTGGCGTTGGAGAGAGAGGTTGTAGGAGGGGCGGCAGAGAGCACGCACACGGGAGGCGGCCCGGTTGTGAGAACGGTGAGACAGGAGGAGCCAGGACAAGAGAAACCAGCATGGGCGGCTGAGTTGACTGAGCTAATCCGTGCTATGGCACTGCAATCGCCGCAGGGCAGCAACCGTGCTCGTCGGGGTCCTCTGGTGTGTTGGGGGTGCGGCCAGGTCGGCCATATTAGCACAAGGTGCCCCATGAATGCTGATATTCAGGGAAACGCCCCCGGGTCTGTGTAAATGGGACGTCACAGACCCCCGCCGTTGGGTCCCATCCTGCCTGGTCTCCAGTGGACAGAGCCCAGCTGCACGGAGGGGGGAGCGGGGCTCCGCTTCCCCCAGAAGCAAACGACATCGCAGAGTCTGTGAGGGTGGTGGGCTGGACTCACGCGGGGGATTTCTGCCATGTCCCCGTCACCCTGGCAGGGGCCCCATGGACGGCCCTTGTTGACACCGGCTCCACAGCGACACTGATGAGACCGGACGTGGTCCCAGCGGGGACACGGTTGACACCCACTCTGGTGAAACTGCGAACAGTAACCGGTGAGCTAGCCCCTATGCTTGGGAGAGGGGTGGTGGTTATACAGGTGGGGGGGCTGTCAGTGTCTGTTAAGGTGTGGGTTGCGGCAGTACAGGACTCCTGCATATTAGGACTTGACTTTCTGCGGGTTGCACGCTGTGTGCTAGACCTGGGGAGGAACACGCTGGCCTTTCCAGGGGGTCCCACAGTTGAAATGGTGCACCCCACACTTGCCACGACACCACACCCACCTACATCAAGAGTGACTGAAACACTTCCCCCACCCCAAACCCCCCCCCCTGCAGCCATGCCCCCTGTCATCAATGCTAACCCCAGCCCCAACCCCACACCCCGTACTCCAGTTGATGTACGGCCCCCGGCCCCGGAACAACAACCTGCAGCTCTAAAGGGGGACAGACGGGCGGCAGTGAAGGAGGTGTGGAAACGCAGCTGTGATGACTTAAAACCCGAGCAGCGGGAGGAACTGTGGCAAGTGCTGTGGGAGTTTAAGGACATTTTTGCTCTGACAGAAGAGGAAGTGGGCCTGACACACCTGGTGCAGCACGATATCGACACGGGCGACGCACGGCCCGTCAAGACACGCCCCCGCCGCCTTCCCCTGGCCCATCAGACAGCAGCAGACAGCGCTATTGATGAGATGCTGTCAGCTGGCATTATTGAGCCCTCTGACAGCCCCTGGGCCTCGGGGGTTGTGATGGTCAATAAGAAGAAGAGTTCAAAGATGAGGTTTTGTGTGGACTACAGACCGCTGAACAGTGTGACCAAGAAAGACTCATACCCGCTGCCCCGCATAGATGAGTGTTTGGACTTGGTGTCTGGCTCATCCTGGTTCTCCTCTTTAGACCTGCGCAGCGGGTATTGGCAAGTTCCCCTCAGCCCAGAAGCCAGACCAAAGACAGCTTTTTGCACTGGGAGGGGGCTGTGGCAGTTTCGAGTCCTCTCCTTCGGCCTGTGCAACGCTCCGGCCACGTTTGAGCGGCTGATGGAAAGGGTGCTCGCTGACGTTCCCCGACAGGAGTGCCTGGTCTACCTGGACGATATCCTGGTCCATGGTAGCTCCTTCCAGGCGGCTTTAGGAGCCCTGCGGCGGGTTCTACAGAGGATAGCAGCAGCGGGGTTGAAGCTCCACCCCGACAAGTGCTGTTTCTTGAGGAGAGAGTTGGAGTTCCTGGGGCACCGAGTCGGAGGAGAGGGCATCAGCACGCTGGAGGAGAAGGTGCGGGCAGTAAAGGACTGGCCAGCCCCCATCAATCTGCGGGAGCTGAAGAGCTTCATTGGGTTAGCGTCGTACTACAGGCGGTTCGTGCGTGGCTTCTCTTGCATAGCTGCACCCCTGTTCCGCCTGCAACAGAAAGACTGTGATTTTGCTTGGACTCCAGAGTGTGAGCTGGCCTTCAGCTCTTTAAAGAAGGCTTTGACGGAGTCTCCCATCCTCACTCCCCCAGACCTCAGCCTACCGTTCGTCCTGGATACGGACGCCAGTGACGTCGGGGTGGGGGCGGTGTTGAGCCAGGTGGGGCCTGGGGGGGAAAAAGTGGTGGCGTATTTCAGCAAAACCTTCAACAAAGCTGAACGGCGCTATTGTGTGACACGCAGAGAGTTGCTGGCAATTGTGAGAGCAATCAGCCATTTCAGGTACTACCTGTGTGGCCTGTCCTTCACAGTGAGGACTGACCACGCAGCCCTCCAGTGGCTGATGTCCTTCAAGGAGCCCGAGGGACAGATTGCACGCTGGCTAGAAGGACTGGCGCCGTACGTCTTCACAGTGGAGCACAGGGCGGGGGTTCGCCATACCAACGCTGACGCCCTGTCCCGGCGCCCCTGTGCTCCCAGCGGCTGTCGGTACTGTGAAAAGAGAGAGGACCAAGAAAAGGAGCTCTGTGCAGAGGAGGAGCGAGACCACAGGCATAAACCAGCCGAGCCGGTCTGCAGAGGTGCACGGATCATCGACTCACCCGAATGGAGAGCGCGGCAGGAAGAGGATGCTGACCTACAGCCAGTGCTGAGGTGGGTGGAGTCAGGACAAAAGCCACTGTGGAATGAAGTTGCTGGGTGCTCGCTTGCCACCAAAGGACTGGTTGCAAAGTTTGAGGCTCTCCGGACGAAGGATGGAGTGCTGCAGAGAGCCTGGAAAGAGCCTGCAACGGGGGAGGAGAGGTGGCAGGTGGTGGTCCCCAGGGCGCTGAGGGAAGAAGTGCTTAAGGCCTCCCATGGAACTACTGGGGCAGGACACTTTGGGGTCTCCAAAACCTTGCGTCGACTCCGCCAAAGCTGTTACTGGGGCCAGCTCAGGAGAGATGTTGAGGACTTCTGCCGCCGCTGCGACCTTTGTACGGCGTACAAAGGTCCCACTGATCAGTCACGTGCCCAGCTTCAGCAGCTAGCGGTGGGGGCCCCGATGGAGAGGGTGGCGGTGGACATAATGGGCCCATTCCCGTGCACAGAGAAGGGGAACTGTTACGTCCTGGCCGCCATGGACTATTTTACAAAATGGCCAGAGGCGTATGCTATACCAGACCAGGAGGCGGTGACCGTTGCAGGTGCCCTGGTGGAGGGCATGTTTGCCAGATTTGGAGCGGCCGAGGTCATTCACAGCGACCAAGGAAGAAACTTTGAGTCGAGGGTGTTCGCCGCTATGTGTGACCGGCTGGGCATGCAAAAGACGCGGACTACTCCTCTGCACCCGCAGAGTGACGGACTGGTCGAACGGTTCAATAGGACTCTGGGAAAACAACTCGCTATCCTCACCGCGGAGCATCAGCGTGATTGGGACATGCACCTCCCTCTTGTTCTTTGGGCCTACAGATCGGCTGTGCAGGAGTCCACCTCATGCACACCGGCCCTGCTCATGCTGGGGCGAGAGCTGCGGACACCAGCAGAAATGGCTTTTGGCCGACCCCCCGACACACCAGCGGTTCCTCCGGGACCGGAATATGCCAGGAGGCTCCAGGATAGAATGGAGTCAGCACATGCCTTTGCCCGCGATCAGCTGCAGAAGGCGGGCATGAGACAGAAAAGAAACTATGACACGAGGGCTAGAGGGGGGGACTTCAAGGCCGGGGACCTGGTGTGGGTGTATAGTCCAAGAAGAAAGAAGGGCCGGTGCCCTAAGTTGGACTGTCACTGGGTGGGCCCTTGTGAGGTGCTGGAAAAGCTGGGAGAGGTGGTCTATAGGGTCCAGCTGCCGCCTAGAGGGAGACGGGTGGCCCTCCACAGGGACCGGCTGGCCCCATACAGAGGCGATGCACATCCGCGGCCTAGACCCCCAGCATCGTCTAGGAGAAACCAGACAGTCACTTCCCCCGATTCACTGACTGTGTCCCCTGCTGACCCCCCACATTCACCCCCACCCCCAAACTCACCCCCTGTTCCGGGACAGGATGTTCCAAGCCGGCAAGCGCAGCCGCCTGTGTTCACTCCAAGGCGGCCTCAGAGACCAAGAAGAGCCCCGGGCCACCTCAGAGACTTTTTATGCATTCCCTCGGGGCGAGGGACTTAGTAAGGAGGGGGCAATGTAGCGATCTGCATTTATTGTTCAAGTGTTCTGTTAACTGTTTGTGTCAGGCTTCTGTGAGGAGAGCAGGTAGGGGCGGGGTTGGGGAGCAGAGGGTTTGGTGTGTGTGTGTCTGTGTGGGCGCGTGCAGGTGAGTGAGAGGTTGGCGCGAGAGGAGAGAGAGTGAGAAAGGACGGATGAGAGCCGTTGGTTGTTAATAAACCTATTTAACTTGAGAACGCTTCACTCGTCATTCCGACACGTCCGGGTGGACGTTACAATATACATGGATAGTGTGAACAGCTATCTTACCTGTTAACATACATGTTAGGCTAACGTTGCCTTGGTTACAGATCCAGTTCCTGTTGTTTATTGCTTTTAATTCTTTAAAACAAATATTATCTTCTTAAACTTGTATGAGTCAAGAACATCACATCCTTATTGATATATTTAGAGGGAGGGAAGGAAGGTTTCAAAATTCTGATTAGAATCGTTTCTACCATTTCTTTAATTCATGGTGGTTTCAGTAATCCTCTGGTAATTGAGGACATAAGTCATCTAAATGACTAATGTAATCTTTATGACTTTCAGAAAGGACAGGAGACCGACAGGTGCCTATCAATGATTGTCAACTGACAGCAAAATGAGTCAAAGCACTAGCAGCAGCAGCAGCATGATGATGTTAAATGTGTTGTTTTAGGAACATCCATTGTAAATAAATGGAATTCAATAAACATTCAATAGCATGCGTGCAGTTTGTCTGTGCCTTTTCCTCTGTGTTGTCCTGGCATATAGTCTCCCCCATGGTTTGCTGTGCTGCTGGGGGATGCTCCAATCACTCATAGAAAGGAGTACACATGTACAGCTTCCCCACTGACACAGAGAGGAGGAAAGAATGGCTGGCTCAAGTCAGCAGGAGCCTTTTAACTATCACAAAAGACAACAACAGCAACAACATATGTGAGGTAATCATATTTTTCACAAAACGAAGACCACACCATTGGGAGGCTTAATGTCTTTTTAATCAAAAATAAGGAACAGGGAGAGGCTTGCAAAACTCTGGGAGTTGAGACTCAGGCTCAGGGTGAGGTTCTCATTGCAGGTCTTCAGGCTCCATTGAATCCCCCTGAAGTTCTTGTGCTGAGAGAGAGAGACAAAGACAGGAGAAAGGGTTAGATACATCTCGCAACCTATAGGATGGGAAATGGCTGACCTATTTTAAACTTACCTTGTATTTTCACTCTAACTTAAGTCCCTCTCCCTTTGCCATCAATCCAAAATCAGCTGAGCTGCAACATAATACAGAAAGGTAATAATCAACAGAATCACAAGGACATAATATGACTCTGCTAAAAACACTCACCCATAAATTACGTTTTTGTTTACTTGTCTCAAATATCCACTCTAAATCCATATCAATAGCAATGTATCACAAAAATAGCTCTCTTCCTTATTAGTGTGCAACGTTAACTATATTATGCTAGCTTGAACTCCAAAATGGATATCCTCATTTCACCACCTCCACCCACTACAATCACACGCCCCAATGTTATATTTAACTTCCTCCACCCCGGATAAAAGCACGTTAAGAAGCCCTTTCTCTCTAATTCCACAACGTTGGACGGAATAAACATTAAGAGAACGGATTAATAGGCTGTTCATGGTTAACGTGTGTTGCTAACTTTATCCGGTCCTAGCCTAATCTGTTTAGTTGTCCGGTTGAAAATTAACGCAAGCTCTATGCCCATTGTAGAACAGGAAACAGAAGTTGGTCCAGGTTCTGGTCAACCCAAAATTGTGATAGAGAGAGAAACATGTTTGTCATTCTGCCACCTCTAATGCTTACAGCAAGTAATCAATACAGAAGGGTTCATGGCGTACATGTAGGCTACGGTTTGTTAGCTGTTTGCTTAAACTACCCCTATAGCTATGTTGCCGGCTAGCAAACTCAGGCATTGCAAACAATAACGTGATATCAGAAAACTAGAAATGTATAACTCACCTGACACTGTGGTGTGCTATTCTCTTCATTCGAGTCTGTCATGTCCTGTAATGTCAACGACGGATGTGTAATAAGAACGTCAACAGCCTGATGGCAACCGAAAATCCCTCTCTCATCTCAGATACAAGATATGATTGGAGACGACCAGCCAATCACAATTGACCTTCTCGAGTTCTCCGATTGGTTGGTTTTGTGGCACATTTGTAACGCTGTGACAACTTGAGCGAGCACAGGCAAAGCTGAGCGCGCACAGGGTGGAGAGGTCGAGCGAGCGGGGGAGAGAGAGCGCGTGCAGCGGTCTGCTTGCGCACGGAGCAGGAGTTTTATGAAAGAAAATATATTTCTCTGTGCTCAAAAATGTTCAAGTGTGCGCTCAATCGCATTTTCTATGCGCAATATGTTTCATTGCGTGCTCAGGATAGAGGCACAAATATAACGCCATAACTTCTGGGTGTTTCATTCAAGCTCGGCTCCGTGTGTGTGGCACGAGCGCACGAGTGAGCAAGCGAGAGAGAGAGAGAGAGAGAGAGAGAGAGAGAGAGAGAGAGAGAGAGAGAGAGAGAGAGAGAGAGAGAGAGAGAGAGAGAGAGAGAGAGAGAGAGAGAGAGAGAGCAAGTTGTTGCTGCGCTAACGGATATTAGAAGCTGTTTCTAGAACTAAGTGAAAGGAAAGTCCTCTCCTGTCAGATAACGTCAGCTCAGTGAGGTAAAGGACTCTCTCAGTGTTTAGATAGTTAACTTTAGTCTAAGTTATCTCAGTGGGTCTCAAAACAGTTTTATGTAAACAAGTATTTCCGAGGCACACCTTCATATGATCATTATAGTTAGGCTATAAAACAATAAGAACATAAATGAAAAACAGGTATGAAATACTTTATGACAGTAAAATAAGAATATAGTTTAAAAGGGGAGTGATTAGTAAAATATCCATAAAGAAATCTGTGTACAGTTCTGTTTCATATGGGTGTTGTGCAGTGGCGAACCGTCAGGGCCTTCAAGGTATTCAGAGAATACCCTGGAACACTCAGATAAAACAAACAAAACATCGATTTAATTATATAAATAAAATGTACATAAAATGAATAAATGAGAATCGTATCTGTGTTGTTGATCTGTAATATTAAAGTGTTACGTTGATTTGTTTGTCCTTCTCGGTCCATGCACTACGCATTTCTGTGGTTTTGTGTTAGAAAAGAAAGCAACCAATCAGATCTTGTTCTGGGTCTCTGGGTAGAACATCCTTCAACCAAGGTATTCTACATCCTTGATAGAATGCCCTGGCCGTTGCACTGAATGAGAGCGTACGTTTGGACTGACAGTTTGATCAACCAATCATATATTGATTTGTAGACAATGGGCGTATTCTTTCAGAGTTTCCCTTGGTTCCAGGGTACTCTAGAAGGCCCGCTAGTTAACTGGCTCGAGACAGAGGATCCAGATCAGGGGTATTCAACAAAAATTCAACGAGGTCCAGTTAGAGAAAATGTCCACATGCAAAGGTCCGGAACATCAAAATGTCTAAGTTGCTTTATGAATTAGTGATATATATTGAAGTAGCCATAGCTTTATCAACGTCTGCATGTAATCAACAACTGACTGCCAATCAAATAAAGAAAGTACAATTCAAAAACAACAATATTTATTGTCAATTAACATTGAACTATACAGTTCTGTCGCCCGGACCAGACCCGGGCGACAGAAGCTGGCTTTGGGGACGTGGAACGTCACCTCTCTGGGGGGGAAGGAGTCGGAGCTTGTGCGGGAGGTGGAGCGTTACCAGTTGGATCTGGTTGGGCTCACCTCTACGCACAGCGTCGGCTCTGGAACCTTACTTCTGGATAGGGGTTGGACTCTATTCTTCTCCGGAGTTGCTCAAGGTGTGAGGCGCCGGGCGGGTGTGGGGATACTCACAAGTCCCCGGTTGGGTGCTTCGTTGTTGGAGTCTACCCCAGTGGACGAGAGGGTTGCCTCCCTACGCCTGCGGGTTATGGGGGGGAAAACTCTGACTGTTGTGTGTGCTTATGCACCCAACAGCAGTTCAGAGTATACGGCCTTCTTGGAGACCCTGGAAAGAGTCCTGTATGGGGCTCCTGAAGGGGACTCTTTAATCTTGCTGGGAGATTTCAACGCACATGTGGGCAATGATGGAGACACTTGGAGGGGAGTGATTGGGAGGAACGGCCCCCCTGATCTGAACCGGAGTGGTGGTTTGTTATTGGACTTCTGTGCTAGTCATGGATTGGCCATAACAAACACCATGTTCGAACATAAGGATGCTCATAAGTGTACGTGGTACCAGAGCACCCTAGGCAGAAGGTCCATGATCGATTTGGTTATCGTATCATCGGACCTGAGGCCGTATGTTTTGGACACTCGGGTAAAGAGAGGGGCGGAGTTGTCAACTGATCACCATCTGGTGGTGAGTTGGGTCGAATGGCGGGGGAAGCCTCTGGATAGACCTGGTAAGCCCAAACGTGTAGTTCGGGTGAACTGGGAACGTCTGGAGGAGGCCCAAGTTCAGGAGGCCTTCAACTCACACCTCCGGCGGAGCTTTTCGGGCATTCCTGTGGAGGTTGGGGACATTGAACCAGAGTGGTCGGTGTTCAAAGCCTCTATTGCCGAAGCCGCGGCGGGGAGCTGTGGTCTCAAGGTCCTAGGTGCCTCAAGGGGCGGTAACCCTCGAACCTCCTGGTGGACACCGGTGGTCAGGGAAGCCGTCCGACTGAAGAAGGAGGCCTTCAGAGATTTGTTATCCCGGGGGACTCCCGAGGCAGTTGCAAGGTACCGACAGGCCCGAAGGGCAGCAGCCTCAGCCGTGGCCGAGGCAAAGCAGCGGGTGTGGGAGAAGTTCGGAGAAGACATGGAAAAAGACTTTCGGGCGGCACCAAAGTTGTTCTGGAAAACTGTCCGACACCTCAGGAGGGGGAAGCAGGGAACCATCCAAGCTGAGTACAGTAAGGATGGGACGTTGTTGACCTCAACTGATGGAGTGTTAGGGCGTTGGAAGGAGCACTTTGAGGAACTCCTGAACCCGACAACTCCGCCCTCTATGTTAGAAGCAGAGCTGGAGTATGAAGGGGGATCGACACCAATCTCCCTGGGGGAGGTCACTGAGGTCGTCAAACAACTTCACAGTGGCAAAGCCCCGGGGGTGGATGAGATCCGCCCAGAAATGCTGAAGGCTCTGGGTGTTGAGGGACTGTCATGGTTGACACGTCTCATCAACGTTGCGTGGAAGTCGGAAACAGTACCGAAGGAGTGGCAGACCGGAGTGGTGGTTCCCCTTTTCAAAAAGGGGGATCAGAGGGTGTGTGCCAATTACCGAGGCATCACACTACTCAGCCTCCCCGGGAAAGTTTACTCTAAGGTACTCGAAAGGAGGGTCAGGCCGATTGTCGAACCTCAGATTGAGGAGGAACAATGCGGATTCCGTCCTGGTCGTGGAACGACGGATCAGCTTTTTACTCTCGCAAGGATCCTGGAGGGTGCCTGGGAGTATGCTTATCCAGTCTACATGTGTTTTGTAGACTTGGAGAAGGCATATGACCGGGTTCCCAGGGAGTCACTGTGGGAGGTGCTGCGGGAGTATGGGGTGAGGGGGTCTCTACTCAGGGCCATCCAATCTCTGTACTCCCAAAGCGAGAGCTGTGTCCGGGTCCTCGGCAGTAAGTCGGACCCATTTCAGGTGAGGGTTGGCCTCCGCCAGGGCTGCGCTTTGTCACCAATCCTGTTTGTAATATACATGGATCGGATTTCGAGGCGTAGTCGTGGGGGGGGGGGTCTGCAGTTCGGTGGACTAAGGATTGCACCACTGCTTTTTGCAGATGATGTGGTTCTGATGGCTTCATCGGTCTGCGACCTTCAGCACTCACTGGATCGGTTCGCAACCGAGTGTGAAGCGGCTGGGATGAGGATCAGCACCTCCAAATCTGAGGCCATGGTTCTCAGCAGGAAACCGATGGACTGTCCACTCCAAGTAGGGAATGAGTCCTTACCCCAAGTGAAGGAGTTCAAGTATCTCGGGGTCTTGTTCTCGAGTGAGGGAACAATGGAGCGTGAGATGGGTCGGAGAATCGGAGCAGCGGGAGCGGTACTGCAGTCTCTTTACCGCACCGTTGTGACGAAAAGGGAGCTGAGCCAGAAGGCAAAGCTCTCTGTCTACCGGGCCATTTTCGTTCCTACCCTCACCTATGGTCATGAAGGATGGGTCATGACCGAAAGAACGAGATCGCGGGTACAAGCGGCCGAGATGGGTTTTCTCCGCAGGGTGGCTGGTGTCTCCCTTAGGGATAAGGTGAGAAGTTCGGTCATCCGGGAGGGACTCGGAGTTGAACCGCTCCTCCTTCGCGTCGAAAGGAGCCAGTTGAGGTGGTTCGGGCACCTAGTTAGGATGCCACCTGGGCGCCTCCCTAGGGAGGTGTTCCAGGCACGTCCAGCTGGGAAGAGACCAAGGGGTAGACCTAGAACCAGATGGAGGGATTATATCTCTTCTCTGGCCTGGGGGCGCCTTGGGATCCCCCAGTCAGAGCTGGTTGATGTGGCCAGGGAAAAGAAAGTTTGGGGCTCTCTGCTGGAACTGCTACCTCCGCGACCCGACCACGGATAAGCGGGAGAAGATGGATGGATGGATGGATATACAGTAAATACTGTGGATATGTGTAATGTTCCTCTCGGGCTGCATTAAATAGAAAAATAAAATAGCTTTTGAAAATATGTGCATCTTAAAAGTGCTTGATTTTAGATAAATAAAATAAAGTGTAGCAGCAGCTTGAGTTTCCCTTTTTCTTTGTTAACCGTTTCACATCATGACTTAACAATTTCAGCCGATTATAGAACAATATCAGTCTTTAAACATCATAACAATTGAACAGTTTTAAAGTTTCTCTTTCTTTCTCTCTTATATTGCAGTCCCTCACTCACTTTTTTTTATTCAGTGCGAGAATTGAGCTGAAGTTTGTCCTGCCAGGAGTTTAAATCTGGGCTGAAATGGTGTCAGGGCCATTCTCATACACACATGCAGGTGCTCATTGGTTAGCCTGCCCTGGAACAATATTTAGTTTTAATTTTGATCCTGGTGGACTGATCATATCGGGCTCTGAGACTGATTATTCTTTGTGACCTCAGTTCTGACTTGAGAGGGAATGTTTGGTCAAACACTTTGGCGTTTTGGCACTTTTAATGAGCGCCACGGTCTCTAAATGAGACACACTGGTTCTGTGCTCCCAGTGGGCAGGATGAACATGAATGAGTCCATTCAGGGTTAAAAGCTCTGTTCTCAATGTCCACTTTCCTCTTCTTGGAGAGCGCCATGTGTCATTATTTGTCTCTCCCTGTCTGCCGCTAACACGCCTGTTCACTCTCCTTGTTACGGTAGAGTGAAGCAAGCAGGACTAATACTGATAATATCTTTATTTCAAGGATAAGAATAAAACTCGGACAAACAGAACACTCCTTGGTGAACTCAGTTACCAACAAAAGACGAACCAACACTGAACACAGGAAGAGACAAGACTAAATACAGGGAGGGGTAATCACAAGACGAGAAACAGCCGGGCAGAGGAGGAGAAACACAAGGGCAACAGGTGAACACAATCAGACAATTAGACACACCAGGGAAACTAACGACAGGGAGGAAAAACACAGGAGAGGTCTCTCAATACTCAAATTTCCCCTCCTCGACTCCTCCGGTAGTGACCCTGAAATGAATTTCAGCGCGTCAAGTTGAAGGACATCTAATTTCTCTAAATGCACTTCAAGGGCTGAGCATCGAGCATTGAGGAGGCTCTCTGGAGCAGCTCTAACCGAGGAGACACTGATGCATCCTCCACGGATCCTCCACAGATGCATTTCCGGGAATGGTGGAGGCGTGACTCACGGCCGGACTTATCTCAGCCAATGACAGCTCTGCATGCATCCCTTGGATATTATTTTAGTAACTGCTTTCATCGCAACGCAGTTTACAGTGAAAACAGCTGTGAGGTCCGTGCAGAAAGCAGAGCAGTGTGTATAATATATATCACCCAGTATAACAGGCCTACATTACTTTCTGTATTTGTATGCTGTAGTTTAGTAGATATCTACAAACAAAGAGTCGATATTTTTCTAAGACCATTTAGTGCTTCACATAACAAAATACACAACGGCTGTAGCCTGATTATGATTTAGGAGCAGTAGGTGTGTGTGGTACAGTGTGTAGGTGTGTGTGTGGTACAGCGTGTAGGTGTGTGTGTGTGGTACAGTGTGTAGGTGTGTGTGTGGTATAGCGTGTAGGTGTGTGTGTGGTACAGCGTGTAGGTGTGTGTGTGGTACAGCGTGTAGGTGTGTGTGTGGTACAGCGTGTAGGTGTGTGTTGTACAGTAGATGCAGCGGACAGACAGGTCTCAGTTGGTTTGGTGTCCTATGCTTACTTTTAATACTTGTACCTTATACCGCATCACTAGAGCCACCAGGGTGGTTGGAGGGGGTCAGGAGGATGGATTTTGGGCTGACAGCCCGGGGGCAAAGCAGAGTCCATGGTGGGGGTCTTGGGCGGACGGCCCGGGGGCAAGGCAGAGACCATGGTGGGGATCTCGAGCGGACGGCCCGGGGGCAAGGCAGAGACCATGGAGGGGGTCTCGGGCGGATGGTCCGGGGGCAAGGCAGAGTCCATGGAGGGGGTCTCGGCCGGACGGCCCGGGGGCAAGGCAGAGAGCATGGCGGGGGTCTCGGGCGTACGGCCCGGGGACAAGTCAGAGTCCATGGAGGGGCGAAGACCACAGCAGGCGAACTCAGGGGGCCGAGCATGAGGGCGAAGGCCGCGGCACTCAGGGGGCCGGGCTTGAGGGCGAAGCAGGCGGCAACAGAACAACTCCGGAGGACGGGCAGGAAGGCGCTGACGGGACAGCTCTGGAGGCCGGGCAGGACCCGGTGTCATCCTGGACAGGAGCAGGAACTGGGGAAGAAGCAGAGGTTGACTCCAGACGGAACACGCCGAGACGTATGGTGTCAGGTTAGGAATTGGGAGGCAGGGAGCTAGCATGCCTGGGGCTAGCAGGCCGGAAATCACACACCGAGAGGAAATTCAAAATCCAGCCAGGTAAGAATTTCACCAAGCCTGGTTTCTCCGTAGCCATCTTGCGCGCCTCTGCCAGAGCAGCCTCTTGCTGCTGAACACCGGACGCTCCCCTCCATCGATCAGAGCAGCGGCGGCGGCGGGGGGTGTGTATGTCTACAGAAGGTCCAGTTGTGATAGACACGGCTCGCCACCGGTGTTAAGAGAGATGTGTCCATAGATCTCTTAATTTTGCTCTCAAAGTGTACCAGATTGATGTTTTAACTTCAATAATTTTACTTTAACTTGGTCCGCCCCCCACTTATAAAAAATAGCACTTTATCCTTCCTATATGCCGTGAGCTGATTATCGAACCTTCATTGTAACAGCCGCAGGTGTAGCCTACTGTATGTGCGTGTGGGGAGTGTTACACCATCATTGTCACAAATGGGCAAGCTGAGCACTGGTACCAAGTCAGATTGGTGGGCTGTTTGGAGGACCTGATTTCTTTACAAGAGAATGCATCTCACCCCACAGTACAGGTCATCATCCTTGAAGGGGCTGCTCTTGTGAACATGCTACGACCTGGTGCTGCATTGAAGTTTTTTGATTATGTGCAGAAAGTGTTCTCACCATACTGATATGCTCTCAGCTGGAGCATGTCAGCAGAGTCGATGTCTTGTGGGATGAATATTTCCCCGAAAGTCTGAAGGCTGAAACACGCAGCAAGAGAGGGAAGGGAGTTAATAGACACATTGAGCCATCCAGTGTCATTCCTGGAAACTGGCTAGAGTTTCTGCACATTGAAGACAAGAAGGCTTAACTGTTCTCCTTCCTGGCAACCAGTGTGACAGCCCTCAACACTGGCAAACAAATAATCAGTATTTGCATCATGCACACATGGGGAGGCTGATAACCGCATCCTACTGTACCAGTTGACACGGATGTGGTAGTACTGGCAGTCACAGCAGCCCAATCCCTCAACATCACTGCTGTGGGTTACCTTTGGAGCTGGGAAGAGTTTTCGGCATTCAGCAGCTCATGAGATGGCGAGGTCACTCGGTGCAGATCGATGCATAGCCTTACCAGTGTTGACATTTTATTATTATTATTACTATTTAGTTTTTCTTTAGTTGTTTTTGCATTACATTGGAGTATGACAGGGTCTGCCTCCCCTGCCTCCCCTGACTGCATGTCGCTGCTAGAAACAAGGGACCACTATGCCACACGGCTCCACGGGCCTCTTGCACGGGTACCCAAAGCGAACTTTGTAGTCACGGCACATGCGCTTTCTCTGGTCCTTGTTGCGGCAAACAAATCCCTGAGTCGGATTGAAGCTGAAAAACAATAACAATTATTAAATGAATCAGTTCGATAGTTATATGAAGAAGCAAACAAAAACGTAATTTGAATTGGATATGTTGCTTAAACCATAATTCATGTTTAGCTCTGATACAAACCCAGCCCCAAGCCTGTTTTTCAGGTTTCAGGCTCGAAAATGACATTCCCCGAACCAATGACCATATCTTCCCTTCTAAAAGGGTTAAATTAATAATCTTTGCTCTCAAAGTAATGATAAACCTGTGAGTTGGATGTAGAAGAGTCAGAATCAATATAGATGTTCTTTGTTTAAAAGAAAATTCAGATTGAACATGGTAAAAAACTGTAAATTATAGTGTCCGTCAAAAGATATTTTGTATTTTTAGTGAAAACTAACCTTGGATGATGGGTTAGTACTAAAAGCTTTAGGAATCCAAAGTACAACATATAATAACCCTGTATCAAGATTGATGCAAAATAAGTGATATATGACCTTTTTAGACAGATTTAACAAAAAAAACCTCTTCTGGGGCCATTTGGGTGGACTTTCCTTATCTCTGGCCCCCCTTCTTCGATTTTGACATGTGACATCTCTTTCTGACCGTTAGAGCTAATAGAATCGAATGGAAATCGTCCCGCACACACTCATGTTAAAAGAAAAGGTGGCGTCTTCGCGCATTCAATCTTGCTACAGAGCGTAGGAATGGCCTGCTCTGAGGTTTGAAAACGGAATTGCAGTTTTATTGATTATAGATTATCAGAAAATTTCAAAGGGGACACAGCCACATTGGATATTAACCTATGGATTAACTACAGCATTGTTGTTATCGTTTTAATGTCATTGAAGACCAGTTTTGACCAGACAAAACCAAGGTAAGCCATGTTAGCGTTGTAGGCTACCTAGCGCCACATGTTTTGATGTACGTTTTTGTTGATAACGTCGCAAGTTTGTATCTTTCAGTGTTGAGATGGGCACCGTTAGATTCTGTGTCTTTACGATCATAAATGATGTGTTGGATGTGCAGCTAGGATAAGTAATAAGGGAGCTAGGAGTGATTTTCGGTGCAGTAATAGGTTAGCATTTTTCGCTCTGGGCTAATTCAGAGGCTCACTGTTAGCATTGTGTGTTTCTTTTATTTTTTTTAAATGAAAAAGATCAGTTAAATGAGTTTTTTCCCGTTAAATGGATATAAAACATTCATAGTTTATTAAATATTAAGGTTCTTTAGACGTTGTTTCCTGCAAATGACGCGATTTCGGCCCCGGAACCGGGTCGGTGGGGCTTAAGAGGTTTTAAAGTACATTGTCAAATAAACCTCTACAACCCTTTCAATTATCATAATTGTTCTTGTTTTCAGGTGGAACTTTTTTTCTAATAATAAATATCTCAAACATCGACAATGATCATTTGAAATCATTAAAATGTCTTCTATTAATTAAATGTCCATGTACAAATGTTCTATTCACTGTTATAGGTATAGCTCCAGGCAGCACATGTGGTTGATTTGTAAGCAGTTTTTAATGTTTAGAAGTACCAATGTATTCCTGGGATGTGGTTAAATAATCATTTGCATTATTTCAATGAGGCAACTTACATATAGAAGGTCTGCCCTGTGGAGATGGCTGGGGTCATCGTGTCAGTGGTAACGACCTTTATGTACAGAGGGTATTCACAGATCTTCCCTGGGTTTTCTCTCCTCAGGTTACTCAAAGGCTCCTAGTCCCCTGAGCCACTGAGATTGTCACGGTCAAACCAGTTGGTCCAGCACACTAGAAGGAGCAATAAAAGAGTGAGAGGACGACTGGGAAGGAAGCTTTTCTCATACTGATATTCTGTACAAACTGTGCTGTTGTGTTTGCTGTAAAGTGTGTTTACTGTAGGTTATGTTTTCATTATATGTACAGCACTTTGGCTCGACCAAAAATCGTTTAAAAATGTGCTATATAAATAAAACTTGATTTGATTGAAGCAGTAAAACTCTCCTAAATGAATGTTTATGCCACTGAATGGTTTACAAAATGACTTACCTTGATCTTCTGGATCTTCTGTACCTATTGGATCTTCTGGATCTCCTGGAACGGGAATCCACTGGTGGCTTTCTGGTAAAGGTTAAGAGAAAAATGTTACAAACTGTGACTTTGTATATTCCGGGTGAAGTAAAAATATGATCATGTAATATTTATCATTAACCTACCCAAGAACAATGCGGCAACAATGGCAACACTTAACTATCGGAGAAAATACAAAATGTAAAGTTTATTATGACATACTGTATATATGCAGAACTTGTAAATCTACATAGATTGAAAGGAAATATAATCCAAAATCAAACATTACCAATTTGATCATGGTTGCAGAGGATCAGGGACCTTTAAACTGTAAGGGAAGTTTGAAATTAGGAATTGAAATCAACATGAGCATTATCAAAATAAATGGAGTTACTTGAAATAAAAAGAATGTGAGATGAACTTTCTATTTTATTTCAGTTTTAACAAGAAAACTACTTTTAACTAATGCTGAAAATGTTTGTAAAGGTTGAAAGCTATTCAAAAAAATCATACCAATGCATTGCAGCATTTACAGTAAATACATTTACAATCCAAGCATACATTCAACAAAAATCACATTATTTTAAAATCAATAGTTAAAAAAAAAATGAAGTAAATTCTAAGAATGAAGTTCAGAAAAAGAAATAGTTGCATGTTAAATTTCTCTCAGTGGAATAGTTTGGTTCATGAAGTGCTCTTCTGTCTCCTTAAATACAGCTGGGGGAGTAAATATCCCCCCCAACCCCACACACTGGAATCACCAGTTTTTAGTTTCAAAACAAGAATGCAGTTTTCAAAAAAACTGAACGAGATAAGCCTTAAAATTCTAGGGGGGTTGAATGAGAATACAATAATTGGAGATAAGGTGTTCAACTCTACCATTCCTCTGTGGTAACTTTAAAAGCACCTATATATAATGGACCTGTTTCACACGTAGATTCCAAGAGGATACATGTACACCTGCTTTATGTCTTATTTAGGGGAAAACTCAGGTTGGGTTCATCTTACTTTTTTGTTCTCTGTATTTTGCTATGATTCAGATTCAGATTCAACTTTATTGTCAATACATAGTACATTTACTAGTGACAAAATGTAAGTTTAGGCATCTGACCAGAAGTGCAAAATAGCAGTACAGGAGTCTACATAATGAGAATAATTATACATGGAATTTTTATAAATAGAATAACTATAAATAGGCTATAAACCGATGAATATATACAGTGTAAACGGCATTGACAGTAAAATATATAAACAGGTGGGTGGTGGGTATGGGCTTGAGTCTATCAGCGGGCAGAGTTCAGCAGGGTAACAGCCCTGGGGAAGAAGCTGACCCTGAACCTGCTGGCCTTGGACCGAAGGCTCCTGAGGCGCCTCCCCGAGGGTAGGAGGACAAACAGATAGTTTGCAGGATGAGAGGTGTCTTTGAAGATGTTGTGCGCCCTCTGCAAACACCGTATCCCCTGGATGTCCTCGATGGCAGGGAGTGGGACACCGATTATGCGTTGGGCGATTTTCGTCACCCTCTGCAATGCCTTCCTTTTGAGCATTATGCAGTTCCCATACCAGGCTGTGATACAGCTGGTCAGGATGCTCTCAATGGTGCAGCGATAAAAGTTCACATAAATCTGAGGAGAAAGGTGATCTTCTTTAGTCTCCTCAGAAAGAAGAGACGCTGGTGAGCCTTTTTTACTATGCTGGTGGTATTGTTGGACCATGAGAGGTCATCGGATATGTGGACCCCAGGAACTTGAAGCTAGACACACGCTCCACCGCCGTTCCATTTATGTGGATGGGAATGTGTGTGTGTTGCCTTTCGTTTTCCTGAAGTCCACAATTAGTTATTTGGTTTTTGTTGTGTTAAGGGCCAGGTTATTGTCAGCACACCACTCAGTCAGATGCTGAACCTCCTCCCTGTAGGCCGTCTCATCGTTGTTGTGGATGAGGCCGATCACCGTTGTGTCGTCTGCATACTTGATGATGGTGTTTGAACCATGTACAGGGGTACAGTCGTGGGTGAAGATGGAGTAGAGGAGGGGGCTCAGCACGCAGCCTTGTGGGACACCGGTATTTAGGCTGAGGGTCATGGAAGAGAGATTATCCAACCTGACATGCTGGGGTCTGTTGGTTAGAAAGTCTAAAATCCAATTACAAAGGGGGGCGTCAATGCCCAGGTCGTTGAGTTTTGTGATTAGTTTGGAGGGGATGACGTTGTTGAAGGCTGAACTGAAGTCGATGAACAGCAGTCTTGCATAGGAGTTGTTTTTTTCCAGATGTGAGAGGATGGTGTGAAGTGTTATGGAAACAGCATCTTCCGTGCTCCTATTACTCCAGTATGCAAATTGATGGGGGTGTTACAGCTATTCGAGAACCTGACAGGAAATTATATACTTATTTCACTTTATACAATCTTTAAGATAAGATAAGATGGACCTTTATTATTCCCCGTGGGGAAATTCAGTATTTTCATGCAGCAGTAACAGTGAAGTTACACATTCAGTTTAATGTTGGGGTTGGGTTACGGTACGTCCACACAGCAGCTTTAAAAAAGCGAAGATTTCCAGGATTTCCCAGGATCTCCAGGATTCAAAAGTTGAGCAATGTTCAACTTTTGAAGCTGAGCTGGAAGCGTCAGCCAATCAAATCCCGTTTATGCAAATCTAATAGTACAAGCGCTAGCCAATCAAACCGCGTGCAAGCTGGGAGAGCCAGACCGCAGTTCATTTCCTCATATTCCAAGCGAGAAATTATGGTAGCAAATCACCCGGTTCTTGACCAGGACTATTTACCGGGATACAAACTGGAGGAACCAGGCATGGAGGGAGGTGACAGAGACAGTGGGTGAAACTGGTAGGTTTTCGCCTGTTTGGGAAGTTTATATATATATATATATATATATATATATATATAAATATATATATATATATATATATATATATATATATATATATTGCTCGCATAAAATCCCCGGGTTTTTTTGCTTTGTATGTCGGGGGCGGGAGATTCATGTGATTGGTTGTTGGACGCGTTGCTCGCAAAAAATCCCCAAGCTCTCAGACACGCCCAGCTCCAAGATTTTCTAGATTTTTTCAAAGCTGCTGTGTGGACGTACCGTTACACAAATGATGGATGCATTATCCGCTGCTACACCCCTTTTTACTACTTTGGTATTCTAGAATAGTTGTTCCAATTCAGATTTTGATCAAAGGTCTATTGATTAGCCAGAGAAAAAGGGGCAAACTTGAGGTCAGCAGTACCTCAATATGAACACAACATAACGTAACATCTTGCTGACACAACACTGAATGACATGAACAAAAGTTCAAATACCCATCATGTTTGAAATTTATATAAAACTCCTAATATTATATTATAATATTTGAAAATGAAAGTGTGTACAGATCATTAATCATTAAATAGAAGTAGAAAATACAGGTAAAAGCAGCTTAAGTGATATAAATAGTTGGAAAGTGATAACGTGTGAAATGGATGAAGGATGCAAAATAAATAGTAAACAGAAATTGAGCTCAGATGTGAAAGAGTTTTCATTAACTATCCAATGAAGCCTTTAATCCTGAATCTTGAATCTACCTTACGGGGGAAACAGGATAATCTCCTGAACAACCTTTTTGCATACTAAATATGTATAGGCTACTCTTGAAAAATTAATATCCATAACAGCTTAAACATTTACTGTAAGGAAGGAGGGGAAGATGCTGCTCAACGTGTTCATCTAGAACTCTTACTGATGCCGGGAAATGCTACTTTCTGCTCACCTGTTATTCCAGAAAAGGTGTTCCAATCAAGACTTGGATCAAAGGTCTGTTGATTCGTACAAAACAACCTCTGAAAGCCCATCTTTCCAGTCAAATCTGGGAGGCCGCTCATCAAAAATACTTTGACCACAGAAGATAGAAAATGCTGCTGAACCGGTCAGAGTTCAGTTTAGTGGGGTAAACAAAGTACGCTGCAGAGCAGGTTAGGAAACGTTCCCTGCATACATTTCTGCTTCCAGTTACCATTCCTTCACTTCTCTAGTCAGGCAGGTTCAGTGAGAACTTTTTCTCTTAAAGCTGCGGTCTGATGGGAAAACTTCATATTGCAGCTTTTGGAAAGAACATGAACAGCAAATATTTTGGCCATAAAACCAAAACGATGAGGGTAAAGATTTTAAAATGCTCTGCGTAGCTGAGGAGAACTGCACAGTCAGGTTATTTAGGTTTATAACTGTGACCCCAACTAAATGTGGTCATTGTATCTATTGTACATAGAAGAATATTGATTGAAACAGCTTTTCTCACAAAGCAATCAAACAGCTATCAATTAACCTTCCCATTATTGTAGCAGTTACTGCAAATGCATCGACAAGGTTCAAGGATCAAGGTCAATTTATTGTGATTGGACGACACAGGGTTCTGCAACCAAATGCAGTTGTAGTCCATTTAAGCTAAATAACAACAAGAAAAGCCTGAGGAAAGAAACTACTCTGTCGTCTGTTTTTGTATGAACTTTAAAAAAGAAATGCAATAAAAAATAATAATGTTATATCTGCAAAGGATTGCAATTTCTAAATAAGATGAATGAGACGATAAATATGACACATGATGTGTGTGTGTGTGTGTGTGTGTGTGTGTGTGTGTGTGTGTGTGTGTGTATGTGTGTGTGTATGTGTGTGTGTATTAAGGCTCTTTTGTTATAAGACATACAGTGGACTAGTTTACAATGTTATCAATATTTGCTATCTATGTATTCATAAAGCATATAATACTTTTAGATGTTTCTCATCGAAATGTAAAATACCGGAGATCCATTCTTAGACTTTTTAGATATAAAAAGTGGAGAAAGACTCCACTAAAGAGATGTTGTGTCTACAGTTATTGGCATTAGCTGTAAAAAAAAAACATTTGGGTACCTACCCAGATAGCGGGGAACGTTCTCACAACTTTGGCTAACATTACCTATTGGTTCTAATAAGGTTTTAAACAAACGTTTTAATCTGATGTTCAAAGAACCTTTGCAGGATGTTTATTTGTTCAAATAATGTTCCTATAAGGTTTAAGGTTAACTAAGACATAACGTTTTAACTGCAACATTCAGAGGATGTTTTGAGGATGTTATTGAGGCCTGAGATGACAGAAAGTCTTTTATATCAAATGTTCCTTTAATGTGATATATGTTAACAAAGGTGGAACGTTTTGCCTGCAACATTCTAAGGACGTGTTTTGGATGTTGCTGGGTAACACATTAAAGATGTTCTTTATAAAACATTCCCTCAATTTTACATGATAGTAAATGAAGAACATTCTCCAAACAACATTCTGAAAATGTTTTCAGGATGTTATTGAGGCCTGAGATGACAGAAAGTCTTTTATATAAAATGTTCCTTTAATGTGATATGTTAACAAAGGTGGAACGTTTTGCCTGCAACATTCTAAGGATGTGTTTTGGACGTTGTTGGGTAACACATTAAAGATGTTCTTTATAAAACGTTCCCTTAATGTTACATGATAACAAATGAAGAACATTTTCAAAGCAACATTCTGAAAAATGTTTTCAGGAAGTTATTGAGGCCTGAGATGAGAGAAAGGGTTGTATAAAATGTTCTCTCAATGTTACATGATAACAATTGAAGAACATTCTCCTAGAAACATTCTGAAAATATTTTCAGGATGTTATTCTTTTTTTATAAAACATTCCTGTTATGGCAAATATTAACACGGTCATGGTCAACGTCAGATTTATTTCTAGAGCGCTTTAAAAAACAAACTAGTTGCATTTGTTTGAAAAGGATGTTTTAAAAAAAATCTGATGTCACCATATTTTACTTTTGAAAAAAACAAACAAGCACGTAATTCATGATAAGCTGTAAGCAGATATTGCATGTTTGCGGTGGCATGTGTGAGTTCCCAGCTAGAAATGTTTTTTACCATTCGTTGTTCTAGGAATGTTTTCAGTGGGACGTTTTATTTTGGTTCCCAGAATGTTCTTCTGAAAGGTAGGATAACGTTCTTTAAAAACATTCTTGAAATGTTTGGTGATAACCTTCTTAAGATGTTTTTGATAACCTTCTTAAGATGTTTTTGATAACCTTCTTAAGATGTTTTTGATAACATTATTAGAACATTATGCCCTACTTTTCTTTAAATTTTTTCAGCGGGGCATTTTATTTTGGTTCCCAGAATGTTCTTCTGAAAGGTAGGATAACGTTCTCTAAAAAAATTCTTAACATTTTTGGTGATAACTTTCTTAAGATGTATGAGCACATACATCTTAATAATAAGTGCCGTTCGAATTCTCTACATGATAGGAAAGGAGGTTTCAAACTTCCTTTATAACCTCCTTTAGCTTAGGAACCACTGGACCTCCCTTACCGAAAGGAGAGGAGAAAATGCTGCCCCACAATGCCTTGCAGCCGCAGCATTTGCCATCACACAACAGTCGGCCGTTCACAGAAACAACCGATTATGACGGAGAAATTATATCATGAAACTTACGGTGCTTATTAAGCATTTTGAAACGTATGTGGTAAGTTGCCAAAGTGCTTTGTTTTGAACGTTCATCAGTATTATAATCAAGAAGAGAAATATGAACGTTAGTTTTTACTGAAATTATTAAATAAAGTCAACATTTCACAGAGCTGTGTGGGGTTTGTTCAACTTTTAAAATATGTTTGAATGGTGATATACACAGTGATAGATGTTAAGGACTAACGTTTATAATAAATACATCCCAGCTAGCGGGGAACGTTCTCACAACTTTGGCTAACGTTACCTATAGGTTCTAATAAAGTTTTAAAGAAACGTTTTAATCTGATGTTCACATAACCTTTTTAGGATGTTTATTATTTCAAATAATGTTCCTATAAGTTTAAGGTTAACTAAGACATAACGTTTTAACTGCAACATTCAGAGGATGTTTTGAGGATGTTATTGAGGTGTTTTTATAAAATGTTCCTTTAATGTGATAAGTCAACAAAGGTGGAACGTTTGGCCTCCCACATTCTAAGGATGTGTTTTGGACGTTGTTGGGATAACACCATAAAGATGTTCTTTTATAGAACATTCCCTCAATGTTACATGATAACCAAAGAAAAACATTTTGAAAGCAACATTTGGATAATGTTTTCAGGAGGTTATTATTTTTTAATAAAATGTTCCTGTGATGCGAAATATTAACAGGGTCAACGTCAGATTTATTTGTAGTGCGCTTTAAAAAACAAAGTTGTTGCATTTGTTTGAAAAGAATGTTTAAAATAAATCTGATGTCACCACATTTTCCTTTTTAGAAAAAAACAAGCACGTAATTCATGATATTGCATGTTTGCGTAGGCATGTCTGAGTTCCCAGCTAGACATTCATTGTTCTAGGAATGGTTTCATCGAGAAGTTTTATTTTGGTTCCTAGAATGTACTTCTGAAAGGTTCGATAACGTTCTCTAAAAACATTCTTAAAATGTTTGGTGATAACATTGTTTGAACATTATACCCCAAGTGTTTTTGTTGTTTATGTACATATCTCTATTGTCATATGGATCGAATAACACTTAGAAAACCAAAGACAGACATATAGAAGAACGGACCGACTATCACTGCCCGTCCCTGAAACCCCTGTTAGTGTTTGTATGTGTTTCTTTCTACTGTGTGTCTCTCTCTCTGCCTGCTGGTCTGCTCTACACGGCTGGGAGCAATCTCCAATCAACCACACCTGCAACCTGCTCATCAGCCACACTATGAAAACCTGCAGCCTGCACTCATTCCCTGCCGGATTGTTACCGTGAACGGTTTGTTGCGTGCCGCTCTAGCTTTTTACCAGCATATTCTTTGAAAACTTTGCCTGCTTTTGCCTCACACTGATTTTTGTGTCTCTCCCAGGAGGAATCCAAGGCCTTCCACACTCCCAAGACCAGCCAGGCCTCTCTACCCACCCTGGAACAACTGTTTCCCACTGCCGCCATAACCAACCTCCACTCCCAGCTCCCCTTTTCTAATAAACAAATGTTATTTTCACCAGCTGATTCCGTGTCATCCTTTTACATGTGTTAATAGTCAAATTCCAATAGTTAAGTAAACTATCATAATCATCCTAATGACCACAGTGGTCAATCCACTTGTAACTGGGTGTATTGATGTTTTGTTGAGGCAAGAGAACAGAGCATCACAATAATCAAGCCGGGATGAAATAAAGGCATGGATAGCCATCTCCATTTCTGCGATGGATAGAACCCCCCTGAGCTTGGCAATGTTCCTGAGATGGAAAAAACAGGTACGGGTTTTATGTGTTTGTTTAGTAGCATAGGCTGATCGAAAATTACACCAAGGTTTTTTATGTTTGCCCTTATGTTACCACTGAATGAACCCAGATGGCTTGCTACCTTAGAGGCGATGTTATCAGCCGCTAAGATCAAGACTTCAGTTTTCGATGCATTGAGCTGTAGGAAGTTGCTTGACATCCACTCCTCAATTGCAGACAGACATTTGATGAAGGTGTTTACTTTTTCCATTTTGACAGCTTTGAAGGAGAAGTATATCTGGATATCATCTACGTAGCAGTGATATGAGACACCCTCAAATTGGCTAATTAAGCGGCCCAATGGGGGAATGTACAGGGCAAAAGGAAGGGGGGCTCAAACAGAAGCCTGGGGAAGGCCGCAGGATAGGGGAGTGCTATGTGATGAGAACGGGCCCACCGCCACGGAGAAACTTCTCCCACTGAGGTACGAGGCAAACCACTGGAGGGCAGACCCTGAGATGCCTACCCACTCCCTGAGTCTATCTAGCATGATGGTGTGTTTCACTGTGTCAAACGCTGCATTCAGGTCCAACGACACCAGAACCACGCAATCGCCTGCATCCGATGCCATCATGAGGTCATTGGAGACCCTGAGGAGAGCTGATTCTGTGGAGTGGTGTTTTCTGAAACTTGATTGGAATTTGTCATGGATTTTATTGTCATTCAGAAATGTATTGAGTTGATTAGCAACAACTTTTTCTAAATGGGCCTGTAATTATTCGGGAGGGAGGGATCTAGATGTGTTTTTTTTGAGAAGGGGCTGAACAACCGCCTGCTTAAAAAATGATGGGACGAAGCCAGAGACCATGGAGATGTTTATAATGTGAAGCAGGGATGAAGCGACACATGGAAAAACGTATTTTAGCATGGACATTGGTAAAGCATCCAGAGGGCTTGAGGAAGATTTCATAGCGCTCACTACAGTGGTCAGGTCGGCTATGGTGATGCAGGAGACATTACTCAGCATGGCCTGCCTAAATGGACAGATAGGGAGGGGGGAGTGGGAGGGGGTGATGCTCGACCTCACATCAGCTACCTTGTTTATAAAAAAGGTGAGAAAACGGTTGCAGTCGTCGTTTGAATAAATAGGAACTGAGGGGGTGGACGGGTTTACAATGGTGTTTATGGTTTTAAATAGTACTCTGGGGTTGTGCTTACTAGAGGAGATGAGATTAGAAAAATAGGTAGCCCGGGCATTTTTGACCATGGGAGCGACGTCATCTAAAATGGCGGAGCAGTGTGTATTGAAAGCGTTGACTAGACAATCAACATCATCAACATGCGACACCAAAACATTGTTGTCAAAAGCTGTTACAAACTTCTCAACCGCAGCGCTATTTAAAATATGCGAGGTTTTTTACTTGCTTCCCCTGAACATAAGCTTCTAACGACATGACAAATAGTACAGCTTTATGGTCTGGAAACAGATAGCTCTTCAAAACCAACATTGCTGATATTTAGACCAATTGTGAACACGAGATCCCAGGTGTTACCTTTGTTATGCGTTGGGCCAGACACATGTTGACAGAAGTTAAAAGATTCAGTGACATTAAGGAAATCACTGGCAAATTTGTCTGAGCAGTCATTTACATGAATGTTAAAATCCCCGCACAGAAGAACTCTTTCATGGCGGATCATGGAGGTTAGTAAGTCACCAAGATCGGATAAAAAAAGAGCCATTCTTGCCTGGAGGGCGGTAGCAGGGACGTCGGAACTATTTTCTGTGGGGGGGTGCGGGATTTTTGCTGGGAGGGTCGGGGGGGAAACTCACACTATCAATGATTAACGAACTCGACACGTAGGCCTAATAGCCTAGGCCTATACATAACAGATATAGGCTACATAAACACACGCAGCATCTTAATTGTTACGAAAATGTATGAAACAAAATGAATTAATGAATTAATCAAGCCTTTATTAAGGAACATACTGTAGCCTAATAGGCGATAACATAGGCCTACAGCATTCAGAAAATCAACAGAATAATACAGCCTTTACGAACATAGGCCTAATGGAACATTCAGAAAAATAACGGTTTACTTTGCGCTCGTAAGGGCTTTTAAACTGTTCCAAAAGTAGACCTTCTCTCCGTTGTTCTGCTGATAAATTCTTTAAGCAGGGTCGAGACATCGCATTCATCGAGAAGGTCGCTATGCGCATTCATAATGGCCAAATGAGTGAGTCTCTCCTGCTTAATAGTATTGCGCAGCCACGTTTTCAACCTGCGCAACGCCGAGAACGAGCGCTCGGAGTTCGCGACAGAAATGGGCAGAGCCAGACAGAGCTTTATGAGCCTCTCCGCTTCCGACAGCATGGAGCGGGATTGGGGCTGCAAGGTGTGCAGAATGGCCAATACATCCTGAATGGTTTTCACTTCTCGCCCCCTACACACGTCGCTCAGGATGTCCAGCTCAAGGCTTAGCTGCTCTCTTGAAAAGGAAGTCAGTTCCAGGGAACCCACATCCACTCGTTTCCCTTGGGCCGCCTGTAGAACTGCCTGCTCTCGCCCTGCAGCTACGCGGAGTCCTTCCTGGTCAAAGCGCCGCTCCACCTCTGTGCGCACCAAGTCCAGGGCCTCAAACAATTCCCTCTTCCACAGGCTTGGATATTCTTTAATAGTTAAATATAACAGTTAAACAACAACCAACAAATAGTTTCCATATGGGCTGCCTATTTAAGCTGGGTGGGTCAACCTTAAATTTTCAATTTAAATTCAAATTATGAATATGGTTTGTTATGAAAGTAGGCCTATACGTTATTTAGTCAGTTGATACCGTTGTAATGAATTATTAATTGCAGGCTAATTTCGCAAATAAGCGTACATGGATGTAGTACATTATTATGAACTATGATATCGTTTTCTATGGATAGATCAAATCTGTCCACAAATGCTGGAGAGCACGCTCTGTGTGCGTATTTGTTGCATTCTTTCAACATTACAGACCGATGAGCTTTATGATTAATTTTAAAATACTGTTGGCATTATTTATTTATTTATTTAGGCCTATTTATTTACCCTCGTTCTCCAACTCCCGTTCCTCCTCCTCCGCTGTATGACGAAAACGCGCTGGGGTCTTGCTGGTGCGCACTGGATGAGGAGGCTTCAAGTTGTAGCGCTCTGTGTATTGTTTGGTCTTGGCCACAAGGTCAGCGAAGGTGTCATCTTGTCTGAGTGTGTTCAGTCGCTGGCAAAGAAGTTTGGCAGCTTCCATTGATCCAAGGGCTGTGACTTTGGTGCCTTGCAGTGACCGAGCCACGGATTCACATGGCGTAAACATGGTAACGCAGGCAAACAAACCAAAGACTGTGCGCGTAGTGGTGCCCTTTTTGAGCAATCCTGCCACTTTGGCACGCGTCTCCCCCTTGACAATCCTGTCACTCTCCAAGGTCCTAAATGTCTGCAGCATCTCTCCATAGCATGCCAGCAACCGTGACAGTGCCACAACTCTGACGCACCACCGAGTTGGGCACAGGGCAAGCAGGTTGATCACTTCTCCACATCCAAAAAGAGACTGGTATAACGTTTTTCTCTTTGCTGAATCATTAATCACAACTGTGACTTCCCGAACAAAGTTCAGTGTATCGGCAACAAGGCGCACTTCTTTTGCCACTTCTTGCAACACTAAATCCAGAGAGTGGTTTGCGCAGTGGACAAACAAGGAGTCAGGACATGTTTCCTTTAATCTTGCCTGCACTCCCTTGAACCTCCCTGACATGTTGCTGGCTCCATCAAAACAGTAGCCTTTCAGCTTCTCCAGTGGCAGATTTAGCCGAACAAGGACATCTTTAATGCACAGAAAAAGCATCTCGGCGGTTGTGTCTGGAGCGTTGTAAAAGCCCAGAAAGAAATTCTGGACTTCAAGATTGTCATCTGCAAATTGTATACTGCATGAGAACTGTTCTTTTCCACTGACGTCGGTGGTCCCATCAGCAGTTAAGCCGAAAAAAGGACTTTCGGATGCTTTGGCTCCGATTTTCCTCTGGATGTCATGGGCAAACAGCTCCAGAACTTCATTCTGGATGCTGCCCGACATCCAATTGTCCCTCCTCTTCATCCAGTTTTGCAGGTCAGGATCAGCGCGTACCCTCTCGACCACTAGCTGCCACAACACCCCATCCCGATTTGCAGCTCCTCTCAGAGGGAGTCCCTGGCGCCCCAGGAATCTCACGCTGCTGAAAACGAGCTCCAGCATTTTCCGGGCTGTTATTTGTTCTTTAGCAGCAGCCTCAGACAAAAGCGCATTAATTGGCGTAGTTTTCAATGCAGCCAATCTTTGAGTCGCATCTAAATGAATGCGTATTTTCTCGTGGTCTCTGATTTTCTCCTTTGCTTTTCTCCAGTTTGAAAAGCCCGTATCTTTCAAAAACGGACTGTCAGCTTGTTCTGACCCGACCAACTTGCGCTTGACAGCTGACCTGCACACACCACACACAATGACATCACTGACCGCAATGTATTCCAGCCACGGCCACTCTCTGAACCAGGCGGCCTTGCAGGAACGAGTGAAGTTCTCACCCAACTTCTTGGCAGGAAAATTGTAATCCTGTGGTGGTTTGCATGATATTGCCTCTTCTTGGCTAGCACCGGGTGCTGATGGTGGCGCTGGGGAGGGAGGACGAGGCCGAGGGCCGCCGGGCCCTTCGGCTGCCTGCTGCTGCTGTCCGGTTGCTGGCACACAGCCTCTAGGTGTCTCTCTCGGACGTTTAGCTGGGTCGGGCGGATTTGTAAAAAAATCTGAAATTCGTTTTTGAGACATAGGCTAGTTCTAGCTGGCGTAGTTGAACTCAAATCATGTAGCCTATGCATATGCTAAAAACAAATGAGAGCCGCGAACACAGCAAACATAAAAAAAATTCCCGCTACTTTTTTTTTTTTACACATAGGCCAACGTCACAGTGAGCTGTCAGATGCAGTCTGCATAGCAACAGCTATGCCATGCCAGCCAGGCTGCTGTATTGAGCCAGGCAGGGTGCATATCACATCAAAAGATCTGTATTAAGAAATACATGTAAGTCAGACAAATTGAGTTTAAATTCAGAATCTTTATTTTTATTTTTTTAACGTAGGCTAATCCTGTGATTCCTGAGGCTAACGGGAGGGGGTGCTGCCGCACCCCCCGCACCCCTAGTTCCGACGTCTATGGGCGGTAGATTAATTAAAATACAATAAAACGGGTTTGAGCGACCCACTTTTGTTATTAGCGCTTCAAATGTTGGGAAGGATCCAGTCCTCCTCCTCGGCCGGTGCGCCTAGGAGCACAGGAGTAGCTGTAGCCCGTAGGACAAAGTTCGTTCAAGGAGGAAAACTCCCGGCTCTCTGCCAGGACTCCGAAACAAGCATAAAATCCAGCTTGTCAGGTGTTTCTAATGATCTAACGTCACCGACCACTACATTGACTTGTCTACATGACGTTGTTACACACACACCACCAGAGCATGTTGCTGCCCTTTTTCATTGTCCTTCCTCTGCAGTGTGTAACTAATTAATTGCCCTTTGTGGAGAAGAGCTACCTCCTTCTGTTCAATAGCAGCTGGGGATACTCTCTGTCTATTCATGCATCAACATTAAACTTTGTCACCTGAAGGGGCCGGTGTAATATTTTACACTAAATTGTGCTTTGGACTGGATGCCAAAGTACAAATGACAGCAATGTGTAGACTCATTTATCATCCCCCCCAAACATATACACACAGCTCCCTCTATCTCTCTACCCCCACACACCCCCATTCTCACCTTCATCTCTCTCTCTCTCTCTTCCACCGTCTCCATGGAAATCATTGTTGTCTCTCTCCTCCTGTGGTGAAGGAGCTGACTGCAGACTTTCTGTTCGCCATCAGTTCATATGGACGGAGCTCTGAGAAAAAACACACACATTTTAAACAGCATATTAAATACACACACTTTCTTGTTCTATCTTTATGAGATTGTTCCACTGCCCTATTGACTACATTCATCTAACAACATCCACGCCCACCACATTGATTATGCAGCTATTACCAATTAATGCAGGAAGTAGAGTGATGGTGATAAAGTGGAGTAATCAGTGAGGATCAGATCAAGTGAAACATGAGTGTATTATTTAGGAGTCAACATTAATTTGCAGAAGTGTTCTCTTTATCTTGGTGCTGGTGAAGTGTAATTGGAAGTAATTAAGGGGGGGGGAAATCCATTTGGTTTTATCTGACTTTGTTGTTATTTATTTGTGTACTAGTGCACGGGTTACATTCTGCTTAGTGTTACTCTTTAACAAGTATTCACCAGGGAATTATCTTATTGCACCATATACAAATGTTTAATTAAGAATACAAATAAGTAAATGTTAGGGTTAGATTTACTGTATATGATGAATGAATGATCAACCAGCACAAACAAATAACTTCTCGAGTACAACAGTACGGTGGCCGACAGATGCAAACTTGCTACAACAGCACCAAACATTTACATTGGGAAAAACGTGCTCAAACCACACAAAAACACACACAAAGGAAGAGACATCTTCACCAACTTGACAACACATTCCAAGCATTTACCTTAAGCGCTGCATAAACGAAACGCTGCAAATACAAAACGTGACAAATGAAAAAAAAAGCTGCAAGAACAAAACATTACGGAAACGGGGAAACTAAAAAGTTATGCACAATAAGCAATATCAATACCCCAATAAGTATTATAAATACAGCATGTAACATGAACAGTTTGTGATGTGAAGAATGACAGCTAGTAAATGATTACCACTATTGATACGATTATTATACTTTATTCATTGTATCCAATGTATATTTACAGATACAGTACTTCATCCTAAACGCAACTCCTAAACCTGAACATTACTGCTTAGAAAAGTAAATAACACTTCAAATGCACTTGGCACTCAATATTTATTGAATAGCTCAGCTTTTTAGCGCTAAATGCAGCAGGAAGGTACGAGGCCATTTGTAATGAGTCACAGCTGAAATGCACTCACAGTACATTAGGCCTACTAAGGTGCACTGTATGTGACCCTCCTCTGCTGCACACTCTCACCTCTTATGAAACAGGATATTACGGGTCATAAACTTAGCCATAGCATAAGCAAACCACTCGTGCTATTGGATTGCACTATTGCTTCTCCCAGTCACTGGTACAATGGGTTTGTATGAGATGAGGTGTTCATTTGTTGATTTGTTTTGTTTTCCCATTTTGCTTCTAATTAAGGGTAATAGCGATACTGGTTGTTTGCTAGATTTAATTACAAAAAGAGGGTGAAAAGGTCCCTGCGTGTTGTATTTCCATAATGTTGTCTAGAGAGTTGAAATGCTGTTATAATCAACGTGTTGGAGGTTATTCATGTCTATATGTGTCCATATGGTAATTTGGTCAGCTGTGTCTTTAATGAACGCAAGTCTTTTCTCTCTATGTACACATTCTGTCCTTTGAAAGTATCTTTGTCTTCAGTATCCAGCTGTTCGAATTTCATGAAGTAGAAAGTGGCCTGAGGATAATTATGTAAAGTAGAAGGTAAGAAGATGAAAATGGTGAAAGGCTTTAATTATCAGCGGAAATTAACTTCACATTGCATAAAGGCAAAATAAACATAAGACTTGTGTGACACACGTTATGATAATATGTCTTTTGAATACAGCTCGGTGTTTGGCACATGTTCTAAAATGTCTACAAATATCCTTTTGCTTATTTATTGGTTTTGCTTATTAAAGTGTAGAAGCAAGGAGTGGGCAAGAAAGCAGAGATTTATTCACACCGTTATCTGGAATGACAGCAATCCTTTTTCAATTTGGAAAATGGTATTCTGTGAACCTTTGCAAATAATTATTAAAGATATTAAACTGTCTGCTGCACATGCAAATAATAACAGAAGTAAACATAAAACACATACAGTGGTAGTATGCATAGAGCAGTAACTGTAGATAAACAGCGAGGACTCATTGATATTTTTCTCAGGGCCCAGCAGAAAGATTCTAGCACCCGATGACCCAATCTTTAACCCACCCACACATACACACACATACACACACACACCTGCCCTTGTGCAGAACCACATAAACACACACACACACACACACACACCTGCCCTTGTGCAGAACCACATAAACACACACACACACACACACACACACACACACACACACACACACACACACACACACACACACACACACACACACACACACACACACACACACACACACACACACACACACACACACACACACACACACACACACACACACACACACACACACACACACACACACACACACACACACACACACACACACACACACCTTGTATTGCTTTTAACTGTGCCTCTGTTTGAAGTGTGGCTGTCAGTGGGCTCTCATACGTCCTCATTCATCTTGCATCCTGACAACCATTCAATCAAACACTGGCCTCCGGGATTGAGCCGGAAACCTTCTCCACGGGGACGGCTGTTACTATGGTAACCGAGAAGAAATGCCACCCACCAACAAAGCTGAAAAATAGTGTTGTCTGGTTTTTTTGTCTTGTTTTTTTTTCCTGTGAGAAAACATCAACTTTTTGTTAGTTTATCTGTGTCCCTGGTTCTTTCTTTTTGGTTTCTCCCCAGTGTGGAGGAGTATACACTATAAGCAAATGCCTCTTGCTCTCGCTTACCCTGCTTGGGCTTGTGGGTAATAGTAGCCTAAACCAACACAGGTGTGTCAGTGTACAAGGATTTAGTTGTCAGGAAAAATTAGAAATTAGTTATCCAAAACCCACTGGTGCAGCACTGTATTGACATGGAGCTGTACAACATGATGCTGACATTTATCAATTTCATTTACTTTAAAGATTATTGAGTAAAAATGACAGAGCATGTGCTTTTGCCACAGACAATTAAAAGGAAAGTCTGAAGCTAAGGTCAATGTTAGGCTCTCATCATGCCAACAAATCCTTGAGATAAACACTGATGGCTGTATGCAAACGTGCTAAAAAATGACATTCTTCTTAGCAGTTAACACAAAGTTCAGTCGAAGCTGATGGCAAAGGCATTAGTTTGAGAGGAATTTGGTCATTAAAAAGTTATCGGGCTAATTAAAATGCTGTCTTGATGATGGCTCGTTGATTGAAAATCGAAGAGTTGTTATGAATGTGTCTACCAAATGTCATGGCAATCCATCCAATATCTGTTGAGACATTTCATGCAAAACCACAAATGTCAACCTCATGGTGTTGCAAGAGGAAAAGTCAAGGAATCACTAAAATCATTAAGATTTATCCTATGGGAGCCATCGATGTCTGGACACGATTTAATGACAATCAAACCAATAATTGTGGATGTTTAGGTGGTAGTGGTGAAACAACCAACATTGTAAGGAGTAATAAGACACATATATAAATAAAGATATTGTCAAAAACATACATTTTGATCAGTGGATGTTTTTATGCAGCTAACATAATTATAATTTCAAAGTTGAATTTCGCTCTCTCTGTGATGGATTGCATGTCTAAAGAATCCTGAAGTCTGAATATCTGCTGTCCCACAGCACAAATCTTTCTGCTGGCACAAAGAGCCTACTTACTATTTTCACTTGACATCCTCTTTTCTATGTGAATAATTAAAGTGAGGGTGTGGGCCCAGGCAGTGAGGTCCGCTGAGATAACCAGTGGTCTAATTAAAACCACATATCTCCATTCTTATCTAAAAACTCTCATTACCCATGCTTTTCTTTTACACGAGCTGCAAATTAAGTATACTGCAGGAAAGCTGTTAAATGTTTCAAGGTGCTGAACAGCAAACAAAAACAACACTCAGGTGAATTAAGTTTTCACATCAGTGTAGCGTCTGAAGTTATGATTAATCACCTTGGAAGAAGAGACTTGTGAAAAAGCAAGCGGTGCCTCTAACTGACTTTGAGAATTGAACAACATATGGTCACCGTTCAGATGGATGCTGGTTCAACACATTTGGTGTTTCTTGTGTATGCAGGGTGAGTACAACTGATCAAATATTAACGGGGGAGAATATGTATGTATGCGTTTTCATTCATACCCGGCAGGCTCCTGTTGTCAAGGAAGTGCTATGAACTGATTCATTACGCCAGAGGATCATGTTTACTCAGCTCGGCTCTGTATTATTTCTCATTCACAGCCCCTACGGTGCCGATGCCCGTTCACGTTGAACGCCGTTACAGCCAACTGCCAATCTGCACTCCGTAGTGCGGGGCTTGCTTTCTGACAAATGGCCCGGAGGAGAGGGACAAGGAGAGTCCTGTCAGAGCCAGTCAGCGCTGTGCTGCTGCAGCAATCTGAGGATATAATGGAGGGGGTGGAGAGGAGGAGACAGAGGAACAGAGAGAGGGGGATGTTCACAAAATATACCCTTTAAAAGTTCACTGAAAAGCTCAAACTGCTAAGGTTAAAACCCTGAAAAGATCTTGGAATGACAACAAGAAATATAGAGTGCTACAAGAAGAGACAAAGATGCTCTTAAGATGGTGAAATTGGTGTAAGCTATCTATTGCAAATGGATCTGCCTGGGGGTTGAACAGTGCACAATTGCAAAGCCATCCACATCAGCTTGATTTACAGTTTTATTGACTTATCATGCGGGTCAAAACTGCTGAGACTATGATCCAGAGGGAGAGCAAAGGTTCAAATGGAGAGTGATATTTGGCTCAGGAGGAATAAAGGCTCTAATAATCCCATAATGTGAAAGTGAGCTGTATTCCTCAATGGTTTATTTTAATTGGGGAAGCTTTACCACAGGAGGGTAGGAGTCTGGGATTAGATAGAGAAGATACTGTACTAGTGCCAAGAAGCAGCACAGCTTACACAGCTAATTTGATAGAACCAAAACATTAATTTTTAACTCATTATTTTACATTATATTAGACTGAAGTAAAATGTTGAATCCAGAACTTTTACCTAAATAAAGGTTTGAGTTACTTGGTCATTGTAACTCAAATTCAACATTTTACTAAGTGTGATTCATGTTTGAATTTTCCATAGTTGTTCCACTGGAGTACAGGGTTGCATCTATCCTCAAGCAAAACTAAGAATCCCTACTAGGCAGAGTTGGGAAGTCATGCAGAAGTGAATCTGTCCTCTGGGAATTAAGCAAGTTTCTGTAAAAAATAAATAAATTACAAAAACATTTTTGAGGACATCTCTGCCTCATCCCATAGAGCTCAGTGAAGAGACAGGACGTCCTACAGCAAGGACTCACGTTCAGATCCATGATGTGCTGAGTACAGGGCTTTCACCTCAATATTGCTGCTCCTCCCTGATATTGCGCATTATGAATCATTTTATTGTAAACATCCCGCAGTGGTGCTCCAAATTCTGGATTTGGTACAACAGCCCGAAGTTGTTTGTGTGCTCAAAGCTCTGCCTTTGTGCGGCACACTACTGAAGCTATTCTGCTGGGGGAAAGCACATACACTGACAGCAATATCCCAGTCAGTGTTTTATAATAGGAACAAGGAAGGAGAAGTAATATAACCATAAACCCCCTCTCTCTCCTTCAAACAAATATGTAAGTACACAGGGACACGCACACACACAATCCCTATTGGCTTGCGTTGCAACTCTGAGATAGAGAGATGTCTCACTCCAGGGGTGCAGTATTGCATTGTCAGAGGTGTGTGACAGATATTAATGTCATGTAGGAGCATGATGGATGGAATTCCTTTATGATGAGGCTCCCTATCTCTGGCTCTGTCTCCTAGAGCCTGGCATGCTGCAGATTGCAGACAGCTCTTTAATGAGCAGTGGAAGCATCCATATCCGCTGACAGGCCTTCCTTAGCGTCCTCTTTGCCTAAAAACGCTCTGACGGGCACTTACTCCGAGGGAGATGGGGGAAGTCTACGACAGAACGCTCAGACGCCTGGTACAAGACAACAGGAAACATGGAGTAGACGGAGACAGGTTTTCTTTAATTATGAATGAGATGGAAGTTAACGTGATGTGTCGTATGCATACATAGACCACCTTCCTCATGTCATTTTTCTTTATAATTTCTTGGCCACGCTTCAAACTCCTGATGACAGGAACATATGACAGAGCAGTGATGAGAAATGATGATACCCCCTGTTCATTTATTGGACTCAGAAAAGTACCATCATGTGTATGCTGTCTATCTCTGTCTTTCTTACTCATATCACATAATATTGATTGTGTGATACAATAGCATGTTCTCCTGTTTGATAGACAGTGTTTATAATCAGTTGTTGATGAGTGTTGTCTGTACTGATTACCTGTCCATTAAATAAAAATGGTTACTGATTAGAAGAATCTGAGATTGTTCAGCTACTGATTGCTACCTGCATGGCTTCTAAATATAGGCTACAACACATTGGATAATTACAGACATGTTTTATACAATTAGGTCTAGCCTTCGGAGAAAATAATTATTAACATTACAGAGTCAGACTTTTGTCGGTATTGTTTTCAATACTTATCGATATTACACAAAGGAGCCAATGTTAACTTGCTCATTACAAGGACTTTGGTGAGCCATCATGTCAAAGGAGACTACAGAAATTGCAGAGAAAGAGACGGAAAGAAAGAAAGATAAAAGCTTACAAATGTCTCATAAGTAAGGGGGGTGGGGGGGGGGGGGTGTATTATTACATTGGATGGAAAGCATTGTATTAATTGTGTGTGAGCTCTAAAGCAGTAACCTCACGACTCCTGCCTGTGCTTCTGAAGATCTACAGTGAAGCTGAACTGACACCTAGTGGTGGAAACGGTAACAAGCTGTTGTAAAATACTTGTATCTTTTACCTTGAGGTCCTTTATTGATCCCAGTAGTGAAGTTTCATCTTGTTTGTTGCTCTCCAGGGTGATCTAAAGTCAGGATTAATAACACAACAGATTCCCTGGTCTTGTCCAAGGACAAATCAGCAGGACGTGATGAACACTGGTTCTGTGTTCAAAGGACGAATCATCCCAGATCAGAAAAGCCCCCCGGTGCTTCAGTAATCTAGCTATGGTTCCTGCATGTACATTACATGTTTCGTTAGCAGGAACAATTGGTAGAGTGTTTCTGCTTCTTGTTTTTTTCAGATGATATGAGGTTCCTGACCAGAATTGAACCTGAGTTATACTATTACAGGACATTTTCCTTAAAATACCAGGCCACGGGACACAAAGACCAATATATTGCAACATATCAGACTTGTCAGGATTAGCATGAAGCCAAGGCTTATTTTTGTTGTTGTCCCTGGTCAATAAACCTTAATCAAAACAGAGACAGGTATTCAGTGTCTGACATTAGGTTATATATTATTACAAAAATAATAATGTCTCTTCAAAGAGCAGTCATGGTAAAACCCCAGAACAGAACAATACATATCAGAAGAGATGATGGTTGTGAAGCAAGTTTAAGAAGGGAAACTGGAGCTTCTTTCTGTAAGCTGCACTCATATTATGTTTTCACTGTTATTGTATAAGGTGTAAATAAGCTAATGTATCTGTACTGGGATAGTTTTCACCAGTTTGGCCATTATGTACCCACTCAAATCAAAGACATACATACACATACCACCTTCACAGCTCACTTAAAAACATGGTTCACTGAGAACTACACCTGCACACATGAGTCTGTGTTGAGTATGGCGTGAGTGTTATATGTTGTGTTACATGTTGTGATCATGGATGTTGCCCCTGGTTTCTGTTATGTGATTGTGATGTGCTATATGTGACATGTACTGTATGTAGTAACGTGTGTTGTTTATTGTTCTCTTTTATCCTCTCTTATCCTTTCGCCTGTATCTTTTTATACATCTTTAATCCTTTTTTTTTTTCTTTATAATTTTTATAACTAATGCTGTTGATATATTGTGATTTTAAGGGTGTCTATTACCATCTGGCCGGGGACAACAGCTGGAAATTAGCCATGTCGGCTAAAGCTGCTCCATTTACTGTTTTTGTGACAGTTCTTCGATGGGGACTGTCCACGACACTATAAATAAATAAACTAAACTAAATTAGGTGATAAATAGAAAGTTCAACTTAAAATTAAATGGACTGTAGGCGATTGAACGGGTGATATTCTGTATATCAGAGGCACTGATACACCTTTTTGTGTTTCTATTTTCCATTTTGAGTTGTTGGCAACACAAACAGTCATCACACATGCTATAAGTATAAGTATTTATGGAGTATAGTATACAAAATGATGTATTGGAACACAACTGTCACTCCAAAGTATGATTTCTTTTATCTGCCTCTGTCTTGAGTGTTGATCCATTATAAAACACAAGAGGGCGCTATAGTTCCATAGGTGATCTTGCCATTTTTTCTAAGCTTCATGTGCTCCATCTTGGAGAACATAAACAAAGGAGTCTTATTAATGCATTTTCTGTTTCATGCTGTGTACATTCTGTACATGTAAGCAGCATTACAACAGTTTTTGTGATAGTTACAATACAAATAAGAAAACAGTTCCCCAGCCGTTGTCTTGCCTTTCTATAGTCAGAAGGAAAACCAAGCATTAAGAATTCTGAGCCCAAACTGAGGACAGCCCCCAGCTCAGTGCAGGTCAGTAAAGCGTACAACTATTTCCTTTCTGCAGGATATTAACACCTGCATATCTGTCCATCACAGGCCTCACCTCTCAACAAGTGAAATCAACCACTTCCTGTGAGCGCCCTCTCACTCACCTCTACGCTTTATTGTTCATCTCTGATGTGTGACGGCGTGCATCCGAGAATGTCTCTAGCTGACGCATGATTGGTAGAGCCCCCTGCTGCGCCCGGCTCCTCCAGGAAGTAGGCTTTTCTATCCAGTTCCTGTCTTCCTCGCTGACCCCGCAGTCAAACATGTGCATATTTACAGGCAGGGGAGCGACGGGAGAAACACTTTAAATTCAGATAGAGGCTGAGCTTAATGGCTACATTGGAGGGACAGTGATATCTGTTGATTTCTGTTTGATCGTTCCAGGAAGGCATGGGAAGAGAAGAGATTATAACTAGGAGAGTAAGCGCATGGCAGGACTGGTGAGGTTGATAGGGGAACACTGGGTGGAAGGGGTTAGAGAAAAAGTATTACAGCCCTGTCTTTCAGATTCATCATGTGTGTAGCAAGAAAGGCTTTATGGTTGTACTATCATTCCATGTTGAGTTCAGCATTAATTGTAGAAAGTAGAAACCCAATAGCAGCCAATTCATTGAGAGTCAAGCCTCTCTGTATCATGACCACATCTCTTCCTCACTTCTTAACCAAAAGTGGGTCCATTCTCTTGTTCCCTGTCCGATGAAGAGAGGAAAGGGCCTTGGGCCTGGAGGCAGGAGGGTAAATATTTGTTTTGTGGTCTCTCTGTTGAGCTCCAGACCTCTGTGTGCCTCTTAAGAAAACTTTCTCCCGCACGGGAGCAACCAAAGCAAACAATCGCTCATCACGCCGTCTGGCTCGCCGTGGACCCTCGTGTGTTTGTTTGTTCAGACAGCCGCCATGACAGACGGAGGAACACTGGGAAGGAAGAAATCTGAAGAACGAGAGAGAGAGAGGGAACAAGAAGTGAAGAGGAGGAGGAGGAGGAGGAGGAGGAGGAGGAGGAGGAGGAGGCCGGGCTGTTTCGTGAGATAGTGGACTGATGAAGGCACCACAGATGGTGGGCTTGTCCTATTCCCAAAAGCTTTGCTCACTGCAGACATGGGTCGAAGAGTATTTAAAAATAATTCTTAGCATATGTTGTAACCTGCTTGGAGTCTAAAAAGACGAAATACATCACAAAGGAAAACAGGGGCCGAAAGGACATTTAAATAACAGGAAAGTGTTAGAAAGACAGACATGCAGACTTCACTGTCACTTAAGTCTCTATAAGAATATTTGTAGGGTCCTGATCAGTGGGCGACGGCGTCCAACCTCATTATGAGGAATCTAAAATATTGTTTAGAAATTGTAACATTTAGGAGATGTATAGTCTTAACATGTTCGTTCTAAATCTTATGATGTGAACATTTTAGATACAAACTACTATCTTAAGTGTACATCTGTTTGTGTGTGTATGTCTTTGCACCTACACACAAGTGTGTGTTTGTGTGTGCCTTACTCCCTCCTCCCCTCAGCTTAGGCACATTTTGTTGTGTGGGGAGCAGAGGGGTTTGAAGGAGCAGATCAGAGGACGCTGTAGAGGCTCACTGAGCACTGGGGTGAGATTAGCTCGCTCACAGAGGAATCAAACTGACCTGGGAGGCATGCCATCAGAAGGACAGATGGATAAGAACTATTGACCTGCTGACCTGCATCAGATTCTCACTAACTCATGTTAATTCGCATGCAAATTGGTACAAATGTCCACTCTGACTTTTTCTCTCTTCCCCTCTGCCGGTTTCTCTCTACTTCCATATTATTTTAGTTTTTCTACTTGCACACTAAATCACAACACTTACTGTGCATACATGCAGAGACATACAATCCATACACACACAGACATAAACACACACACTTTCACACCAACATGCAAACGCATTCTCCCATGTGGCGTGCCCTCATGGTGGTCGGTTGCACTTCTAAAGGCTTAATCTGTTGGTCCCACCTCCCTGGTTAAGAGAACAAAGGCCCCTCTCCCCTGACACAAAGGGACTCACACACCCCTACACACACGTCCGATTTCAGCCCCAGACGGACCACCCATCTTTGAAGACCATAGCCTCGCACACAGAGGGGAGACAGCACCAGAGGCTGTGTGTCAATGACAAGAGTGTCGAGCAACTCCTATTACGCCGCTCCATACATTAAAGTCTCCTTTCCAATTTTTCCCAGAGTGGGCAGTTCACACACTCTTTGAGGGCATTTTGTTTTTGTGATAGAAAAGGCGATCAAGGGACACCATGTTGAGGAGTCCCTGATCGGCTTTGATCCAAAGGTTTGCGGGATATGTGGCCCCAGTGGTGGAGAGATTAGATTGTCTCACCACCGAACAGAATTATCGCCTTTCTTGAAAAGAAAAGGATCAGATAGACAATTATTCTTTAAAGAGCAGCTATTCAAGAAAACCACTTTAAAGGTCAGTCAGTAGAAGCTGTACTGGAAGATGTCAGTCATGCTTAAAATGACGAGGTTTTCATTATGCATCCAATTGCAGACTGTTGCGTTGTGTGTTGATTCAATTTTCCCTTTGGTATTTTATAATGGAATTGCATACTTTTTGGCGCATGCTGATGTCATAGGCAAGTTACCATTCCTGCTATCCAGCCAGCTATGATCTGTTCAAAAATAAACAATGCCAAACAACACTGCCAGGCTCTAAGACCGTGGATAAGAAAAGCCAATACTGTGTTAAACCTGATATTCTCAAATGCGGCGTTAGGTTGTTCAAACAGTCCATGTTATGTTAACGCAAACAGAACACAATTATTTGAATGTTTCTAAAACACGATTCACCAGAGCGTTTATTTCCCTACACTCTGAAGCTAAATTAGCAGAGTGAGGATGTTCTTGTGGTTGAAACGTTTCATGTAACCATGAACTCGCAACTTCAATTCCAGCAGACAGCTTTGCATGTCATCTGTCTTTTCTCAAATGGAAGCACATCTTTCATGTGGTTCTCCAGTTAGTGTTGATTAAAGCAATACTATTTTCAGTGCTTGCTATATTGGCTGGGAAACTTGAGTACTCCTGCTGCTAAATCTATTGTTCTTCTTGCATCCAACAACGCTGTCTTTTTGACTTAACAGTTATACAAATGGAGTCAAAGGTGAGCTTTACATCATGGAAGTAGCTAAGGGCGTTCAAATTATGCACCCAGAGAATCTGAACTTCCCAAACCATGGCTGTAAGTAAGCAAAACAAATTCAATGTTCCCTTGCATCCCAAAAACATGTTAACAGAGGATGTTTGAAAGCTTTTCGGTTGTGTTGCCTCTAAGCGAATGGCTGAGTGATTTTAAGTCAGGCTTTTATTGTGAAAAGTAAAAAGTGGTAGAGTTAGGGGTAGAGCTTAAATGCACTGCCAAAGAAAATGTAAATAAATAAATAAAAAAAGACTAAGAAGCATCCATGTTTTTATTTGACTACCTGCGTTAGTAAAGGTGTTACTAGTATTATTTGGAAGGGCGCTCATTACACAGTACATGTAGGCACTGTAGGAAAATTTACACTGATCGGAGAGCCACATGAAAGAAGTGAGGTTTAACCAAATAAAGCAAAAAGTTTTAAAAAATTGAATTTTAGAATCTGATCAGATGTCAGACACTGGCGCTTTACATTACATGTTACATGTTAGACGCTTTTATCCAAAGCGACTTATACTGTGGACAATCCCCACAGGGGCAATTTGGGGTGAAGTGTCTTGCCCGGGGACTGCAGTGGGGTTTGAACCCTGATCCCACGGCTCTATCCACTGCGCCACACGCCTCCTCGCACATACTACGGGATCTAAGGTAATCATACCCCCAAAATACATCTAAAGTGTTAACTAGTTCTCCTAAATAATAGTTGCGGTGCACATTTTCACACATCGATAACACCTTTCAAAACAACAACAGCCGTGTTCTCAGTCTGTGTTTGATTAGTCCTCCTGTCAGTATCTGAGGAAAAACTGACTCACGTGCATATTGTTAAACCACATGCTTTCAAATTGTTTTTCTCTTTGAAAGGGTCCATACTTATTTTTAGATGTTCATGTGTGTCTTAATGATTGAACCGACCATCCCAGCAGAGAGCCATGCTGGATATTCCCCCATGGACCACGCCGGTGTGTGCCATGAGCCTTATGCCGCTCCATTGGCTGAGTAACTGCATTTGTTTGAGCTGAGCTTTCTTCCCGTTTACTCACAGCCTCTGCCGAGTTGCCAGCCAGATCTCCATAATCCGCAAACAATTATCATATTTGCCTCTGCGGACGACTCAGGTTTTTGTTTACTGATTCAAAATTAACAATTTACACAGCTGGGTTTGTAGCGAACACCTTTCTTGGCTGGCAGCGCTCCATCTGGAACCAAATCAGGAGGTTTGGTAAAAGATAAAGGAGGCAAACGTAAATGGGTCTTTGACAAATTGAGAAAATATTGTGAGTCAATTTAAGGATTTCATAGATATGAAACTAAACAATCAAAAACTAGATTGCATGATTCAGATGTTACCTTAGTGGCCATGGGGATGGAAAAAGAATATTAATGCAACACCAGTGGACTATATTCATTATCCTTGAAGATGGAGCATTTTCTCAAAGAATAATCAAATTGCACACATGAAGTTAAGTAGCTGGAAAAATATAGCAAGTGGGTTGAATTTATATATATTCATGAGCTGGCCTTTTCTGTGTCAGCGACTGAGCAATAATCACTTCCTTGTGTAAACCATGTTAAATGAGGCATAGTTGTAAAGGCCAAAGCACAGAGAGAAAAGTACAAGAGGACTTTTTAAACTCATACGAAAAATAACCTTTTGTTTATTTACATTGTGAACACAGTTATAAAAGGTCAGGAGAAAATGTAGACGTAAGTTGTCAAATCTGAAGTATGGCTTCAAATGTGTTATCAAGAATGTTTACCGAGTTGTCTAATTTACGTCAGAGGATCTGGTGAGGTCGGGCTGGATATCGTTAGATCTTTTAGCACCAATGTCAGAGTCTCAGTTCTGATACCAAACAACAAGAAAGTCATTCTTTAAATGGAATACATGTGATTTAAAGTGTGTAGGATTTGTTTAAGTTACACTAAAAAGTGGCAAAAATGTCCTTTCTGTGCAATTATTTCTTCAAAGAATATAGTCTATGTATGTTATGAAAGGTGTTGTTTAAATCCAGCGAAAGAGGGAGTAAATAAGAATGAGAAGCTGTATTAGATAATAACTTATCTATAAAAACTCAGGTTTAGTTTAAACAGTATTGAAAAAGTATTTAAGTTCAATAACCAACTTTAGTGTAAAGAGTGACCTTTCTAACACCATCAGTTGTTTCAGAAAATAACACAGTGGTCATTGGATTTATAACCAAAACATTTACAATATATTGTAACTTTAAAGCAGTAACCAAAACAACAATTTATCCCTTAACCTAACCAAGTCCTTCATGTTCCTAAACCAGATCATTTATAGGGTTTGATAGGAACAGACTAATTATGTTTTCAATCAAATAATGCTGATGTCAGATAATAAAATGCCTTTGTGTTGTTCAAGAGGATAAATAACATGATTTTGATGTTTCCACTACTGGTTCGATCCCTCCCCTTGCATTCAACATGTTGAAACATCCTTGGGCAAGATACCTAACCCCAAATTGCTCCCGTAAGCTTGTTTACGGTAAGTGTATGTCAATCGCTTTGGATGAAAGTGTAAGCTAAATAAGTGTAAATGTTCTAATAGCTGTATCTGTTGTGCCCTGCTAACAACCTCTGTATGTCAGAGGTGCCATTTCCGCTACACTGATTAATACTTTATGCTAGAGCGGAATACCAAATGGTTGTAAATTAGCATTTACCAGAACAACACATCTTTCAGTTATACTCTACTTACTTCAATCCAGGTTATTTAAATTCACTGGAGCTCACAGTACTGTCACCTACAGGCCAAAATAAACTGTAAATGTATTTGCCAATGCTGTTTGGCCATGGAATGATTTGGACCCTGGATGTATTGGGCAACAGGTATTAGTTTGCCAGCTGTGCTGATGATGCCAAGTCATAAATCTGGGTGGAACTGTTTGGCAAGCAGCTCCATGTATTAATGGGCTGATCTATTACTTTGGATTTAAGATCATGTAAATAAAACGGTCTATTGAGCTGCTACTTGTTGAAGTTAGGAGGGAAGAAGGGAGAAAGTGAGACTGGGAAAGAAATAGAGGAAACATTGACAACAGACACAGCTGAACAAAAAATGAGACAAGGTGAAAAACACCAAGCAATTATTAGTGACGCCAGCCATCGGCATGTTGCACTCGCTCACCCATCTATCTCCGTAATGCAGACGGAAAACACTCACTTTTTACACATGAATACTCATGTCGCCATTACTGCTCGAGCAAAGCCAAGCTCTGGTGATTCACGCTGAGATCTGCTTAGTAATGGCAGCAAATAACTCATTCACCCTAAAGTGTTCATGACTGGTCATGTTAAATGACCACTCCTGTCTCTACTTCCCATATGTTTCCACAATCCTTTAATCCTACCCCAGCTCTTCTTTGGTGATGACTTCATCTTTGTGTTGTTCTCCACACTCAACATCAATCTCCCTCATAACATGTTTTTCAGACTGAAAAGTGGTCTATCTTTTGAAATATAGGAAAAGAATATTTCCTTAGCTATTGTCTGGCACTTTTTTATCACAACAGCCTGTTATTCTTCATTGCCGTGATATTTATAGAGAATATTTCAGCATTGAGATGTTTACCTATGAATAAATGCTTTTTTCCCTCACAGTTATATCTCGTAAAATGCCTTAGGATTATTTCAAGATGTCATTGAATCTATGGGCACATCCTCAGATTCCACATGGGCAACAAATTAGTACACATAATGACTATAACGCTATAGTCACTGTTACTATTTTAAAAAATGGGTATTGTTATTTTTTATAAATCCATTGTCAGTGATTGTTTTATTAGTGGGTTCAACACCTTTCTGAATCCCTGTTGCAAATGAATTGTATATAGGCACAATCTCTCCTAGGCAGGTTTGTTTCAGCAACTCTAAACACACCTTATTACATCTACATCTACAGTACGTTGTGCATCTGATGTAGGAGAATGGTTGTGAAAATATCTATCTCCTTACTAACAACAGCTGTTACAACAACGGTGTCTAAACTGAAGCCTTACATATAGGGACATTGCCAATGTTGCACCTAATTGTGAAGAAACCCCGATCTGATTTATTGAAATAAGATATAAACATCTTATAAACATATACATGAAACTTTTTTAATGTCTTTCTGCTTACAGATTGGGCTCAACACATCCGGAACATACTGTATTATTCATCTTTGTGGACAAGAGGAAATGGAAATCTATTTATCTGTCTGAGTAAAATGGCAAACATAAATCCCCAAATGTGCATGACTTTAATGTTTAGTATGACACTGCAGGAAAAGATTTGCAGTTCTGTGGATAAATAAAGGTTTTAAATAGACTGCTGGCCAGGATTCATGCCATTTACCATAACTTCCATCCCGCACACTGATTCTTGGCTGAGTCTGCACCCTGAGAGATTGGAAGATTGATTATGGAGGCCTGTGTGGGTGTCTCATGTAAATACATGCCATTTCTCAATCCAAACCGAAGAGCCTCTCTTTCTGGGAGCACAGTCTATTATTTTCTGGCCCAATTGCAGGGTTTTCATGCCTTTCCTCGTTGCAATTGAGGATAAAAAGAGGTGACACTGACATCTCTGTGACCTCTAAGCCTGTCGATGACATAGAGCATCTCAACTTAGGACCACACAGCTCCAGTTCCCATAAAATAGTTCACTGTTTATCATCTAAGGCAGTGGTTCCCAACCTGGGGGGCGCACCAAAGATCGCAGGGGGGGTGCCAGGCCTCAGATGATTTGAGGCCAAATATCATATTTAGACTTTTTTTTTTTTTTTACTTTTTTTTTACATATAATTGTAAAGCAATACATGATTGTCACTAAAAGCCTTGTCTCTACATTACAATAAAAATATAAAAAATGTTTGATTAATTTGAATAACAATTCAAGTTAGTAGCTATTAAAGGCATAAAAAGACAGAAATGTATAATTCTTTCTTTAATAGAAATGTTTCTTCTGCTCGTAAAGGTTCCAAACCAGGCTTTTCTGGATAAGTGCATTTTTAAAACACAGTCATTGTCCATGCCGGTTTCAGTTGGACTATTTGTCACAGTTGCTCCGATCAGATCGGTTTCCTCCATTGATACTGTATACTGTATGTGATATAGGCTCTCAACCTGCCAGATTGTCTAAATGTCATGAGCTATGCAAGGAAGGGAAATAATCCAATAGAAGGCCTAAAAAACTACAAAGTTTAATCAAAATGTTTACGTTTTTTCCAAACTGTAGTTCCAAGAAAAATAGATTCATTGTGTCTCTGGCGTCAAAACAGTTGTGAAGGAATGCTTCAGGAACTGAAATTGAATGTATTGCTCACCGCACAATGTTGGGTGTGTTGTCTTCAGGAAAAACCAAATAACACCCCGCTACATTTAGTTATGGTTTAACAATCTCTATGTTTTTCATCAAAGTTCGGTACTGTAGTTACACCCATTGCAGTAGTGCTGACGTCGGAGATGCTTTTAACGCTGAAGGACGTTTGTGAAACTCAATCTGTAAGAAAGTGGATTCTTTATGAGCTGGAACAAAGTTGTTTCACAGGTCAATCATTTGGACGTAAAATGCTCTGCCAGAAGACATAAATATTATGTTTGCAGGACATTTAAAAAAAAATATTGCATAAAGATTGTTTGATACAAGGTATAGTGTTAAAGACTGTTGTTTCTATTTTTCCTATTGTCAATCTACTCCCTCCACTACCTGAGCTTATAATAAACCTTTACGTTTGAAGTGACATTTGCTTCCAGGCTTTACACACAACCTTCAGTTTGCACACTTTTTTGTAAGATCAATTAAATAAACAGTCGTACTTTGGCTCTCAGGTCTTTTCTGTGTTCGTACAGAGCACAGGTGTGACTAGAGGGCAGTCTCGGCTCTGTCGGGCGGCTTGTAAGCTGGACTGTGTGTGTTCCAGTGATTTATTCAGCCCCCCCCCGCTGAATGCCATGTAGTGGCTGGACGCCCCGCTGGCTGCAATGACAGGCTCCATAGCAATCTGCCAGAGACACAGCAGGACAAGACAAGCTCCCAGCTTCTGTTCTGTGTCTGTAGCTGCATATCCATCCTATTGCTTTTCTCCTCAACATCATTTCTCTCTCTCTCTCTCTCTCTCTCTCTCTCTCTCTCTCTCTCTCTCTCTCTCTCTCTCTCTCTCTCTCTCTCTCTCTCTCTCTCTCTCTCTCTCTCTCTCTCTCTCTCTCTCTCTCTCTCTCTCTCTCTCTCTCTCTGTGTCTGTCTGTCTGTCTGTCTGTCTGTCTGTCTGTCTGTCTCTCTCTCCGACTTTGATTCAGCATTTGCATCTTTGTTTTAGCTTCTGGTTACAGAGTTGCAATGTCGTACAACCTCAGCCACATGTTGCACAAACTAGTGAATAATACACTTTTTTTTATCGTTTATTTGAACCGGGACGATGCACATTGATGACCATTTTAAACAAATTAATGCTTTCAAATGTAAATGAGCCAGATTTTAGCTTTGAGCTCATTTCCATCCGTAGTCCCGTCACATACAACATTTATGAACACGACAGTTATATACATGGCAACAATAAATACATGATATGCAGAAAGAGCATGAGCAGCATACAAGCATTTACCCCGGCTGATTAATGGTGCGACAAAGCATTTCCATCGGTCATCATTAGCACATCTGGAAGTATAATCAATATAAATACACAACCATATTGACAGCAGACAATTGTATTTTATATTCTGCACTAAAGACCTGGAATAAAATGTGCTGTTTTAAACGAAAGTTATTTCAATTATGTCATTTGACTTTAAAGTTCCATACGCATGCTTCTTGTATCTACAATGCAAGTTATGTTATGCTAATATTTATTTTGCTATGTAAGAGTTATTCAAAGGGACACTTGGGTGGTTATGTCTTCTCTGAGGAGAGAAACATTTGGAGAACAAAAGCCAAATTCATGTAAAAGCTGGAAGCATGTCATGGGAGTAGAATATAAATTAGCTCGAAGGCTAAAATGAATTATTTATAATAAAAAAGGATTACTTAAATACGTAAGGCAAATATATAGCTCTCTTTCTCCAAGAAACACAGAAAACACTCACATAGGCGTCTAATTTAGAAACACTCTGATTGAGTGACACGTTCGTCCGTTTGACTTTTGCCATGGAAAACATTACGGCAGTAGTTTGCCTCTGCTCTGCGCATATCCCTTCCCCATTCTCTCCACTCCCAGCCATCACTCCCCAACGACAGATCCATCACTGCAGCCATATGTGGTGATGTCATGTTCGCCGCTGAGAGTGAAAGGTCGGGGCTTGTCGTGTCCATCTGCTCCGGTTTGTGGAACATTCCAGTGCGTTAACATTTGCATGGGTGTCAGACAGACAATAAAAACCTAATCTCCCTTCACTGAGCGGGAAAAGAATGACGCTGGGCTGAAACAACATATCGAGAAAATGTGTCTATCTTCTTAAATGTAGGAAACAGAGGACATCTTCAATTTGAAAGTGGTCATTTAGCAATTTGCAAACTTAAATAAACCGTAATATGTAAAAGTTGAAATCCTTTTATTTTAGTGTATTGTTTTGTTTTATCTCAAGACCACTATGACATACATTTATATAGAGAGCATAAACAGCCTAACATAAACAAATAACTAATTGATGGCAAGCATGCTGAAGTCAAACAGATTTTACTGAAAAAAATAAAGGACATTTTTCAAATGGCATCTAGTTTACAAATAAGTTTTGGTCATCACACATTTGAAAATAGGTGGGTGGATTAAAGAATACTTTGGCAAGTACGTTCCTCTGTTATTCATTATGTTTACATTCAAGCCAAATATGAAATGTGTCAGGATTCTTATGATATGTCACGGTTGTAGTTTTGTATGTCTGGTTATGGGTGTTTTCCTCCTTGTATATTGTCTGGTCCTTCTTCCTGTGTTTTCCCTCCCTGTCGTTAGTTTCCCTGGTGTGTCTAATTGTGTTCACCTGTTGCCCTTGTGTTTCTCATCCCATGCCTGGCTGATTCTCGTCTTGTGATTACCCCTCCCTGTATTTAGTCTTGTCTCTTCCTGTGTTCAGTGTTGGTTCTTCTTTTGTTGGTGACTGTTACGGTTGAGTGAAGGAAGCAGGACCCAAATACAGATAACTCGGATTAACCTTTATTTCAAGGATAATGAAAATAACTCGGACAAAACAGAACACTCACCGGTGAACTCAGTCAGTCATGATAATAACATTTAAAAGACTATGTGTGCATATGCTCTTTCAGTGTTTGAAGCACCTACTCTTTTGCAAGGATGTATTTTCCTCTAACATCAACACACTAATAATCATCGTTATCACACAGACAACTCTAAAATTCAAGTCAGATTTAAATAAAGCATCTTCAGTTAGGAAAAAAACGATTTAAATATAAATGTTATTGTGTCTCATCATTGTGCTTAATACTGTTTTTCAATGGTTTATGGGCCTAACAGAATATATATGTCACCTCTGAATATATAACACATTGTGCACACACAGATATGTCCCTGGGACGCATCATCACAGAGTGGGACAGCCCCGAGCAACACCCCTCTTACACCTCCTCTCCTGCTCCACGTGCCACGGAGCAATTACCACCATTAAACTACTCGCCACCTGTTAACTGCCATGTAAATATTCATCTGCAGCAGGAGCTACTGGCCTGAATGGAAATGACTGGTGGAGTAAATCAGCCCCAGTGACAAGTCAATGCTGAGCGGGGGACAGGAAAGGTTAGTGAACTCATGAAATGTAAATGCTACGTTACCACAGAAACACAAAGCGTGGAGAGGGGGTTAGATTCTTAACATTTGCATGAAAAGTAAAACAAATAAAAGCTTTTTCTGTTGTTGGTTGGCTAGTGCCTATAAATAAATAAATGCTGCATAAGCCTCTGAACAATTAATAGGAAGATGACGCTGAAGAACAAACTTTCCTACAGGGGAAAAGTCTCACGTGGAAGCATTTATTTACCAGTAAGTGAATTGAAATGTAAATGGGAGCCATATTTGCTGTAGCATCATGCTTGAATACAGGCTGCATGCTTAGTCTGTCTGGTGAGAGGAACTCAGTGAAAGGTCAGTGTGCATTTCAAATGATTCAGGATTAGAAGTATACGCTTGATGTTTAGCAAATATACTTTTCAATTAACTAAGCAGCTGCCACTACTACTGCGACAATCATTGTTTAAGTTGTGAGTACTTTTCAGGCTTTAATCAGGGTTTTTGGCCACTTTTTTTTATTCCTTCTTTTAAATTTGCCAAGAATATTTCTAGTGTAGACATGGAGACTTCTTTATTTCTTTACATAAGCCTTAAAGTAATCAAATGTATACAAACTCAATTAAAAAGCAATGGCAACATCCAATTAAATGTATATTGAATGTGGCTTTGTGTATGTACAATGTCAATTCCTCTAGAATAAATAAGAAATAATGAAGTACAAAAAAGAAGTTGAACACATTTGATTAATTATATATGCAAAAGTGATTAGCCTAAATCATACATACAACTTGGTCTGATATTTATATATAAAGCCGCCATATTGTATTTATAATCTGTAAGAAACTATTATAATAATTAGATAAAATACAAAAGTGTGGTTGTAATTATTGCTGTTAATTGTTTAGAGCAGTTTAAGGATTTATTGTTTTTTTGAATTGTCAGTTACATTACTTTTATAAACAAGTGCTTCTAGATACAGTAGTATACAATACTTATTTTTTTTAATTCGAAATATACAGAGTAATTATCATCTGTAACTTGTCTAGTAATAATCTACAATGTCTATCTTTTCAACTAAAACTTCTCTGAACTATAAAACATGAACCAAGTGTCCAAATGAATTGCTATAATTTCCCTTGTTGTCACATCACTGCTGTGAGGTCAAAACGTAGACAGACATTTTGACTAATTGTTGTAATTGTACTCATCAATATGGGCATGTAATAAATGTTTGGGGGACTAAAGTGAATACAAACATCAAGGGCTTCAATATCTGTTGAATATCTTCAATAAGCTGTTCTTATACCGAATTATCATCTAAGAAACTTAATGTCCAACAAAAAGGAAATAGGGCTTTAATTTTAAGATTGCTTAATTATAAGTGTACATTTAAGCAGCTCAAAGGCCGTACACAGAAGTTCTTATCAAGATGCCGTCGCCTTACTTCCCCGCTGCCTACAGTCTTTCTTTAGTTCAAACTTTAACTCTCTGGCTGCTACTGTCTAGACAGGACACCCAAAACCTGTGCATGTGGGTGTAAAAACTTTGAGCGCCTCATGTGCACTGGCTCCAGTTCAGCACCCAGCACAATGTGCTAGGGAGAGAAAGTAATGACCCATGAACAGGAGGTGTACTAACATGCGGTTTGTAAATCAATATAACATTAAAAGGAACTGCTTTTATGTCTCCCACAACTCTACAGCTCATGTTTTATAGGCTTTGTGGTGTTTAGTGCTATGGCTAACCTCTAAGGTGAAGCTGTGAGCCACATGTATGAAAAAGGGTTGTGTGAAGTTTTCCCAGATTTGATTTCACTTTGTGCAACTGGATATTATCAGCCTGTAATGCCATTTTACAGATAAAGAAAACAGTTTATACTTGCCATCAGTGGAGCACAGGGAGTACATTTACTGAAGTGTACATTTGAGTTTTCTTTCTGTTCATGACACTTTATGCTTCTACCTCACTATAATTCAAAGGGAACTCTTGTACTTTAACTTTTCCACATTTATTTTACAACTCGAGTTTATTTTGAGTATTTAAAAAAAAAATGTTTTTGGCATTGTTTACATTTAATACAACATTTTGCGTATAACATTACTTGCCTTTACTAAAGTAACATTTCCAATGCAGGACTTTTATTTGTATTAGAGTATTTTTACATTAGAACTTTTACTTAAGTAATATCTGACTTCCACTGCTTGCCATCTACATGTTTTGCCTCCTTTCCACTATAACATGTTCTCCTGAGAAATGTCCTGCTCTGCCTTGATCCTAAGGTCTTGTCCTGATGATCTCTTATCCTCAGCCTTTCAGGGATGAGACCACATCTGTCTCCGGTCACTATTTACACGCTCTTTCACCATAAAGTACTCCGAGTCACACATGCACGCCCGGACAAACACACACACGTCCTCCTCCTCCTAGCTCATGCCTAATTCAAACTTGCCTTATGAGTCCCCTGACAGATCCACACAGAGTCCGCTCAACACATGCACACAGACATTCAATCACTGGAAAGCAGCGCAGGCAACATATAAATCCATCTAGTAAAGCGTCTCCCAGACCGTTCCCAATGCGAATGAGATGTTGCATAGCCTTCCGCTGTTATCTTGCCTCGAAAAAGAGGCAAGAATGTGATCTATGCCCCCCTAATTGTTGCAGGGGGAGGTTTTATAAGCACATCATGGATAGGCCAAAAAGGACATATAAATCCTAGGGCTTGTAGTTATAACTCCTCACTTTCTGTCTTGTTTTCCTGAATCTGGCAGGTGCTTTGATAGGCAGGAAGAGCTACATTGTATATACAATCACTTTTGAAAAACAAACTTTACAAATTGTTTGCAAGTGCTGTTTGACATCTGTCTGAATTTCTATCAATAATTCCCTCTCTTTTTTAACCCTTTCTCATTGTCAATACTGAAAATGTGGTTCAGTATCCAGTCTGACCAGTCTGGGCAGTCTGATGTCCGTGTCTGCTCTCGACAATAGCTGGTTAACCATGTCTGACATCTGTGGCTCCCCACAGTCGGGGTGAATGCCAGGCTGAATAATGCACCAGGGAGGCACACGCCACTCTGCTCTGCCTCTTCTTTGGATCTGTGACGTGCTACAAACAATTTATAAAAACACCTTTAAAATCACTTTCTGATACACTCTGCGTACAACTGGCTGTGGATGCTTAAAGCGGCCATAATCTGTATTGTGGCAGATATTTTCCTCATAAGTTGTTGGAGAGAAAAATGTGCACATTACAAATAGGAAGAGTGCAAAGGTTGTTGGATGTTATGGGCCTGTTGAATATTACTATATGTTTGCCATATCAACTTAAAGGGTACAAAATATGTCATTTTTGTGTTCGAGTTGTGTTTCCTCTGCCTCAATGAGGCAATTGTTGTAACTTTAGGGGATTTTCTTATGTCTGTTTTGCATTGGTGCAACTTTGGGCACAAGCTCTGGAGGTCTGATTGCTAAACACACATTTTATATGAATTCTGACAGGTTGGCCTTCCCACAGCTTCACAACTATAATTGTTAATAGGAGCTGATTTAAAAAGAGACATAAACATATTTCTACTTTTATTCAAATGAATAAATCTTCCCCCCCCCCCCCCCCCCCACTGCCTGCTCAGAGTAAACAATACACCATTTTGACCTAGAAGAGTCTGTTTGCTGCCATTAATCCTTCTGACAGAATTGACATAAGACAAGGAGTGTGAGTTTCTAGCACACACTCTGATGCCATGTTGCTGTGTCTGTCGGTGTGGAAGAATAATCTCCGTCCTACCCTCCACCACGGGCTGCTGACCCTGGGCTGACCCCCCGGGCCAGCAGCTAGGGCGTTAATGTTCACCCTCACCAGGGTCGCACCCAGCGTGTTTATTTTACGACACAGGAGAAGGCAACCACAGAAGGGAGTGTGGCCCCGGCACATTGACCCCCAAACACATTAGAAAGCTACTGGCCCTTTCTTATGCTGTGTAGTTATACTGGTCTGTGCTGATTCTGTTGTGAGGCTCCTGTCCACCAAATAGCATAATAGTAATATGAATAATGTCCCAATGAACAAAACAAACGCAGTTCTACAATCCAAGGAGGGCAATATGAATTCAATACCAAAGATTGATTAGAAAATCACTCCATAATCAGAATCAGAATCAGAAACAGGTTTATTACCAGGTAGGTTGACAAGTACGAGGAATTTCACTTGATGGCATGGTGCATACATAAAAGTAAAACAACAATTTAAAACACTGATAGAGAACTAGACAAATATCAAAAATAATAAAAAATATAGTAAAATATAACTGTATTTACATTGCAATGGAATGGAATAAAATATGGAATAGAAATCGGCAGTAATAAAAAAAGAAAACAGATACTGTTGAACATTGTGTGCATTAATGTAATGCAAAGAGGCTATGATGTGGTAAAGTGTCAGTGGAGGGGCCAATAGCTGTTGTTGTACATTTTCCTACATATTTCCACAAATAATGGAATGATGCCGCTTCAGGATTATGCTTTTGTTAACATTTACATTGTAGACTTATTTCAGGTCACTTCATTTCAATACAAGTCAAATAGGTATTGTTCCTGATTAGAAATTTGGTTTGCAAGCAGAGTTTAAAAAAGCACAACAAACCACCCCATTTCCTACTATGCAAACACGCACCAGCGACAGTAGAGGCTGCTGAGATATGCACAAGTGCTGTTTTGCATTTGTCGTCAGGCTCTAAGAGGAAATCAAAACAAAAGAACGATGAGAAATGTCATAGTTGATCCAATTGACATTTGCTCAAAGCTTCCTGTAGCATTCTGTCTACTTTTCTTTCACACAAGCATCAACATCATCAGAGTTCCTGTGGTGGCAAGATGTTTGCGTAAATTCACATTTGCATTAGCAGAAATGCAAGAGTGTGTGTGTGTGTGTGTGTGTGTGTGTGTGTGTGTGTGTGTGTGTGTGTGTGTGTATGTGTATGTGTATGTGTATGTGTATGTGTATGTGTATGTGTATGTGTGTGTGTGTGTGTGTGTGTGTGTGTGTGTGTGTGTGTGTGTGTGTGTGTGTGTGTGTGTGTGTGTGTGTGTGTGTGTGTGTGTGTGTCGCAGTAACGTGCACGAATCACTCGGGAGAGAATCCTACGGCCACATTTCCAATTCCGCTCAATTTCATCAAGAATCTCAGTAATCCCGCTGAAGAGCCGCAATTCTCCCACAGTGACATCCCATAATAGCACTAACACCAGAGTGGTGGGCACCCAGTTACGACTCCCAGGCTCCATTCGGTGCACGTTCCCAATCCCCCAACCTGTCTGTATGCAAACAGAGCCCCCTCAGAGGAGAACACTGATCTGGAAGCCTTTCACTGAGCCCTGTGTAGACATATTTAATGCCTCAATAACCACTGCTTAAGACAGAGTGATGAACGCCAGGGGCTTTCATTACCACCAGAAGTTTATCCGTGTGTGTGTGTGTCTGTGTGTGTGTGAGAGTCAGACTACAGTATGTACCTAAATAAGCGTTCCTGTCATTTACCAATCGGCAATGTCAAGCTGCTGTTGTTAAAAAAGAAAAATACATACGGCTCCGCCTCTGTAGCAAAGGAAGACATAAGGATTCCTGATTTCTCTCATGAATTAACGCAGCCATACTATAAGAGATGCCATTATAGTGTCCTTCAGCACTTCACATTTATTGTGTGCGTAACATTTTACTGCTTGTAGACGGCAGATATGTGTGAATGTGTAAAACTCAAGGTGATTGAGGTCAAATGCAAGGTGGTACAAAGTAAAACAAATAGGAGCAGTTACAAAAGTAAAGGAGAAAATACAATTGGAATCAGGTAAATAAAAGAAGAATAAAAGAACCTATCAGTGTCTGGGACGTGCAGAGGCAGCTGGAGAGCAGAGTAAATACAGTCAGAACTGTGTCACAGCATCAGCGCTGCAGCTTATTGGTTCCTCACATACACACTGAGACAATGCAAGAGCACAGGTATACAGTGCATGCATTGGACACAAAAAATTATGGATTGATATGCATATGAAGTATTGAAAAAACGTGGAAAGGTAAGGGGAATCCATTTTTTCTTATAGTCGAGAATGGAAGGCTTTATGAATGTAGAAAAATGTTAGCATTAAGACACAAATCTTCCTCTCTCACCATTAGCTGCACTTATGAGCCGTTTCTGTTTTTCTTCCACTTTGGCAATGATAATAAGAACACCCAAGATAAAAGTCTTACCCTCCCCAGACACTCATCACCCAAAGAGAGAGAAAGAAAGAGAGACCTCAAGGAAGGATCAATTTGTCAGCACAGGAAACTGTGTAATGTTAATCACAACTTTAATTTGGGCTGAATTAGCATTTTGATGAACTTGCGGGGCTGACTGGTGTACTCCAAGCAGCTTCAAACGCAGCGCACACAGAGGAAATGGCAGTGTGGTTAATTAACGCTCGCACACAGCAGATGGGCTCTCAGTGAAGGGCCCTGGCAGGAAGAGACACAGAGAGCGAGAATTGATTGGAAAGAGTCACTGTTAATGGGAGAAAAATCACACATTCTAAAATGTCCAACCATCACTCTCTAAATAAAGTGGCTGGTTCAAAACCAACAGCTAAAGAAGGTGGGGAGTACTAAATAATATTTCCGTCTTTTAGGGGAAAACACAACACAAAGAGTGAGTAATAGCTTACAGAAAACACAACTGGCAAATCTTGGTCAAACATGCAGCCTGTTTACATATGCCCGACCGTTTCAATCTCAGAGCACAGAGTGTGACGCGACATGGTGCCTCAGTCTCATTGCTTTTTTACTCATTCTGTGGAATCTTTTACTAACGCATTTAAAATTGACTGTTTTTCATCCGTCTTCTCTGCTTTTTCCACAATATTTTCAGAACTTTCAATACAGACGCTTCTCCTCCAGACACTAGCTGTGCGTTCCAATACCCATACTAACTTATTATATAGTATGCCAGAGAAAGCTTTAGTATGTCCCAATATCTTGTTGTATATATGAAATGCAATATGTACAGTATGCATCTGGTCACATTTTGCAGCATGCGAGAAACATGCACATCCAAAATCCTTTGCAGGGGTTATATGAGCAGGAGGGTCACATTTCATGGTGCAATGTGTTACGAAGTACTAGTTCCCAGTCGTATGCATAGAGCATGCAACAGTAAACACTTTGTGAGGGCTGCAGCTGGAGAACATAAAAGAAAAAGTATACCATTTGTAACGCAGGCCTACATCTCTTCAAACTATTCCTATTCCCAGTATATATGATATTATATTTAATCAGGTTATTTGAATCTGTTCCGGCGCATTATTTCTCCATCCTGAAGATATTGCGAGCATTTAAGAGAGGAAATTGAGAGAAAGATGAATCTGAGAAGAGGTTATAAATACATAGGTGGATCTCCATGACAGTGTTTGCCTAGCTACAAACTAAATGGCAGCACAATTAAGACATGGGGCAGTACAGTAACATGGTCATCCTGGTGATCATGTGGGTGTGTATCCTGAGTAAACTCTACAACTTTTAAGGTGTAGTTAAGTTTTGGAAGGCTTAAAAATAATCTGGTGGTGTGAAGTTATAAAAAGTAATTTTACCAGATGTGTGGCTTGCTGCTAATCCCTGCCTGAAGCATGCAGCCCCCGGCTACACTAGCATAACACAGCATAATCTGTAACCGAGCTGTAAGCAGTTGAATAAATGGTGAGTAATGTAGGTGTCAGGTTTTGACATGGAAGAAAAATATGTGAAGTAAAAAGAAATCTCTGGTTCTGTGTCCGATTTTGAGCTCTTTTTCAAGTTCAAGAAAACATCTAAAATCCTCAGTGACACTGATTTAAGATAGCTTCATGTCTCATTGTGATGTCCTCATTATTTTATTGTTTTTTTGTTGACCCTGTGTATCTTGGAAAAGTCAATTATTGAAGAAAGATAATCTTGAACATTTAACCAGTCTGATTATGCTACTAGAGGTAAGTGAGAAAATATGTTCCTTTTAAAAAGACCTTTAAGTGCCTTGCTCAAGGGAACCATGCTCAATCACTGACCCAGACCATGAAACAGAAACTCATTAAGAGAGCTCATTAGAGGAAATGATGCACCATGTCTCTCATTGAGCACCGCTGACACCTTCATCCTCTCACCTCCTCCAAAGCTTTTCCTCGAATCCTTTCTCTAAATAACCTTCTCTAACCTGCCCTCCTCATCGCTTTTTTTTCATGCTGGGGAGAATTTCAGACACGGCTTCCCACAGTGAAGCGTGATTTGTAAAAACACAATAAAAATGGAAAGACGGGTGAGACTCGGGTGGCTAGGGAGGGAGGGGTTGGAAGGACAGCAAAGCGAGCCCCCCTGTGGTGGCAGCCTGCGGTGGGGCATTAACAGGATGTCCGGGCAGGGTAAATCTTCTACCAGCCGCTCTGAGCTCATACCCTCGGAGAACTTCCCGATCCATGACAGGCTGTCAGTCTCTGCAGAGGGGGCACTGATGAAAGCAAACTGCCTTAAGCCTGATCTGTGACTGTTTTGTTTGCATACGAGGTTTTAGAGCCTCAAATGCGACAAGAGAGCTGATTGTTTTTAAAGAAATATGGAATCAAAATCATTTGCACAGAGATGGATCTACGAAGTGAGAAAACCACGGTGAACTTTGACCTATGGGTGGCGTGTAAAGCATAGGAAGGAAATGAGATCCAGTGATGAGGGGATTCGTCACAGTGAGAGATGTCGAGGAGCTTGTGTTACCTTCAAAGACTTGATAGAGAGGAATTCCTGTCGCAGAAACATCAGATGTGAAGGATGCAGTAATATGTTGTTAGCTTTAAAGGGAGGACCTGAGAACCAGTCAGCATCTGGGGCTGTCCTCTAATTGCCAATTTGATGTTTTTATCTGTCAGAAATGAGAAAATAATAGAACCGGTATAGCCTGGTAGGGTTAATTTTGAGTCCAGCAGAAGCCATTTATATAGACACACAGCTATCTGTCCACACACACCCACACACACTCACACACACAATGAAGAAACAGAGTAATATCTAATACAAGGCAGCAGGAGAATCTCCAATTATGGCAGGATGCAGCATCAATTTAAGGGCTAATTATGTGCGTAATGAGCTCACCGCCATGCGTCCGCGCCCCCTTCACCGCGCCCGCTGGCCTAACCCCCCTACCCCCTCCTCCATCTGAGCACCCGGTACCTAATTAAAAAACTACATGCGCCGCGGCGCTCTCATCTGATTCACACCATGGAAATTAATCCTCAGATAAACGTGTTTGACGGACATCAAACTATAGCATGAGCCCTGGACGCAGTGCACTATACTCTGTCAAACGGGTGTAAAACGTTTGCATTTGGTTTTTTTTAAAGAAGAAAACCCCTGCTCCAAAATAGAGTTAGTTGCTGGGTTTGATGAGTTAATATTGCGCAAAAAAACAACAACCTCAGAATATTAAATGCAATGCATTTAAGAGCCTTTTGATAGCTTCTCGTGTTTAAGAATAACTAACAACTAACCCGTTAAATGCAGCAAAAAACGTGAAAAAGTGAATTATTTAGCGTGTTAAAACATTGTTATGCCGGTCATGTACAGTTAAGTAAAAATAATGGAGAACATATATAAAGGCATTGGTTTCAGGGGAAGATTCAAGGCCTGTTTATTATGACAATAGCACCAGGAGTAAAACATCTTCAGTTTTTTTTCCGTAGCAGTGACATCCTTTTACCCTGCACCTTTAATCCAGATTACACCAATTGGGAAATATCTTCTGATAGCGAAAAATTCAAAACACTTTAGTCTTGATTACAAATGATAGCACTCAGAATCATGTCTATTTAGGTAAACACGTCATATTAAATACAAGAAAACTAATTGCCCAATTTGAAATACATTTAATTGAGAAATTATGCTTTATTTAGGCTATCATAAAAAGGATTGTAGGTTTATTCTGGATATTTCCCCTCCAATAATCGCCAGCTAAATGTCTGTGCTGCCTTTAGTGAGCCCATTACCTGCCAAACATTCCCTTGCTGTGCTATTTTATGCGGATTTATCTATTTATTTCTGCTTGATCCGTGATCTCCACGCTAATGACAAAAACACAACAAGATCACATCTAAACTCAGTTCGGGCACGGACAAGTGCCGCGCATACCTTTCCGTACCAAGGTGACGCCCACGGTAAGGGTCCAATCACGAACTGACTTTCAGCGCTTTCGTCCAATGAGAGCGAGGTGGGCACACGGTGGGCGGGTCCCGAGCAGCTCCAGAGAGGGACATTGAGATAGTTGAGGATAGAGGAGGCTTGTTGAGCACGAATGCCACTCGTTGCGCGTCCTTATAATTTGGAGAGGTGTATGCAGCGCACGGCCCGTTCGCCTTTCCAGGTGGAAATCCAGGAGGAGCTGAGACCAATCTTAACTGGGACGACTGGTGAACCCGGTTCAGGACAGGTGAAATTCCCAGCAGGCTGCCACTAAGGCCACATCGATCCAGATGTAGGAAAATATAGTGTTACTCAGCGAAGGTAGGAATACTGCAAATATCTCTCTCTCAACAAGTCTGTCACCCTTTATTGGATGTAAAAAAAAGTGTTATTTTCTTAAAACAAGTGAAAAAAATCGAGGTGAGGAGTAATTATGTCACTGTTATTTTTCCCAAGGCAGCTACACGTTCCAGGAACTGTGCAACATTTCCTCGACACTGCTGCAGTATTCAGCTATGATGGATTGTCTTAGCATTGCTGAAGAAACATAAAAATGCTGATTTTACCTTATATTACTTGAGAAAAATTAAAGGCAGGTTTCGTTATTAAACTAACTTGAGTTGGACACGTTTGAAGTGTGCCCTTCAACCATTTTTAAGACGTGTTTTTGACAACAAAAAATATTGTAAAAAGTTGTTTTAATATTTATTTATACCTTATTCAATCACAATTTAATGTATTATATGCAAAATTGTTTTAGTTTATTGTCTCAATTTTGCAATGATGTTTTTTTGCTGTAATTGTTATTATTACATTGTTGTATTTATGTAATTGCTGCGTTTGGTGGCGATGCACCTGCTTAAAGCCATGTGATATTATTCTTCAATAATCATCACAAATCAGATTTTGTTTTGATGAATGATTGATGTGTGAATTCATCTGTAACGCTGTTATTCAGAGTCAGCTCAATCTGATGTGCAGGCCTGCATCAGGCTCACAATAAAATAACAGAGACACTTACATCATGGCCAGTGCAAGTGTATACACGTGGTGACGTTGGCCTCAGAAGATCAACATGCAATGGAGGATATAGCAATATTCTTTTCTTCCTGTTTGTGTTTTGCAGGTCATGGATGAGATCTCACAGCACCGTGGAGCTTTACCTACAACCAGTTGAAGTATAACCAGGAGTACCGGGGATACCCACACATTATTTTTGGATTCATCAGTTTATATAAAAACTCCGGCTTTCTTTTATCTGACACAATTCTGCAATGAAAAGGATCAAAGCGACGAGGAATCAGTGAAGCTACTGATTTGAATGACCACCGACTCAGATAAGGAAGTATACCGTGAAAAGGCGCCGAAATGAAGGAGAAATCTAAAACGGCCGCAAGGACTAGACGGGAAAAGGAGAACAGTGAATTTTACGAACTGGCTAAAATGTTGCCTTTACCGTCGGCCATCACCTCTCAGCTGGACAAAGCCTCCATCATAAGACTGACGACGAGTTACCTGAAGATGAGAATTGTTTTTCCTCAGGGTGAGCTAAGCGAAATAAAAGAAAATGATAAGAAGAATTATGGTCCATACGGAAATAAGACCATACGCTATTTCATATAAAATCAGCAATGAACGACTAGTATTATAATGTGTTACAATGTAGGCCTTTCCTACATCATGCAAATATTTTAGTTGAGGCGTGTTACTCTAAATAAAGTAGTGTAACTACTAAATACTAAAATACTATAATTATAAAAAATATCAGAATGTCCTTTAGTCATAATTAACAATGCAGTAGATATTATTAAAATATACAAATAAAAAATGAATAGGATACATTTACCTATGCACACGCTAACATAGGCCTACCTACTTTAAGCCATAAAGAAATATTAAAGAAACATTACAGTGATCTGCAGGGAGTCTTTACAGATGGATTATGATCGTTTTTTATTCAGTGTGTCTCAATGAGACGGTCTGCCACCATCTTTTATACAGCTCTCTGCAGGCTCCTCTGACTGCGTGACTGAGAACAAGATGTACCAATTATTTAACAAAAAAACTGCATGGCTCCTAATCACCTAAAGCCATGTAAGCAGGAGGCACACACACAATATTACACAGCCTCTCTCTTGTATAAGAAAAAAACACTAATGATCTCCCATAGGCCTATATCTAATCAGAAGCCACCGTTTCTGCCGCCATTTAACACACATTCATATTTTGGTGTCATAATATATAAAACGAAAGTAGCATGTATACATATCTAAGGCAGATTAAAATAAGAAATTAAAAAAGCTACTAAAAACCTATCATTTTTGCGGGGTTTGTTTTAAACTACAGTGGAGACCGTTTTCCGTTTCCAATACACAGCAGCACCGAATTTATTGACGATATCCGAGCTCCGTGAGATTTCTCGTAAAACTGAATGAATTTCAATAAGAAACAGTTACTTACATTATCTACTTAAACTGGAAATAACGGCCATCACTGGGGCATTTATTGGATAAAATAAAATCTAAAGGTTGGTCAGATTTGTGGTTGAATTCAATTCAGGCAGGCATTACATTTAATTTATAATTTGTTTTGATTATACTAATAGCCTACAACAGTAATAATCCTGAATGCTGACGAATTATAAATTATTATAATTAGACACATCGACTGTGCACCTTGTAAACATCAACAGATTATCGAGGTTCATGTCTGCACAACATGTGAAAGACACATTTACACTGTAAATGCTTTTACACTAAATACACCGTTTTACCAGACACGCCTCTGGCATCAGGGTGTGTGGCTGTGTGGATGTATGTGTGTGTGTGAAACAGAACGAGACTCCTTTATTTTATAGTAGCTTGAACACATTTTTAGTTATGATAACCAATAACAAAATACTTATTTTTTAATTATCTGAATAAAAACAAATGTTCCATTTCATTATAATGACACATTTAGAAGCTAAAAAGCGTTATTTGACTCTCCAGGTTTGGGGGAGGCTTGGGGTCACACAAGTCGAACAAGATCTGCGGACAATATTGGACGAGAGCTGGGAGCTCACTTACTGCAGGTATGTGAGGCTATAATTACCAGCGTAATGTGCTGTTTATAATGGCGAGAGACTGATATGGTCAAGCAAAAATAATAAAAAGGTAATTGTGGTCTGTTGTTTTTTTGTTTTTTTCAGACGCTGGACGGATTTATCTTCGTTGTGGCTCCAGATGGGAAAATAATGTACATTTCAGAGACAGCGTCGGTCCATTTAGGACTCTCTCAGGTCCGTTTGTACGATCAGATTTATTTATCTATCATATTTTTATTGTGCATTTCTATGATTATTAGCCTACAGCCTCTACAGCTACTTTAATTTAAAAACGGAGACATCGAGTTGAATAAAAAAATACCGCCTAGTGTTTACCTGTTAATTACATGAGTTACTCTCAACAGGTAGAGTTGACTGGGAACAGTATTTATGAATATGTCCATCCTGCCGACCACGACGAGATGACAGCCGTGCTGACGCCACATCAGCCATATCACTCACATTTCGTCCAAGGTAAAATACATTTCCTCTCTTAAGCTTCCCATACGCATGTCGTCCATTTGCAATTAAATTAAAATGTACGGTGTCTAGAACGAGCATATGGTGATAACAAATACAACGGATGTGTCTCGTATTACAACAATGTAACACAGATGCAAATGTGCAATGTGCGTCTCTTGCATCGTATGGAAATGCTTTTTAGTATTCCTGCAGGAGGCGTTTTTCAAAAGTAAAATCACTTTATTTATTTCAATGCATCTATTTATTTTTGTACGTAACACATATAATGCATGTGTTTTTGTATAGCATATTATTCAAATGCGTAGCCTCTTTAGTGGTATAGAGGGACTTCGTTTTTTAAATACGCATATCTATTTATTCCTATGAGATTTCCTGAGCTGACCCTTATTTTGTAATTGCCGAGCTAAACATGTTTATTTCCTTTAGAATATGAAGCGGAGAGATCGTTTTTTTTGCGGATGAAATGTGTGCTGGCAAAAAGAAACGCAGGCCTCACCAGTGGTGGATACAAGGTAGGCAATGAAGCTTTGTCACTGGCTTGTGATATTAAAAAATACACCAAATTATGAATTGCATTTAAGTTTACATTAAAAAAATATATGTAAAAATGTGACACAAAAAATAAAAATTAATGATTTTTAATTTCCTTTAATGTATTTTAAAAAAAAATCCCATATTTGTGTTGAGCGGCAGTGTTACTCATGCTATAATAACTACACTGTAAAAAGGGGGCTTTGAAAGGTTTTCTTATACATTGACCTTTTTCTCTTTTTGTCTATCTGCTCCACAGGTGATTCACTGCAGTGGCTACCTAAAGATCCGGCAGTACAGTTTGGACATGTCCCCTTTTGAGGGCTGCTACCAGAACGTGGGCCTGGTGGCTGTGGGTCACTCCCTGCCGCCGAGCGCTGTAACGGAGATCAAACTGCACAGCAACATGTTTATGTTCAGAGCCAGCTTAGACATGAAGCTCATCTTCCTGGACTCCAGGTACTGTACACAAGTCAATGTCTTTTATATGACAGTGTTTCTTTAAAGGTCTCTTTCTAATCCAATGTTCTTCATTTGAGCATTTACATTTTTTGATTTAGGAGAGTTAAATTGATTCTCTGGTAAACTAAAATGTTTGCCTGTAATAACACGTGAAGTGAAACAGAACAAGCCGAGATCAATCCCTGCATATTTTTAAAAACAACTGGTTAATTTCTCTCCAGGGTGGCAGAGCTGACAGGTTATGAGCCCCAGGACCTGATAGAGAAAACGTTGTACCATCACGTCCACGGCTGTGACATCTTCCACCTCCGCTGTGCACACCACCTATGTGAGTTACAATCCTGCCTTACATTATGCTTTACAACCGGCTGGCTGACCTTCTCTTGTAAAAGTAACTGCTCAGGCAACCTGCTGCAGCCACCATGTGCAGACAATCACTCACACACGTTGTTAACATTAATCTCTGTCTTCTGTCTGATTCTTTTATCTCCTTCAGTGCTGGTAAAAGGCCAAGTCACCACTAAGTATTATCGTTTCCTGGCCAAGCACGGCGGCTGGGTGTGGGTCCAGAGTTACGCCACGATCGTCCACAACAGCCGATCCTCAAGACCCCATTGTATCGTCAGCGTTAACTACGTCCTCACGTAAGTCTCATTTAATATTCCAAATCTAAAATCAAGCTTTCCTTAAAAGAGCAACTGTTCAGAATCGGATTGATTTAAGAAAAACATTATATATTTCTTATACTTTCTTGAGACGTTTGTACAATGAAAAGGTATATCTCGTGATATCTCTCTGAATCTTACATTTCCAATCATGTAAAATGCAGATATCAAATTGTAACATTCATCACAATTTAGACTGAAATCCCTAAAATCACAGCTACGTAAACATAGTGACACAAGGTTTAAGGGGCTATGCCGGGCTAAAAGCAGCTGCATATTTAATGGTATTTGCAGAGGGAGGAGCATTGATTATTTAACTAGATTAAGTAAAATCATATCATACGCTCTTGTGATCCATGCTTGAAGCTCACTCTATGATAGGATGGATCTTTGTCTCTTGGAGAAATCCTTGTGTTTATCCCTCTGTAGCCTCTCTGTACAAATCCACCAAATACTGTGGCTGTAGGGCTCAGCCAGTTGTGTGTTATGAGAGCAAGAAGCACACTAAGGCCCTTTGAGACAACAAGACAAATATCAGGGTTCAACCCCATCAAAAAAACCTCTACCGTCACCATCGATCTGCAGTCTAAGGAAAGCAAAATCAATCAAACGGTGAACTAAGAATCAATAGCTATCTCATAGCTGTAGCACATGTTGGATTTTCCTTGTTAAGTGTGGTTGTTCCACATGTGGATTTAACGGGTGTGTGCGTGCGTGTGTGTATCTGGGTGTTTGTGTGAGTCTCTGTACGTGTGTGCATGCATATGGCTGCACTCTAAGTATTGATTTCTCCAATGCAGCCAGGAGAAAACAAGTAACTATATTAAAATGACAGTGAATTTCTAATTGAATAATTAGCTCAAAGAAGGAAGTATCCAAAAGCTCACGTGCAACATAAAAAGATCTCCTATATTAAAAAAACAAACAGCATTTCAATCACCTAGCCCCGACAGCGTTTTAACCCAACGAAAATCCATTAATAAATCATGTTTGGAGGTTGGCTGCTGGCGTATTTCAGACATGAGGTGCTCTGACATTGACCCTGAGGTGGAATTCGGCTAACACAGCTGAGTTTGCACAAAGGCCCAACATTATTGGCTCAGACATAAGTCATCCAGGGCACAGATAGGATGCAGAACCAGCCACCGCAACTATACCTGCATGAGCAAATAACACTCACACTGTGTACTGGCTATCCAAACACAGCCTTTCCCCCAAGGTGTTGTACATAAAGAATGGGTCATATTTAGAGTCATATTAAAGAGGCTGGCTGTGCAGGGTCAGGGATGGGCCACAGGGTTTAAAATGCCAGGCAGCTGCTATTACATACTGTTGATGTGATAAGTTAAGAATAGGCTCATGTTTGCTGAACACTTGACACAGGAGCCTTTTCACTCCCTCGACAGCAACACTTGAGTTCAGCCACAGTACAGTGGTTTTAAATGTCAGAAATGGTGTACAAGCTGTGTGCACATATACAAGTTAAAAAAAACAACATTATGCAATGTTTTATATCCAGTTGCAAGAAAAAATATGTGAACCTTTTGGAATTACCTGGATTTCTGCATAAGTTGGTCATAAAATGGAGGAAGCCACTGCTGTCCAGAAAAAACATGGCTGCACGTTTGAAGTTTGCAAAAGAGCACCTGGATGTTCCACAGCACTACTGGCAAAATATTCTGTGGACAGATGAAACCAAAGTTGAGTTGTTTGGAAGGAACACACAACGCTATGTGTGAAAAAAAAAGGCACAGCACACCAACATCAAAACCTCATCCCAACTGTGTAGTATGGTGGAGGGAGCATCATGGTTTGGGGCTGCTTTGCTGCCTCAGGGCCTGGACAGATTTTCCATCATCGACGGAAAAATGAATTCTCAAGTTTATCAAGACATTTTGCTGGAGAACTTAAGGCCACCTGTCCACCAATTGAAGCTCAACAGAAGATGGGTGATGCAACAGGACAACGACCCAAAGCACAGAAGTAAATCAACAACAGAAGGGCTTCAACAGAAGAAAATATGCCTTCTGGAGTGGCCCAGTCAGAGTCCTGACCTCAACCCAATTGAGATGCTGTGGCATGACCTCAAGAGAGCGATTCACACCAGACATCCCAAGAATATTGCTGAACTGAAACACTTTTGTCAAGAGGAATGGTCCAACATTCAGGTCTGATATGCAACTATAGGAAACGTTTGGTTGAGGTTATTGCTGCCAAAGGAGGGTCAACCAGTTATTAAATCCAAGGGTTCACATACTTTTTCCACCCTGCACTGTGAATGTTTACATGGTGTGTTCAATAAAAACATAAAAACATATCATTGTTTGTGTGGTTTTAGCTTAAGCAGACTGTGTTAGTCTATTGTTGTGACTTAGATGAAGATCAGAACAATTTACGCAGAAATCCAGGTAGTTCCAAAGGGTTCACATACTTTTCCTTGCAACTGTAGTGTAGTATGCTTCCAGGTCCAGTGCAGAGCGTGTGCACATCTACTAACACTGTCTTCTACTCTGCTTCTGTCAATGGTTGTATGGTACGAAATAATGATTAACTTTGTTCGTAGAGTCTGTTATTTTCTTCGGAAGTGGGAGGGTTGAATTTATCTTGAATGTTGTTTATACTTCTCATAGTCTTCACATCACTCGGGGTATGCAATGTGTGTTTGTAAAATAAGTCTGTGTACTTATCTACGCTCAATATTGACCAAGACGTCTGCATCAGACGTATTGCTGATTATGTCACTTGGTGCAACACTGCCACAGAAACTGTAAAAGAAAGAAAGAAAGGCGGTGCACTTATTATATGGAAAACCTCTAGCCTTAAGGTTTGCAATATGATCAAGGAGAAATGGAGGGAAAGGTGAAAAGATAAAAGTATGGCTTCCTCAACAACATTCAAAGTGTCTGTGATCAAGGTACTCAACAATCAACCAGTGTACGATCTTAGTTTAGTATATTAGCATGATGACATTTGCATATTAGTACTAAACACAAAGTAGAGATAAGGAAGGTGCTCAGACATCACACAGGTATCACAATTTATAAAGAGGGGGATCATGATTGTTTTTGCTAAATTCGATGCCAATCCATCACATAGTTGTTGAGATATTTCTGACCCAACCAAAGTGGTTGACTGACCCGACATTCCTTGAGCTGGAACCATTGCTAAAAAGTCACAACCTGGATAAATATGGGTTCTGCTTTTGAATTGTATCCCAAACGTATATTTTGTTTGTGTCAAAAGGGATACTGAGTATAAAGGAATGCAGCTGTCTTTGGACCAAATGAGCCCCACCAAGCCAGCCTTCCCATACGCTGACAATCACAGTGAAGACAGGAAGAGCACCAAGTCACGTCTCACCCAGGCAAAGGCCAAAGCCAGAGTGTCACCCTACCCACAGGTAATTAACAGTATGTTTTACATAGAGCTAAATCCAGAAAGGAAACTTGGTTCAGGCTCACTTAAAAAGCGAGAAGGTCTCAAAACCCATTGTTTGTTTTTCTCTTAGCAGTTTTCAGCTTTCAATCCAGAGCGTTCGGAGTCAGATCCAGACAGCCAGTGGGGCGGGAGCCCGCTGACGGACTCTGCATCTCCACAGCTGCTGGATCCCAGTGAGCCTGCGGAGGCATCTTGCGCCTACCGACTGTACCCAGAGTCCGGCTCCCTGTGCTACGGCCTGGGTCTATCAGAGGACGATATCGCACATGCCCAAACGCATCCTCACTCCTCCACCTGTGACCGAGCGCGATGCCAGAGTGGCCGCTACTTCCTCGGAAACCCTCAGTCGGGAAGAGAGGTGTGGTGGGATGCCACTCGCTCTGTGCTCTCGCTGCCAAAATCGTCCATGGAGAACAGCGATGGCTACGAAATCACATCCTACCATGGAGCCATCCACGGTGAGGTGTTAGGGTTGAGACCACAACCATCTGTCCCTGAAAATAGCCCTGGCCTTACTTCTCCTAGTAGCTGTTTTGGAAATGTTATTATGGGACATGCTAAGTTGTTTACGCCGTTTCTTGCCAGTGTGCCGATTGCTACCATCTGTTCCAAAATTGCCTGCAATTGAAAGCCAAGTTATTTCACATTTCACATCCTCAAACAACGAAACAACCCCCACCGTGCCTCTGCCAAGACAGTCTAACAGACCATAGTTCTAAAGTAGAACTTCACACATTAAACATGCAACTTGTGGTTTTAGCCACTAGTACTTCAAATATATGAGAACAAGTATAGGAAAGAGATCGTGCAAGTACTTTTGACACACTTTGTGTACGCAGAAAGACATTGTAATTACTTATTAACACAATGTAATTCATTAATTTCATTCTTCTTACAGGAAGGGGCCACTGGGATGAAGACAGTGTGGTGAGTTCACCCGATGGAGGCGGGTCCACCAGTGATTCAGGTGAGCGTTACCATGGTGACCACTTCCGGGCAAACCCTCGAGAGCCCAGCAAGATGGAGACCCTGATCCGAGCCACACAGCAAATGATCAAAGAAGAAGAGAGCCGCCTGCAGCAACACAAGGCGCCGCTGGACGTCTCAGGGCTCGCCAAATCTCACAGTCCGTGCTTCACCTCCTCACTCTCACACCACTCCCAGCTGAACATGCCCAGCGTGGTGTGCCGCGGCCCGGGAGCCCCCAGCATCGACCCCCCTTCTGAACGCCTACATCATCGTGACAGTGTCAAAGTGCTCGGACCGCACGACAATGACGAAAACACAACCAGTCCTGCGTCTATGTCCCGTCTCAGCAGTCCCAGCTCTGATGGGATCCCCAGGTCGGGCCTGGGCCTCACCAAAGACTACATGCAGACGGATATGTCCCCCCACCCTCCACAGTCCCAGGGGAGCCCGCTGCTCTATCAGGGCCAGGACAGGCAGCCACTGGACAGGCAAGCAGCCTATGCTTTGACTGGATACTCCCTGGAGCACCTGTACGACCCGGAGAACCTGCGGAGTTACTCGGGCCTGGCCTGTGGAGGAGTCCAGTACGATGTGGCGTCCCATGTGAGGATGCAGGCCGAGCAGATGCAGGGACACAAGGCCACCTCAGTTATCATTACCAACGGGAGCTGATGATATCTGGAGCAGGGACATCCTGTTCTCTAGGTGAGGATGTTCAGGAAGGTGGAGCTTTAAGCACACGCAAACACAACAGGTGCTTGATACAAATGTCTGGACAATTTAAGAAAAATAATAAGAGTTACCTGCACTGGGTTGAGGCGCCCTTGGTTGCTCGTTCAGCACAATATGTCAGCCTTTGTATGAAGGACGATATGGACTTGTGTTGATGAACTGGCCTGATACTTCACAGGGGCAGAGGTTTGCTCCATTACATAAGAATATAGTGTTATTTGATTGGTGAACTGAGTTCCCCTTCCTGCTAAGGCTACCCAAGCTTTGAGTCTGGTTAAACATCAAGCCAGCATTTCTGTTCTCACGTCTCACGCACCATTGGCCATGTGAGTTAATCTGTCCAGGAGACGATTTCCAAAGGCAGTAAAAAAAAAACGTGTTGTTCCATTGCCCCTTCACCTGAAAACTCCATTGCACAGAACATAATGTTTGACACAAGAAGTGCATCATGGGAAAGGCGAGAGGGTCACTATTGTAAGATGTCAATGTTTCCTGCTATTTATTTGTCAGTGGGCTGTTTCTTGTATTTGACATTATTTTCTATCAAAGTCAAATCTTTATTGGCCGGATAAAATTAGATCTGCTGTTGGATTACACCAACATTACATTTAAATAATTAGGGTGGGAAAACTGAAATAAATGGATACTTCTGAAATGTAAACATTTGAAATACGCAGCTCAATTGGAAACTGTTTTAATGTTTATGTGAAATGCCCTCAGAGTGCAAAGAGAAAGCGCACAATTTAAAAACGCATTTGTAATTTCCACTTCCCCTGTTAATGTTGGGATCTCAAGACATGTTTTACATATCAGAGTATAATTCTCCTCCTGTTTTAACCTCACTTAGCTGTTACCACGCTTACTAGCATACAGTTATGAAGAGTATGCGTATTAATCCTCAAATCCCTCAATTAAATTCCACATTATTGTTCTCAAAGAGATTTTTCTTTTATATTTGTCATTGCGGCCTGAAGGGTTAAAAAAAAAAAAGGATACAAACTTATAAAAAATGTGTTGAATGTCTTTAGTTTCTTATTTAATTTATGATGTAAATATCATCTCACAATGAACTTTTGAAAAAGAAGTGACAAGATTATTTATTAATTGGTTTTAAAAAGTCTTAAATCTGAATACAGTTGCAAACAAAAACATGTTTGACTCCCTTGATTTTTGTTGCACAACTCTCAAATGAATGAACACACACACACACACACACACACACACACAGACACACACACACACACACACACACACACACACACACACACACACACACACACACACACACACTCTGCTGCTGCCTCAGAAAAACTCATTTTGAGATGGACAGATTTAGATTTAAATATAGATTTACATAGACAAATAGATCCTAAGTGATTTAGTTTGTTTTATTTTGCCCCATCCCTACACTAGCTATTTATAAAACGCTTATATTAAAAACTATAAAAGGATATAGATATATGATTATAACGCAGATTTTTTAAATATGTCTTTTTGTTAGTTTCCTTTGTTAATTATATAGTAAAAACAGAAAGACTTGGAGGATATGACTAATGTCATACCCTATGTTTCTTAGTGTCAACAAATCCTATGACAAACAAATAAAAAACTGGGTCACAAATATAAGGCTAAATCATTTCTTTAAACTGCTAGACACTTGTTTTTATCAAACATACTTGACTGGGAGTAAGGTTTGCATTTTGTTTGACTAATTTTAGTTTGGGATTTATACACTTGGTGCTCTAGTGAGCAGTGTTTTTTGGGATAGACTCACACTATAAACCAACCATGCTCATCGGAATGAAAGAACAGGGTCAGTGCAATGATATGCACCATTTGTGTGGGTTTTTTGGGGGAAATAAATAAGCTATACCAGGCTTTGGATACACAGACAATAGTGGGACTAATGTGTTCCTGTTTTTCCATGGGATGTGTTGACAATAATTAAAAACGTAGAATTCTAAAAGCCTCGTCTTTTTTCCCCTCGCTCCCAAAAACGACTATTAACAAGGGGCATTACATACATCTATTACAAACACCTCATACAAGTCATTACAACAGCAAACTGCTTGTGTGACTACCGAGCTGTCACGTTTTAAATGCACTTGCAGCCGCACGTTCCTGCCGTTCGAGGCAGTTGAACTTGCACGTTTAGCCGCTCTGACCTCTGCTCAGAGGCAATTTCTGTGCCATGTATTTTAATATATGTAAGTTATTCACATGTAGCTGGAGAGCTGACCTGCCTGGCTGTCTGAGCTGAGAAGGACCAGGTACAGTCGGGCTGGATGCAGAGCTCCCATCAGTCACCGCTGACAGGAACATGTGATGGCCTGCCAGATATCACTGCTGCTGACAGTCCTGGAGGTAGAACTACACACCACTCCACAGCGAGCTTTAAGAAGGTTGTGTGTTTGTGTGTGTTTTGCTGTGACGATTCAAAAACAAGAGGTTTTTTTTCTTTTCTTAAACACTGGGGCTTTTGCCTGAAGTGCCCTGAAGGCTTTCACATGTAGAGTCGGCTACATATTAAGCCAAAGTCTGGGCCCTTTGCCCAGGCTTTTTACACTTGCATACACCCCTCCACCCACAATCCTTTGTGTACCTCAATACTTCTGAAAAAACTGTTAATTATAGAGCCTCAAAGAGAAATAGCTTTCTCACAGATTTGAAGAAAAACTGATCAGAAAGTAAAGCAGGGGTATGAGAAGCACTCCGACCCAATACCAACATATATAAATACTTCATTCAAGTGAAAGTCCTCCATTGAAACACTGCTGCATAGTGAGTACTATTACATTTGACACTGAAAGTATATTATCTGAAATCTTACATAAACTTATCATAAGCATTATATGATTATTAATAAAATAATGTTTAAGCATTTAAGAATTTAAATGATGGACGTGGTCAAGGTGGATAACATTTCAAACTAATTGACAAATTACTATTATTTAATAACTTGATTATATATTTTGTATGCTAAATTTGTACCATTCTGCCTTAAGGTGCCATTTATTTAGGCTTTGTAACAGATTGTTTTATTAATGATAAATAAATAATTCAAAAATGTTAAACAAATGAGTTAAGCCATTAATTAAAATATTGTCTGTGTCGCCAGGTTGTAAAACAAAGTAGTTACTTTTGCTTTGAGAAAAATAAATTAGATTAAAACATATGACTCGATTAACATAATATTCTCTAAAAGTAGAGATTATACATTAAATGGAAATGCTGAGTAAAGCAGAAGAAATGTGTATAAAAGTATAGTTGTGTAATTAATGACTTTCAAATACTAAAAAAAGTTGGCAGAGTTTAAAAATTAAAAGGAGGGACATACAGAATCTTAAAATGCAATTGAGTAAATTAAAATATGTCCTGAAGAATAGCAGATGTTGGGACTAGAATCAAATCAATCTACGAAAAAACAAAGGATCTTATGATGTCACTGCTAAACAGATGTGTTATGTTAATCATTTCCTTACTTTCATAATGAACCACAGCGCTGCAAAATTAAGACATTTGCAGTTCATTTACCTACTATACTGCTGCAAATAAAAAGCACGAGTGATTCGGTTTTGTTTACACCACAAGGCATTAGCAGTTAGAGGAGATAAAGATGCCGGCTGTGTCATGCGATTGGCTCCATGTGGAAGTAAAGTAGAGAACCGCTGGAGCGAGATAGCAGGGTTTCGCAACTGCAGGGAAGGAGAAATGGATCCTGACTCTGCAAACGACCACAGAATACGAGGGTGCAGGTGGCGAGGCTCAGACTAGCCCCTGAATGTCTACTTGATTGATTTCAGGCCCCAGCATTGAGAAACAATTGCATATTCATACATCAATTAAAGTGTTCCCCCGCTAGTGCCTCCATAATTCAACCTGGCACTGAGTGAAGAGTCATCCTTATGAAGCAACTTCAGACCAGCGCGGGGGAAAATGTTTCAACATGTTTTCTGTATGTGCGTTCCTTATGGCCCCTTTCACTGAGAACGGACATCTTATAATTGCTTAATTCTTCTTCTTCTCTTAAATCCTTTTTTCTTTCAGCTTGGCGTCTTTATATCTTGCCTCTAAACAAAGCTGCACAGTGTGAAACCGTGCTACTTAACTCATTTCACATGCAGTAATAAAACTGTGCACTTCTGCCGGTGAGTCACCTGTAAACGAGTGGACCAAGCACAGGACCTGGGAAAATCATTCAACCGGAGCGTTTAGTGACACCTCGACTGCAGACCTCGCTGCACCAGAACACATTTAGATGTTCTGATCGGCTGGACCAGGATATTGGGGTCATCCAGTCGATCTGATTGGCTGAGCCGGGAGACTGAGGTCATGCTGTGAAGTGGAGAGGAAATAAGCTTTTTCTTTGAGTCAGAGCACCTGAGTAGGGAGCACTGCTTTGAAAATGTGCTGCTAATTACTGTCAGGGTCTTTACACTCGGTATTTTTGATGTTCTGAATTGTTTTTGTTGTTAATAAATCCCATTAAAAAGACCAACAGCAACAATGGCAATCTATCTAACACTACTTTCTGACTTTCCTAGCCTGTCTGGAGCCCATTTGTTCCTATGATAATTTAAGAAAGCAGGTACAAATATTTCAATAAATGTTACAACAACAAGTGTAAACAGTGAATTTTCAGCTACAGATTTGGAGTGCTAGTGAGCATTTACAGGAGCAGAATGCTGTATTGTAAGTGTGGTTTAAAATAAACTGCAATTGTTAAACAGTAATAGGGTGGTACGGCATATAATATCTTATATTAAGAAGGGCGGTGGTGGCAAAGTCGATAGGGACTTGGCTTGGCAACTGGAAGGTCACCAGTTCAAGTCCCGGCAAGACCAAGTGCTACCGAGGTGTCCGTGAGCAAGGCACCGTTCCCTACACTGCTCCTAACACTAGGATGGGTCAAATGCAGAGAAACAATTTCCCCACGGGGATTAATAAAAAATAATAATAATAATAAGGAAAATGTAACAGTACAAGAGTTGTGTTGCTCATTTGTGCGTTTTAGACGAGAACAAGTCCACGGCACAGGGGAATAAGCTACATCAGGCTTAGTCTAGGCAACACTTGTTATAAGGGTTGATTCATCACTAGCAAGTATATAACTTGACTTATCATTTAAGTAGCATAACAAAAACATTAATTCAAGTGGTAAACACAATGGCAGGGGTTTATGATTATACTTACTTATGTTCTGTCGTCATACTAATTGATAGTTTTAAGTTACAAATTCAAAGTCACCTAGTAACCAGGTTTGATATTTTGATTCATTTAAATTTACTTCCTTGAAAACTTTTTCCACTGAAATAAAGAAAACAAATGGTGGCTGAAAGTCTGATATTTGTAAAGTATGATGAGCTGTAACTATGCAAATAGACTGGACCACATGGATATCCAAGTATACACAAAAGCTTGAAGTTTAACACCACAAAAACCTTTGGCCATATGGAGTAAATGCCCAAAATTTGAAACTAAAATGTGTTATTTGGATGGAACTTCTTCTAGTAGGATTTTTTTTTTTTTAAATCAAAACTATACCAAGAAGACCGTGATCATTTTCACTAAACCGTAACTAAACCACGTTAATTTAAAAACGCACTAATCCTTCAGCAATAAGGCTATTAAAAAAAGACTACAAGTACAATATCCTGGGGCCCCCTGTCACACACACACACACACACACACACACACACACACACACACACACACACACACACACACACACACACACACACACACACACACACACACACACACACACACACACACACACACACACACACACACACACACACACACACACACACACACACACACACACACACACACACACACACACACACACACACACACACACACACAAGGCTCAGACGGTGTGAATCTAATGCCCTCCAATCCCGTGAATCCCTTTGTTCCTGATTTCACGCTTGATTTGCCCACAGCTTGAGTCTGGCTGCTATCAGAGCTCTTCTCACTGCTTTCACTGCTGCCAAATCCACAGAGCCACACAGGATCCATGTCTCCTTGCTCTCTCTCTCCCTCTCTGGGCTCTAGTCTGCCATTGTTTCCTCAAACATCTCTGCGAAATACTCTCATGCATCTCATGCCAAGGACTTGTGTTTGTTTGTTTGTTTGTTTGCATCCCAGTCTATCTCGCTGTAAACACCTCCGCAATCTGCCAAGATCAGATCAGAGAGAATTCTGATACGGACACTTTGCATTTCACACAATCTGTTCATCCATTTTTAACAATTTCATTAGGGGGATGTGTTAGCCACTGGAAATATATCTTTATTAAATGATTTCCTGTAGATTTACAAGAATAATCCCCCCGTGCATTGACAACCGTACAACATGCACGCTACGAATCGTTCACAAATCTTAAGATTGATTCAACACCTCTCACGAGAGGCCTTTCAGCCGATGTGTTTTGAAATCTTCTGCTTCTAAAGTGGCACATCGGCCGGGCTCTTCCACTCCTACGTTCCCTCTAGCACTCGCATCGAGCAGATATTGTGACAGCTGCGTGAGGGGGGCAAGAGGGAGAACGCAGGAGAAGGACAAGGAGAAAGAAGGAGAAAGGCGAGAGCGAGGAGCGAGTCCCTGGAGAGAGGGTGCCGGTGCTCCACAGCTCCAAGTCACCGCCTGCATGCCAATGAGGAGATTCCCCTGCAGCGGCAGCAGGAGGGGCCGCGGCTGACACTGTACCAATATAGTCCTTCATCACTACACACTCCTCACAAAGAGCTCCACACCAGATGGATCTTTCAAGCTAAACAGTGAGAAATAATCAAATCCAACGTAAACATAATGGTGATTATTTCCCCCGTAAAACACCAATAATCCAAATGATCGTATTATCATCAGTTGATAGCTGTTCATTGCGTTTCATGGGTTATTTTGACACCTGTTTCTACTTCACTTCATTTACTGACTTTCCAAAATGCCTTTTAACAACTGCTTTAGTTTGGCTTCCCCTTGTAGGTGTAAACAATGATGACAGGAAAACAAGTAAAGAAAGATTTAACGCACAAACTATTCTTTGAGAACCCACTATTTAAAGTATTGCACATTTTCCAGCTCTGCACGTGAAACGCACATATACATCTTGGCTATGCCTTCTATAGTGTGTAATCAAACAAAAGCAGGAAAGCAAAGCAATCTTCAAATCTCTAATCTGGTGAATATTTTTGTATCTTCTCATCTATGATTTTTTTTTTTACCGTAATTGGAAACATCCATTTTTTAAGCTGTGACACACTAACACCTTCTGGTTACTGTGGATTGAGAGGTTTTCTGCTTTAAACTCAGCTACAAGCATCTCCCTGTGATGTGATGTGTTCCTTAAGCTCAACCACAATGTGCATGAAAAGCAATATTTCAGCAAACTACTGCGTGACTAATAGCACACTTTATATTTGAAGTAAATTGAGGAGTGATTGGACGCTTTAGCAGCTCTCTCCAACACAAATTACATCTGTGTTCCTGGTGCTAACAGCAGCATTAGCTGTGCGTAACCACCCCCTCCTCTCGTGAAGAATTAATAAATAATTATGTCAGGTCACTCGTCCAGATGGTCCTATCAGATGGGCCCACTGTCTGAACCTCACCTCCAACAAGCACCTCTGACCCTGGCGGCCACGTCACCCCTGGCAACATGGAGTCTGAGGCCCATGCCGCTGTGGGGATGGATTCAGGGGCTACGCGAGGTTTCGGGGTGCACATAAAGAGGCGGCGAGGGGGGTACGGGTCGGGCGTGCCTGATCAGTGTTGGATGGCTGGCTTTAAAGCTCCATGAATACAAGGCTCCCTGCCGGGGCGCTGATCTCCACGGTCATGATTCTGTTATTACACGCCATGTTCCTGAGATGGGCAGATGGCTCAGAGCATGGGCACATGCATTCACACGCATTCAACACACGCCGGCCCGTCGCATCAATGGACACAACCTGATACTCCCCTTTCTTGTCTCATTAGAAGGCTATAGAAACATAAGAACATAATAGGGTGGAATTAAGTGCCCGTGTGGATGTCAAAGGGGGACATGGCAGAAGATTGGGACGAGGGCTAACAAGCGCATGGTGCGCTCTCTCAGCTTTGTGCGGTGATTAGTGCTTTAGACAGGGCTGACGGGTAAAAGACAAGCCCTCTGGGACGGGGCAGCTTTTTAAACGGACACTTAAACAGCCAGGAAGCTGTCAGCTGGGGGAAACAGGCATCAGAGCTCCTGTCTGTACATGTCATGTGAAAGAAGATAAGGGTTTAACATATAGATACAGATAACTTATACATGTCTGATGTCACACAGAACATTCCAGTGTCTGTGTTACAGTAGCAGAAAACAAATCGAACTCCATACGATAGAAAGAAATGTATAAAATGTATGTTTTGTATGTCAACATTACTTATCTATAATCACTCACACTGACTCTCTCCCCATTTTCAAATCACGTCTCAAACATATCTCTACACACTTGCATATCCCTGATCACTATCCATCACACATCCTCTGTTTTATTTATTTTATTTTTTATATACTGCATTGTCTTGTTTATGTTTCTTATGCTGGTGTTATTATGTATTGTGTATCTTGTTTTGTTGTGTGTGTTTGTACGGCGACCTTGAGAGCCTTGAAAGGTGCCAATATAAAATAAATGAATTATTATTATTTGTATTATTAATCCTATCCTATCATTATTTAAAATGCAAAATACATCCAATTAAACGACAGATATTTCTTAATTATCGCCAACTGTTTTGATAATCAATTATTTCAGTTTCTTAAATGTAATACTTTTTTTGGTTTGTTTACTCCTAAAAAAAAGTCAGCTGAATCTTTTAGTTGTGGACAAAACAAGACATTTAATAGAAATCGTCTTTGCTTTTGGAAAACACAGTGACAGTTTGTTTTACGATGTTCTGACATTTAACAGACAAAACAAGTCATTGATTAGTCGATAATTGTTTTTAGTAATTCATCAACAATACAACTAAATGTTTTTTGCAGCCTTACACATGAGTTACGAAATAAATCCTTCAATCCAAATAATAAATAAACTAACAAACGGTGTGATTGGAGCAACTCTTATTTTCTGCCTCCTTTTAGTAAACTTAAACCCACTTTTTTTTCGTCCTTGTTTAAAAATGTCTCTTCTTATTATGTCCTGTAATGGCTCCTTTACAATCAGTCACATGGAAGCCTTCTAAACTCTTGAGCAAACAGGAACTTTACCAAAGCCCCCCCCGTGCGAGTCTCCAGGGCCAGATGAAGTCTCTGCCTCGTATTTGAGCAGGAGACTCGGGACAAAGCAGCTAAGAAGAGACCAAACAAAGACACCTTAAAAAGGATTTGAGGTGTTAAACCACATCTCATTCATTTGACTTTCTCTCGTCTTAAGGGGGGAAATTGGCAGATAAAGAACTGAGATAAAAGCACTACTCCTTACTCCATCAGTCTGTGAAAGCATGTATGTGACACTATTGATATCATCAAGATTTGAGCTTTTAACTTAAACATATAATTAAAGGCATTGACGAGATTGGTTGCCACCACTCGCTGAGTTATAGTAAATGGGCTGACACATGTTGATAAACACAGATAATTACTTGTGAAAAGGTTCATCATTATCATTACACCATTAGTTTCTTCCATTCTGGTGCTAAGTGTGTAACAAGATTAGCCTGCCAGTCACGTTTCTCCTCTCACTCGAGCAGACAATGGACAACTTCACAAGCTGGCTGATTTTCGTTTTTGTCCTGAATGCACACTCACATTTCGGCCGAGTATTTTTGAGATAACAACAATTAAATCATGACTTTCTCCGAAATTGGCAATTTTTTTAAAGACTAAATGTTCCTTTATGTTCAAAGCTAATGTTTTGGAGATATTTGGTTTCCACAGGATCCCTTTGGGGTTTGAACCCTAAAATGTTTTATAAAAAATCCACTATATGAAAAGAGTGTAAAAAAAAGGTTGATTTGCGGCACAAAAGAGAAGGGGAAAAAAATCCCTATTTAGCATGGATGTTTTCAGCCGTCATCGAAAACTGAAAGATTATGAAGATCATTATCAGCTGCATTGTTGTTGTTAAGAAACATCTGTTGGCAAAATTCCTCAACAAACATGGGGATTAAGTAAATAGTTTCTTAATTTAGACAAAACAATCACCCTACAGGCAGCATTCAACGCCCACTGCTAATTGGATTTACTTTCACAATGTGACGAAATACACAACAACGGGATTAAGAGCCGCGGCAGCAGAGGTTGTGAGCGGCGTATTTTTCCCAGTCGTCATTTTTTGCAGCTTCCACATGTGTTGCTGCAGCGAGCCCAGCATCAGAATGGAGCCCTGTCACTACGTTACAATGGGAATCTGATGATGGCCTCTTCTAAGCAAGCTATCACGCACCATCTGGTAGTACTGTTCTTCAGCTGTTTGAAGAATCAAGACAAATCAACCCATCATCTACCCCCACACTACCCCCTGCACTCAGGCACACACACCCAGCGATATGTACACATGTGAAATGCACCTGCACACACACATACACATGAATAATTTCATCCGCACCACACTTCATTTCGCTTTTCCTCCTGACCGTCAGCAGGAGTGTGATGTCATTACAGCTCTCTAAGGCCTCCTATTAGCCAGTGCTCTGTAATCACTCTGGTGATATATTAGTACAATGCATTGATTACCCCATAATCCAATCACTCGCCTGTTATTGATCTTTTATAGAGCGCCCCCCAGACAATAAAGCTGTAGCCACAGACTGTGGGTCAATAGGCACACAGGGAGAGGAGTCTCCTTGCAGCTAATTGGCTTATGAAATAATACAAACATTTTGCTTTCTCTACGCCAGCAGAAATCAATGCAGAGCTTAGCTGGTGCATTCAAATCAATTGTCTTGAACCACATGTCACACTTTCTTCTGCGTCAGGACTTCTCATTCACATGTGTCAAGATTTATCTAATGCTGTGCAGTTTCTTTTCCCCCCAAGCACAATTTCTCCGTCCTTGCTTCTCATCTGCTTCCTCTCATTCCTACTTTTTCTTTCCTACCATCCATCTTGCCACTCCATCTTTCTCCCACTTGGTCTCCTCTCCTCTTTACCCCTACCCCCTCTCCGTCCAGCCTTCGACTGATGTTGGGTTGCCAGATAAGTTTCTGCTTACAGGGAGACCACATCTGACACCCAGCTGTGCGGGTCATGGGCTGCAAGAGCAGCTGCTGGTCATAAATCACCCGAGCTGGAGGAGTTCTGGCACTCCTTCTGTCAGCCATGAAACAAAGACGTAAAGGTAGCGGGGGGTCAGAGGTAGCCAACCTGGGTAACTACAGGAGACCCAGCAGCACCTCTGAGAAGCTGCTCTGAACAGTCCTCTGTTGGAGAGCCGTACTGTAAGACTGGGTGAAGTCACTGAGGGTTGTTGGGTGCCAGAGGATGCAAATGCAGAGTCAAGAAGTATGGTGTAATATAGTATGCAAGCAATTATGGTTAAACAGGCGCTGCAGCCTGCGAGATGTGAGGTCAGAGGACAGGCAGCCCCTTGCTGAGTTACTGTAGCTGAGAAATGCTAATAAACTCTGTCAACAGAAATGAAAGGTCTTTGTTACAGACACATTTGTCGTGCAAAAATAAAAAAAACACTTCTTTGTGTTGAAGCCAAAATTAGTATTGCAGAAAATATGTGTTTGTCATTTTAAGGTAAATTCAGTTGGAAAACATTGATCCTTAAAAAAAACGAAAATCCGTCTATTTTTTGTAACTGGTGGTCCCAGGGTTAATACAATTGTACACGTGTAATTACTTTATAATTAAGGGCTTTTTTAACGTAAACACAATATCCCCTTTTCAAAGCTTTTTCTCCAAGGCTAACAATGTTTAAACAAGTGAAATGGCTTTACTGACAGATGTCATTAGTGTTGTTGTAAAATATTTGGTAACATGACACTTTAATAAAGCTTAAGAGTTATTTCCCCTGTGTTTAAGCCTGTATTGCTGTAATCATTTCAGTTTTTCTGAACACATCTAACTGTTCTGCTTGCAACAATGAGTTATTCCTTAATTCCCTAACATTATCATTATCAACATATTCAGCTAAGAAAAAAATACTGTACAACTGAGAAGAAATATTGAGCTCTCTCAAAGTAATGAATTGATCTCTTTAAGTTGTGTCTTTACGAGTAAAATCCAGCATAGGACCAGGTTTGAAATCATCTTCTCAAATCCAAGAACGCCACGAACAATGACCCTTAAACCGTTGCTAATGATGGACTAAATGTCCCTTAATTCCACCTTTTACCCATGTGTGCACATCTGTGTGTCTTCAGATGTGGCCTCTACACACTCATCTAGAAAGTGTTGTAATATAAAACCTGCCTTTCATTCAAACTCACCTCACAGTGTTTACACTTCAGCCCACACAAGGCTACATACTTTTACTGAGATTTTGATAATTAATATTTTATAAGACACCAAATCTTGTGCAAGATACATAAAAAAGAACCAGAGTAAGAAGTCTGACGGGGGTTCAACAGCAGGGGAGGGGGGGATTTTGTATTTTTCTTTGATCCCTCTGAAATAATCCTCTTTAAATGTCTGCACACAAGATGACCTGCTCAAGCAAAGTTGTTTATTTCAAGTTATTCCACTGCTGATATGTCCTCGTGAAAAACCAGAGCCGACTGTGTTGTGGCTCTCACCCGAGCACCTTTAGATTCTTGAAATGTTCATTTCTTTGGACAGACACATAATTGCCAGAAAGGAAACAGCAGTATGTGGGATGTCTGTGGAGAAGAAAGGGCACGGAGAACAGAGAGCAGATTATAAAAAGGGTAAAGGAGGGGAAAAGAATGACAAAAGAGAGAAAGGGAGGAGAAGACTTCTTTGCCCTTTGGTGTGAAGCGAGGGGCCGATCGATAGCGGTGTAATGAGCCTGGTATTAGCCGGGGTGCAGAGGGACCGGAGCAGGGCAGAGGGAGGGCAGGGGGGGAGGGGGGGGAGCCAGGATCTGATTCCCAACAGCAAACAACACCATTGCTGCAGACATCAGAACTCACACCTGAGTACACCTATTAAAGCCGGATGACCCTGTGCTCGGCTAATTACGACTCCACCGTCATTCAAACTTCTCTCTCACACACATGCTTTCTCACCGAGTATCTCGCCGGGTTGGTGCCCGTCACAGAGCTGTTCCATCTCTGCCAAGCTGCTTCGAAAGCCCAAAGAGGGCTAACAGAAAAAACCGAGCCTAATCCCGACAAAGAAAAGGGCCGCACTTAACATCACTTCTCCTTTTTGGTACAGATTACCCAACAATGGCTTCTGCCACTCACTTAAATCCACTACACAGAGGCAATTTGATTAGAAACATAGAGATGCAGGGATTGTCTTTGGTTGGTTGAAAGAGAGAGAGAGGGAGAAGGGGGACCAGTGGGGAGAAGAAGGGGATAACCATCAGGTACACTCAAAGCCAATCTGTTGCCTCGTCAATAGGCTCATTCTGCTGGAGTGGTGGGCTCGCTATCCCCCAGTCTCAGCCGGAGACCAGCCATCCAGGCAGGCACAAGCCGGGGGGACGGACAGAGAGCGCCACGCCTGTGTCTTCTCAATGGAGGGATCAAAGCAGGGATATAAAGATGGGCCCCCACTCTTTGTGCTCTCGTGTCTCCCAAAACAAACGCATCCTCCTGTCCGCTGGAAGCTGCCCGGAGGAACAGATGGCGGAGGGGACTGCCACTGAGAGACACCTGCACTCTGCACAAGGAAATGTCACCAAGACACATCTGCACCACTTGGGCTTACTTTAAAAACTGAATATGATAACATGTAGTTATAAACTATACGATATACTGTGAAGTGAAAAAGTTGCCGAGTATAAAATGAAATGACAGAAAAAACAATAGAATAATCAACAAGTATTAGTTGGACGACAAAACCCTGATATAACTTATTCCTTTTAAATAGATTCCAGACTTTTCTGTCAACCGCACATGCACTGTCTAGCTTTCATAAATATGAACAAGGACACCAAATGCATCAATCCATAGCTGAAACCTATCTCTTGTTTACTCCCTCTTGAGTGACATTTGCTAATAATGAAAGTGCCCAGCTGTTTAAGAAAGCAACTTGGCGTTCGTTCAACTCGGTATTTGTGATGGATTTTATTTTCTGTATGAGGCAATGTAACACACAGATGAGGGAAATCAGAAAGTATTGAGGGACACACAGACGTTTTTTTCTCACTGGCTTTTTAAATATAGATAATTGCCAGATTTATTATTTGAAGGGTCATTCCCCAAACAAACACATGTAGCTCTTTCCTTGGGGTATATTTTCATGTGCAAAGTGTATGTGATGACGTTTTGAGATATCTGTGTTTAAGAATGCTAAATCGTTTTCATTTGAACTACTTTCTACCAAACAAATAGTCCCAACAAATATTTATTATCCAGAGTATAGGGAAAATGTTTATGAAAAAAAATATGCTGCGGTCCCTCTTTCACACGTTTTCTGTTTTAGTCATTTGGTTGAACTTACCCTTTAACATTTTTCTTTGGTATGCTCTTACTCATGTTTTTCTAATCCTCTGAACCCCCTTCGAACGAAAGCTCTGATGCCCTCATGTTTTCGCTGCTAAACTCATTTTAAAACCGAAAACGTTAAAAAGCAATCCCATCTAATTAGATATTTTTATTTAGAGCAAAACAATCAAAATTGTTCATTTTTTTATTATTAACATTATTTCCTCGTGCTGTGAAGAGTCACAATCTCATTCCCTGCCAGTGAGTAGAGATTTTCACGAGCCCATCAGAAGCGGGGCCTCCAGTAGATATAACCCGTGCTATGGTAATCACATGCTAATCACAGTTAACACCAGCGCAGGGTCCTATACTCTAGATTAATGCATCCGTCGCATATTCACGTTCCCATTAGCATAAATCAGGTCCACCCTGCCTTTGTAATTAGTGTTTTCATGTGAATGGTAATAAGATATGGTGATTAGGTCAGGGTACTAGAATGGAAATGACTTGTCAGCTTAGTCGGCCTCAAACTGTTCAGCACATTGGTTGGACTATCAATATACGCTTCCTCCAGAAACAATTAATGATGTTCAAAGATAATTGAAGTTTGATAGTGGAAAGTAAAAGTAGACTATTAATCACATTTCTGCAAGACACTTGATGCATTAGCAGAATTCTTATGGCACAGTTTTGCTTTAGTAAAAAATATGTATGTTAAATCGTGCCGTCAGTTTTATTCTTCAAACGGCATTATGTATAAGACTGTAATAACTTTGAAAATACATTCATAAAAACACTGACATTTAAACCACGCTTTAGCATGAAAACTGATTCAAAGATTAAAAAAACTAAAGACTGCTTTATTTGTTAGATAAACAGATACTTTATTGATCCCAATTTGTTTTCTGGAAAACTAGATCACACTGCATCCCATAAGTTTTCTCCCCATAAGCACGGGAAGGGTATTTGGACGTTCATCCTTCTTCTCCATCGAATGCATGAAAACTCAAAAAGGACCAGCTCTGGCAAAGCTTTCACCAACAACAACAACAACAACAACAACAACAACAACAACAACCTCATTCACCTCTGTTGTTCTGCAATCGACAAACAATAACAATCTTGCCTGTCTGCAGCCAAAGTGACACCTTAGCAGTGTGGGAAAAAACACAGCATGTATGAGCTTATGAGTGTGCTTGGTAGCATGTGAACACAAGGTCGCAACACTGAGCCTGCAGATGAACATAAGGCAGAGGGAAATACGTGCAGGTGGGGTGCACACCTGTGTACTTTGAAGAAATGCACCACATTAGCAGGACATGCAGCAGTGATTGCTCTGAGGTGGGGTTCAGACTTTGTGGGTTTTGTCTCCCTCGGGACCCCCCGTCCACCCCTGACATGGAGCATTCCTCGCAGACTGGTGACCCCACATGACGGACGGTATCCTCCATGCCTATAACCCACTGATGAGACCTGCTGCAGCCCCGAGAGACGCGAAGGCAGAGGTTGAGATCAGGAATGTGAAAAAATATATAAGAAAACAGAACAAAAAAAAGTGCAAGAGACATAACAAACCTTGAAAATAGGTTTTTAGTGAATCATAACAGCCGTATAATGTGGAAAGAATACATTTCCTAAAGCTCTTGATTTCGTGCCATGGTGTTGCATCATTGTTGTCGAGTGTGTGCATGTGTTTGTTGCAAGAGTTCTTTCTCATTTAACCAGACACCCCTGTTTCCATGGTAATTTACGAGGCCTGACCAGTGGATTTAAACGCGCACCTCCAAAACCGTCTTCTTCACGGGTATCATAACCCCTCTTTGGTAGCACATCAGAGCTTTTTAAAAAAAAACTGTCTAAAGTGTGAAAACTGATAGTCATGACGAACCTTTTGGTTTGCCTCTCTTTTTTGAAAGGTGAAAGTGAGGTCATTTTTGTTTCTTGTTTCATGAAAAGTAGTTCTCGACCTGCTTTTCATGAAATGTTTCCTAAGAGGACATCTGTTATGGTTTGTCAGTATATTTCTCAAATGTAATTAAGTTGTTCTGTGAAAAGTCTGGCAGAATAGCTGAAAAGCCAGAAAGTCAAAAGGTACTACTAAATATAAATTAGCCACTTCTCACAGACATGGTTTTCTACTAAACATGTGGAGGCCTAGAAACACAGAGCAGTAAACCCTCCTTATCTCCAGTCACATTTGTAAGAGGACTCTGCATCACATTGTAGCTTTGCCGGGGCAGAGGAAAAGCTGAATGAGAGATTCTCAAACAGGAGCAGTAATTTGCAGAGTGTGTTTCTAAGTTATTCCAGCTCCCCGCAGCTCAGCAGTGGCTGACCCCTCTCCCCGTCTGTCTGCTAAGAGGCCTACAGGGAGGAATCAGCCCAAATTACCTTTATTGATCCAGAGAGACAGGTGAATACCAAGCAGGTCTCTCTTCTCTTCACTCTTCTTATGTCTCATCACTCCATCCCCCTCCCCGCCTGCGAGGAGAGAGAATATAAAAAAGAAACAGCGAGCGTTTATGTGAGAGGAACTATTCTAAACACCGCCACACGTAACTGTATCAGCCGTTGCAATGATTTACTGTTCGCATTCAGGTTGCTGTGATTAAACCTGCCTTCTCGTTGTTCATCTTTCATCAGAGTGAACGGGGATGGCGAGCGGCTGTTTTTCTGCCTCCACTCCAACGTTGTCCTTTCGCCCCAGCATACAAATCACTGTGGCTGTGGAAAAGATACTCCATTAGGTCCAACTCTGCGTTAAATCAATGCGTGACTTATCAAATGAAATAGGGGATTATGAGGTAATCACCTGGCAAACGTTGCTGAAATTGTAATTATCTCCACTGCACACATCTCGGAGAGAGGAGACCAAACTAACTATTTAAGTGGAGGACGAGATAACAAGGTGTAGAAAAGCACAACAGCTATATCTCTTAGACAGCGGCGTGAGGCAGAATGTTTATGTGCTGAGAGGAACCCGAGCCACTCTGTGGTTTCTCTCGCTCGAAAGAGAAATAAGTAAGAAGGCGTTTGCTGCAATGACAGATTAATGCTTTCTGTCCTTTCGTCGCATTAACACAAGACTGCCGCTTTCTTGGTGCTGCTTAATCACAACGCTGTTTATGTGCAATACATTCTCAGCATGCATGACTGACATGAGCTACGTTACAACAGTGCCATGATCACATTTCCTGCATGCTTTAACAACATTAATAAATTACACTGAGACAAGAAACATTGTTTGTCATTTATACTGTAATAACTATAATACTATAAATAAAATAATAATAACATAAATAAATATGTTGTTTTAGGAATAATATAATTTAGATTTTTGAAATGTTTCTTCTTCAAAAAAAATACAGAATACAATCATAATTTGTTTTTCTTTTTTTATTACTTTATTTATCTTTATTCTATTTGTATTTTAAATTGTGGAGCAAAAAGTAATTTATATTTAAATCAAGTCCAGTATTTCTATGGAGATATTTAAAACCTGATAAAGGACCTTCTTGTTTAAAAACCATTTTAAAGTATTTTAGATTGCATTTTCTACTACACTTCGATGCGGAGGAAATTCTTGTAAACAACCTTTTGTAACAGTGAGTTATTACCCATTTTGAACTAAAATAAAATAAATGTATGTAATTTAATGTTTGATATTCTGTGTGTGTACTTTCTTAAAGAGTCACATCCAAAATCCTCTCATCTTTCATATATGTCGAGTTTAAATTGTATACATCCTATAATTGAAAACCACTGGTTGGGGTACAGGAGCAACACCGCCCCCACGTGGAGGTACTGCAGAGTTACAACACTGAGCCCAACGGCAGGAAATACTCTCACTTTTGGATAACTTGCCCCATCTGTTGGTCAGATGCACTCAGTGTACTGTGGAGCTATAAGTCAGAAGTTAGTGTTTAATTTTATAACACAGTTAGGGGAATTAAGCTCTCAGGAAGCAAAAACTGAAATATTATTTAAACAATAGTTTTTAAAACATTAACATTTTAAAAAATAAAGAGAAATATTTACAAGAAATATCAATATACAACGTTCAGTAAAAGTACCCTGAAATACAAAATACTGCAAAAGTGTGCAGTATTTCAGAATTTAAAGATAGGTATCTGTGCAGTTTATCAATCGTTTTGGTTGTCAGGCAATAAAAGTTTAAATGGGCCCTGACAACATTCTGCAGTGTTTCAGTATGAAGAAGAAGAGGGACACTTTAGTTTTGCCACTTATTTTGTAAAAAGTATCTAATTACCAGCACTGCAGTACACCAACAAACACCACACAACAGGGTGAAAGAGTCTGACACCAACTAAAGCACTGGCTTCAACATGTTGTTACTGCTTTGATGGGCGCTGATGCCTTTTCAATAATGCGTCACCCACCAAAGTCGATTTTAAACATCTTTAGAGTTGGAGCAGTACTACTCACTGTTGTCACATTGTTTTGGAATTCACACACAGCATCACCAAACATTTCTACTTGGAAAGTAGAATATTATACATCCATGGGAAAGCAGCGCGCAATTTTTTCTTCTTTTAATGGCGGTTTGCAAACCAAAGTGCGGGTACATTACTGCCACCTTATGGACTGCACTGGAGCTGTAAATTAGCAGGAACATTCATAAATATAACTAACAGCATAAAAAACCTTCCATGATGTTTTCAAGCTGATCCCACAGTGTAAAATGTGGGTTAAAGCCATTGTTCCTGTTAACAATTTCCCTTTCCTTCATCATAGACTTGCTGCATTTGTAAGTTCATGTTTGACCGTTTCTGGTTTATTTTAGCACAGTAGGGTGCTTGGGTACCTTTGTCCTTATCTCTTTCTGCCTGCACAAACTTGTACACCCCATAGTACCCCCTCTTGGGTAACAGTTTGACTATCTTTGAAAACACAACAAGTAATAAAAGTATTCTGACCTGGTGCAGCAATGAGGCAACAAACAACATGTCCAGAGAGAGAAGGTGTGACTGTGAGAAGCATGCCACCGGCTCCACTGGGTCACACTTCGTCACCTCATCAGGGTGTGTGTGATCACACCAGAACCCAGTCGGAGTTCAGAAGGGCAGGCCAGCAGTCAGACTATCTAAATTAGTTGTAGTTAGTAAATCACACAAAGTAACTTCTTCATCTACAGTATGTTTGCATGATCACAAATATTCAATTTCAAGCAACACCCGATAATGATTTATTTTATTACAATTGCCTAAAAAATATAACTTTAAAAGGTTAATTATGATCTACAGGGGGGAAGTTTTAAGTAAACACATTGGAACATGGGAATAGTGATTTCCATCTCTTTATATTTTTGTTTTTAAAAGGACTTATGAATTATAACTGCAGGCTGGTTTGTTCAGAGGCAAAGAGTGTGCTTGGCTGAAGTGAAACATGTGACCTCAGGGGTCAAGCAGGGGACTGAACAGAGTTTACCCCTTAGGTGTGCAATCCTCACGCCTAACTTCGCACCAGGTCCTGGGAAAAGGCAGCGTGCGTCTCAAAAGTTGAAACTGTGCAAAGTTCACAGATGTTCAGAAAGTTCAGTCAGTATAAGAAAGCATGCACAAATATATATTTATACATTTTAATTCATCATATTTTGCATGTACATTTTATTGTAAACACTTCAGTCATTCAAAAAGGAAGTTGTATGACTGACACTGCCCAGTATACAGCTATTGGGGGACCCATTTTTGGGGCTACATTTATTTGTATCAATTTCCCACTGTTACCAATATAACCTGTATTGGAAAAGCTACTTTAAAATTATAATATCTAACGATTGTAAGAGGTTGGGCCACAGCAAAGTTATCCAGGGGGTAGGAATCTAAATGTTTAACTAAAGTTGCAATGAAAAAGTAGCTTGAAATACTTTGTAAAACCAAATGATAAAACACATGTAACCCAATCTCATACAAATAAGTCACATGCCACTTAATTGAGTTTATTTCAAAAAGTGCCAACTTCACTTTATCTGTCTATAAGATCTAACCTGTACAATCTTAATAACTAAAGCAGTTTTCAGACGCTTTTTTAGACAGTATGAACAGCTTGAACACTGGTTTGCTCACACAGAGCGGAGCATGAATCCTGACATTTCCCTGTGTTTGATTTTTATATTTGCGATACATAATTTATTGTCTTCTATTTGCTAACGCAGTTAAGTGTTGTTTATTGCAGCACTTTGGCTACACCAAAAATCGTTTCCCAAAGAGCGAAGGGAGGAATAACAGTAAAGAGTATAAATAGTATACTATAGAGTAGCAATGGTTAAAAAAAAGTTTGTAGTTTACACAAAGAAATTGCTGAAAGTATTTTCAGTACTACCCAAGCAAATATGAACGTCTTTAACCTACAGTAAAATTGAGTTAGACGACTAGTTTAACACTGCCAATTACACATGGTAATGTATATATATGTAGATAAAGCCACTAAGAAATGTCTGCGTCAGGTGACCTACAGTTTGTGCAGTAAAGTTTAGGAGTTCCTCAGACCAGGCATGAGTCCCTGGCTAGGTTAAGTCTGGAGGTGAGCAAACTTCACACCCATGTAAGTGACACTACTAAAACCACTAGCTCTGACACCCAGGCCTGGGAAAGTCTCGACCGTGCAGGCCAGGGTTGAAGAGGTTATCAGAACATCATCTCCAACTCCTAATGTCAGGTCTGCATATGAATATTCAATTAAAATGTGAGACTCAGTAACCTTTAAATGCCCAAGCAGTCAGTAAAACCTTTTCTATTGCTTTTACACCTATAAAGATCCTCTCGACAGCCATGTTACTGGTTGTTGTATAAATGCAGGTGTGAAAAGTAAAATGTGAATGGAAATCAGTGTGTTAATTATAATAAATGTCTTCCTTGTAATTAGTACACAGTCTGTCTAATGCAGGTCCCTGGTTCAGTGGCAGTGCAGCACGCCTGGAGCAGTCAGGGGTCACCATGTTTCACGTAGATTAGGTGTGTGGTCTTTGCACCCTGCACAACACCTACAGATGATCCCAAGGGTTCCCACGGAAAGCCTGAGAGGTTGGCACCGGGGTAATTTAAAGAGTTCATGTCAGTAAGTCAGAACATTTAAATATCTTAAACAATTACCCCCCTGATAACACATATTTAACTGAGCACACACAACATGAAAAGTCTTCTAATTGTATGGATGCAAGCAATAGTTTTAAGATTCTCAAAACTGTGCATTTATAACTACATCATGTTTGAACAATATTTCATATGCAAAAACTAGAATTTTTATATGAGGTCATCATGATCACATTCAATTTTCAATGTGTTAAAAGTACCCCTTTTATAACAGGTGACACACATTATTTTTGTAATTTTAGATCCAACTGTTCAACAGAATGTATCCACCAGCAGAAATCACTGTTAAGCTGCAGCCACTGTAACTGTGACACATAAAACAAGTTTAAAACTGCATTTGTTTTGCAGCATGGCATTCAAATATTGTTATGGTTGATTTACTAACCTGGCCCCGCATTTGTCATTTGGTTTGTTGTCATGTAACTGAATTCAAGTGTGTTCTGCCTTTTTCTTCTGATTTTGTTATCTCATAAAACTACAGCACAGTAACTGGAATGCTTGAAGAAGTCCTGGGCCTCCAAATTCGTTTTAATAACATTTGTGCTCTTTATCTAAGTAGTCCAAAAAACTATACACATGTAACTTGTGCTAGGCAGAATTTCCAGAAATGTGTGTATATGTATCTAATGATGATTTGGATGGGGTGGTGTACATAGCCTATGCACAGAGCCAGTGGCGATCCTAGAGTCGGAGGGGGCCCTATATGCCAACATTCACTGGGTGCCCCTCGAACCGGCATTTCATCACCACCTACAGCCTGTTCGCAAGGGGCGCCCCTGCACAGAGCAGGAGGAACAAGAGCTCAGTAAAAACCCTACACTTTTTTCCCTAGGTAACCATAATGTGCTAATCCAGCCTGCATTCTTGTTTTGTCTGATAATAGACTGGTTTTGTTTTGACAACATTTTAGTTGAGACATATTCAGTCAGTGTGTTGTTGAACAATTCATAAATTGAAGTTAATTTCTCAAGTGGAGGAAAACTGTCATAAAACGTTTGCTGGCAAACCCAACCCTATGTAGTCTGTCCCAATGTATGGAGAATATTGATATTTGTTCTGTCTCTGCCAGTGATCATTGTCTAAGTTTGTGGTTTCATTGGGGTCAACAGTTTCCATTTGACTATCTCACCGGCGTCACCGCAGACCTTTATGCTCCCCTGACCCGGGTGACACCTTCCACATGTCACGCAGTTTCCGCACTTCAGGCGACATTGCGCAGGAAATGGCACCTTACTTATCCATGGGAAAAGAGCTTTTCAGCCATGTGTCACGTAAACGGAATAGAAGAACTTTACTCTGCTTCAACTTTTATTAAAAGAGGTAACTTAGCCCAGACGTGTCTGTAAGCTCCAATAAATAAATGATTAATACATGATATGAGATGCTTCGAGTATAAAGCAGAAAAGTCCCTGATAGACTTCACGTTATGCAGAGACAAAGTAATCCTGAAGCCTGTTGACTATACTTAAAAATTGTATTTAATTATTTTATAAATAGTATATTAATTTGCTTAAACACTTAATTTACTATTTATTTCTGTCATAACTGATTTGATTTCGAGTGTGTAACTGGCATACAAAACCCTGTTTCATATTAATAATAGAGCCCGAGACAACGACATTCGTTTTGCATTTTATTGCAAATATCAGCAAAGTACAAAAGACGTAGACATGTCAAAATAATAACTTAACGATTCACATTCTTGTTTGGTGAAGAAGTAAAAAAAAAGGCATATTTACATATATTTACAGCAATAAGTTATTATTAAATATATTATCACATTATGCAGCAATTTGCTGTTGAAGGCTTGAGAGAGCCATATTTAGTTGAGCTCCTTCTCCATCTCCTCCTCTTCATCATCATCGCTGTCTTCATCGCTGCTGGAGTCTGAGTAAAGGCAGATGGTCGCTTGGACGGGATAGTTGCGCAGGAGCATTTCTGCATCCTGGTACAGATAATCGAAACATCTTGATTTTGGCCAGTACAACCTTTAAAAAGAGAAAAGACTATAAGACAAATGTACAAAAAACCTGCATAAGAAAAAGATCATTGAATGAACCAAACTGTACTTACTTCACTGGGTGAACGACCTGAGAAACTTTGGGGTCTTGTGCAGCAGAAATGTCTCCTTGAATAGAGTGAGCCTGGAAGTTAAAACAAAAGAACCTTGTTAGGTTCTTTATCCATCGAACAGCACGTGTTTAAATACATTTACAAATAACTTAAAAAGTCAGATCATGTCGTCTACACTCACCATGTGTGCGGTAGTGTTGTTCTCTGTTCCAGTCCATGGTCTCCACATATGACCGGACTGCTGAATCCCATTGTTTCCATGAGAAAAAACTGAAGGTAATCCAACGTTGTTATTGATAGCCTCCATGGTTTCTTGTGTTGGTTAGTCCTGCTTGGAGTCTTGAGAGGAAGTGTGGCTGAAGGCAGGAACCTCCTATTTATCCGGGCCCGGCAGCCCGGGCCAAATTGCGCTTTCACCCGTCCCCAAGTGTCTCCATGCGCCATGGTGTTCAGGTGCGAAGTCACACTTAGGCAAACTCCAGCCATATGGCCACTTTGTTTCTTAAGAATGACCTTATAATCAAGATAAGGTAATCTATCCCCAGCAAAATGTGTTTTGGAAAATAAACAATATAATATAAATATATATCATGACAGACGTGCACAACACAGACACGTCAACATAAAGTGCATGTACATTATGTGCAACACAGCCCCTCATTTTACACCCTCCTTAGTTTTCTTGAGTTAAACAAAAAAGATTTAGGAGATCTACTAATAGAGGGATGAACCAGGTATTTTACATATTAAGGCATCTTCTCCTGTGTTGAAACCCCAGAGAGTATTTCTAATGGGATCAGTTCGTTTTCTGATACATGATCTGGAAGGGGTTTGCCAGACATTTCCATTTTTATGTAAAATAAAAAGCATCTCTCGCAAGAGATTGGCCTATTTTAAACACTTTTCCAAGATTAAATGTATTTTATTACCTATTGTAATACCTATTTTATTAGGTAGCCTATTAGGCCAGTATTTACATAACCTGTTGAGCGTGAGGACAATGACTATAGTATGTAAATGCTGTTTGTGTTTCAATTAAAAATCCAATTATACTTCAGTTTGGTTAGGGAGATTCCTGTTGATAAAAACACTTTCCTCAAACTCTTCACCCCTTCGTATCTCCGTATGTGTAGCCATTTGTGTGTGAGGTGTGAAGAAACACGTGCCCATACTGTCATGGCGTGCTGAGTTGGATGATGGAAGAAGGCTCGTGCGCAGTTTGAGGGGGTTGACACGCGTCAACCTTTTGTATTTACAACAGCAGGGCGCGAGCTAATAGCTGCACTTAAGCAGATGCATGCCTTGAATGATCCCATAAGGAAAACCTCTTAATCCTCTGCCGCTTCTATAGGAGCTCCGCTTTATTCTGTAATGTATGAAGAAGACCTTCTTAAATCGATTAAATAATTATATCCCTTAATAAAAACTTAAGTGTTTTCCTACCAGTCCACCAGTGGGGGGCAGTGTTGGTCTGCATGCTGGAATTAAATGATACAGAAAACTGTAATAGTTTTCAGATTTTTAGTTTGATGACTAACCAGTGGGAATGGTATTCAGATCAGATTACATATCAAGATTTACTTAAGACCTTCAAAACCTACACAATTAAAATACCCTGTAATTAAAAAAAAAACATTCATAATTCCACTTAAACAAGAAAAAAACTAAACAACATTTTATATATTTGAAGTACCAAAAGTGGAATTAATCATATTCATTGATGTACATTATGTAGTAATAATCAGAATCAGTGAATTAAATAAAGCTATTAAATAATGTAATAGAGTTCAGAATTACATTTGACAGAAAACAAAGTAGAAAGTAAAATAGAAATTCTCAGTTAAAGTACCTTCAATAAAGATATTTAGATAAATTCCACCACTGAACGTTGAGTAATTTAATCTACAATAAGGCATCAGATTTTATAAAACCTCTTAGACTCTCCATCCTGTTGACAGGAGAGATATACAAAAAACTGCAAAGTAATTTAAATTGTCCAAAAAATGTACTTACAGAATACATTGTTCTTCTTCTGTGATGTAATAGTTTCATAAAATGGAAATACTCAAATCAAGCAGAAGTACCTGGAATCTAAGTACAGTACTTGAGTACATCTTTTTATTTCATTACATTCAAAAGATAAATATCTGCTCGATAATGCGATACCCAAGTAGCTGCAGACTAAATCAGTCTAAATACCTTTATTCGTCCCACAGAAGGGAAATGTACACGTTACAGCGAGTAAAGAGACAAAGAAGTATGCATACAAATATTAAAGATGAAAGTAGAAAGTACACCATTTACAAAATACACATCCAATAGTAACAGTTTTGAAATAGCAGCCAAGTGAACATATTTAAGTTGGAAAATGTTTAGGAGCAGCTCTGATTGTATGTGTGTGTGTGTGTGTGTGTGTGTGTGTGTGTGTGTGTGTGTGTGTGTGTGTGTGTGTGTGTGTGTGTGTGTGTGTGTGTGTGTGTGTGTGTGTGTGTGTGTGTGTGTGTGTGTGTGTGTGTGTGTGTGTGTGTGTGTGTGTGTGTGTGTGTGTGTGTACATAGCCACAGTGTAGTTATGACGATGAAAATCTTATGTCACAGGCTCCTACAGCAGTGCAACACAATAAAACTGAAAAACTGAAAAACTGAAATAGTGCAATATGAGTTTATATACATGTTACATCTGATTTTATTCAATCTGTGCCACATTTGCAAGTACCACTTATTAAAACCTAGTGCAGCAGGTCTGACATGAGAGCAGTCCTGCACATAACTTTTTTGCCCTGGTTCTCAAAGGAGCACCTGGAGATGTTGCTTGGTGCGCATCCTCTGTATCACGATTGGCAACGGGGGGGGGGGGGTGCTAGTGGAGTATGAAGCCCTCTGTATCGCGAAATGTCAAGGGGGGGGGGGGTGCGCGCCCCTGCCTCGCAGCAGGGAGCGCATGAAGCAGACCCTTCACGCGTCTTACCAGTTCTTATTTAACTCGCAAATATCTCTCTCTTCTCTCTTTTCTATCTCTCTCTTCTCTCATGTTTCTCTGTCTCTCTCAATGTTGGTGCGCAAATGCGCTTTTTTCAAATGATCCGGTGCTCCTTTTTTGGCGGTGGGTGTGCATGCGCACTCACGCACCAGTTATGTGCAGCCCTGCATGAGAGTGTCTGTTAGATATGAACTGTGCGTGAACAGCGCTGAGTTAATTTGCCCACTGGCTCCACACTGGACAACTCTCTCCAGGGATCAGGCATTCAGAGCTGCTCTCCCTCTCTCTTCTCCCTCTCTCTTCTCCCTCTCTCTTCTCCCTCTCTTCTCCCTCTCTTCTCCCTCTCCGCTAATTGGACACGCAATGTTCTGCTGCTGGCCTCTTTTGTGTTTTCCTGTTATTCACTATTGTGCTACCATAACGGCAAACATATATAGAGAAGCATTAAGTGCTTTACTGTAGCTTTTCAAACATATGGGCAAACCTTACCTTTACCTTCCAAATGGATTGACTAAATACAATACTTAACTAGGTCAGCTTATTGAGAATGTCCTCTTTTCAGCACTGACTGTACCATATGAAAAGAGACCATCAAAACTATCGCTGCAAAGAGCATGGAAAGCACACTACCTCACAGGGCACATTAAAAAATGAAACAAATATTCAGGAAACTTATCATGGAGTGCGCCACAGGAAACCCTCGTTGTCTCCATTAAAATAAATCAAAAACAAAGGATGTAATGGAGATCAAGAGACTCTGGTACGTTGCTAGCAGGTTTTGAGATTGTTATAAAGAAGAAGCTGCTGCACAACATCAACAGTTCATTTGCTCTTTAACAAAACCCCTCATTAAAGCTGTTCCTCATATAACCTCCATCATCTCTTTCCTCCACTTTTGTCTCACTTTCACTTCAATACTTGTCTCTCTCGCAGAGATTCTCGACCCTTCTCTCCCTCTCCATGGCAACAGTCAACCACAAAAACATAATCTCGTATGTATTTCTTGCTGCAAATCACACATTTAAATGTCATTTTTTTAACCCTTAGCTAAAGAAGAAGTGAACAGTACAGCTTAGAGATAAAATATTAAATGACAACATCTTTCTGGTTCCCATGGCCCTCTCACCCGATATCTCTGTTTTACTGTTTTAGGGTGAGAGGCTCATTTAAAGCACTCAAATCAGCATAGTTCTCTGTGACACTGTGAATTAAATAACATTTTTCTTTTTCATGTACCAGCTGTACTTTTAAGGGAATCTTATCTTGATTATTTCCCGGACTCCATTCACGCTGGGCTTCTGATAAAAAAAATAGAAAGTATTCAGGAACATTCCCGCTGTTTTCCTGGAAATGAGAACTTATTTTTTTAGCAAGTTTCTCAGATAAAACCTTCCTCTAATCCAGTCATGGATGAGGGAGAACATTTGCTCTTCCCTGCATTCATTTAAAAAAAGATCTCCTTCGAACACACTAGAGTAAGGATTCCCATTTTGTGGATATATAACAGAGCTTAGATTATTTACTTACCTATTTACCTTATTAGTAACCTAGTCAATGTAAAAAGAAGCAATCATTTGTATTTTTTATAGTTTAGGATCCATACCTAAACATTTTCCCCTTTAAAAGATACAACTCACGCTATCCAAACTAATGCCTGCAAGGTCAGGGATGTCTTGATCTATTCCTTTGACATCAAGTTGCAATGAAATCAAATATAGGAAGAAGAAAATCTTCAAGGTTGAAATATATTTGCAAAAAACCAGAGAGTAAAGTTGAATTTAGTCTGGCTCCGGCCAACTTTATTGAAGCTGGTGAAATACAATTTAGACTTTCAAATTTCCCTGAAACTGACCGCATCAATATCGGATTCTCCTCTAAGATCTATTTGCTATGTTTAGATTATCCATGAGCTTCACATGCTCAAGTCAGCCATAACTAATCTGCTCTGTGTGTTACACGTAAATAAGCATCAGAAACAGGTTTACAAAAGATTAGGTTCAGGTGTTTTAGTGCATAACGGTCACAATAAATAAAGTAAGATAGAGAAAGGAAAATACTTTAAAATTCTGAAAGGTCCCATGCCATGGCCATTTCTACTGATCATAATTCCATTGTTGAGGTCTACTAGAAGAGATTTACATTGTTCAATGTCCCAAACTCACATTGGTTTCTCATACAGCATCTCTGTATAGTATGTGTATTCACTCTCTTTCCTAAACGGCTTGTTGGAGGTCCTGCCCCCCCCCACCTCCCTGTGAGCCCAGTGGCCGTCTGTGTGACAGCGAGACCCAGCCCGAACACACACACACACACCCGCAGCCTGGCTGGGAGTTTGTGTGTGTGCTCACACACCGACTCACAGCCTCGCCGCGTCCCGCCGTCTCAGGGAGGAGAAATTGGCGGAGCTGCAGCTGAGAAAAGATTGAGTGTGTGTGTGTGTGAGGAAGTCTGCGGATTGGTCTTATGTTGGACTTAACGTAACGGCTCCGCGGACGTAACGTAACGGCTCCACGGATTGGTACATTTGGACCAATGGGTCCATTTGGGTATGGGCACGTCACTGTACCCAGGAAGAAAAAGAGAAATCTCCGGCGAGGCGTTCTGGGGCAGCATAGACAGGTCTTTTCTGTGTTAGAGTTGTACTCCCTACAGGGTGTACTTTCAGGGTTTGTGACTTTGCAGATTGTTTACATGCATAACAAGCTTCATAACACACAAGGGGACGGGTAATAACCAGAAAAGCATGACATGGGACCTTTAAATAATAAATAGAACTTTAGAGAAAACTAAATGTAAACAACAGTTTCAGACTTGAAAGAGCTATATGGTGTTTAAAAAAAAGAGGGTGAGATAGAAAATAGTACAAATAGTCACACGGGACTATTTGTAAAATGTCTTCCAGGGATTTGAATGGAGCCTAGCCTCAGGTGTGAACGCAACTAAATCGTAGTTCTCAGGAACCTTTGTGGGAAAAGTACTTGGTGTGAACGCGCCAATTGTGCTTTTTTGAAAAAGTTACATCGACATCTCATCAGCAAAAAGCTATTTGTGTTCAAAATAAAGACAACCTGCCTCTCATCTCTAAAACCACTGTATTTGATCTATACTGTGAGTAAACATCCAGGCTCATTTCATTCACTGCACCTCAGCTTCTATTGAGATGTAAATAGCAAAACATATACATTCTGGAAAGGACATTTTGTGTATGAATGATCTCTACAGAATACAAATGACCACCCAGGCACAGGGCTTGGAGCTAGTCAATAACAACTGAGCTGCAAAGAAAATAATGCATCATCCAGCCTTCAGGAGTCCTGTGACAGTTTACTCAAACCTAGTTGGTATTCAAACCCCCGTCTCAAGGGGCAGCAATTCAATAATCTTAAGCTTTATGTAACTTAAAGAGCAACTTCCAAGTTAAAGACACCTGTGAATAAATGTGTAGGAAAATGATGAATAAACTAGATTTTCAAAAAAATATACAGAAATATACACTACAGTGACATCTGGCGTCGTTTTTGTAAGAAATGTTCACTTCCGCATAAAAAAGCCTCGGAACGTGACCTCCCGCGTGTGACGTAACACGGGGGACACAAGGGGGAGAGCGGCCGGTGTAACGTATTAATAAACATGGATCCCAATGCTAGTTTCGAAACAGAAGACACAGAAGAAGTTGAACATGAATATTCGAATGCATATGACGGACCACAACCTTATAATTATGAGCCTGCTAGGCGTCCAAGAGACCAGGAGCAGCCAAGGATTAGAAGAAATAACGGCCATCGGAGAGAAATTGAGCTGTGGTGTGAGGACAACCAGTGGAGAACTGGGCAGCTATCTTGGTGAGTGACCGGCGTTAGCTACAGAATGTTAGCTAACGTCACATCACAACATTGTAAAGTTAGCTATCATATATCAGGCTATAACTAACGTAGCATTGATAATATATTAACGTTACTGGCAGGACTGTTGATACTGATCCATAACAGAAACTAATGCGCAAGTATCAGCCGTATCTCGCGTTACCTAATGCAACTCCACACTACGGTGCTGTGTACCGGAGGAGAGACGCGAGATACGGCACCCCACACTATGTCTTAGGTGCCGTGTACCGGAGGGGAGAGAGAGAGAGCAGCGAAGGGGGGGGGGGGGGGGGGGGGGAGAGATGTAATACGGTTTCCTGATAAAGCTGTGGAGAGTATGTGCTGCAGGGAGGTGGATGCACAACGCACCCAGGAACGAACGCTAGCTCCGGTCCTTTTTACTGTTGACTCGATGTCCTGACAGGCTGGTATTTGTGCAACCTGCACAAACACAATACTGCACCATGAATACAAATGGTGAAATACAATGTAAAACTACCGGAAAATACCAGCTCCTTAAAACACAACCGCTCTGCTCAACGCAACTACTAACTATACCCGCGGTCAGAGAGCGGAGATGTGTCCCCTGCGTGATGTAATATGACGCGTTTGACGTATGACCGTTTTTAAGAGCAGAGCTCAAAATTGCTCCTTTCCCTCTGAATTCCTGCCCTTATGTCTCGTAAAACATATCAAATCCTGCATTCACTTTTTTAATTGTAATTTTCAAGCAAGTTTAAGCATAAATGTAGAAAAAATAAAAACCTGCAAGATGCTCTTTAAAGATTCACTTTAGATATAACAGTACACTTTATGTTTACATGGTTTATTTGAGCTTCGAGGTTGTTAAGAGCATAGGCTTCTGCAGAAGGTTAGTGTGATCCAAATACAGAGTTTAATTGAAGTCCCACGTGTTCCCTTGGAAACCATCGGATCCGAGTGAGTAAAAGCTGAACAAATACAAGAAAAACTGAATCAAATACGGATTTAGAAGGCTCATCGTAAGAGCTGATGCACTGGGAAATGCAACTTGTGGGAGTCAATAAAGAGGACAAAGAAGAACGAGACAGTCCAGGATTGATATGCAATTACTCCAGAAGTTTATTTCATCTATGAGGAAAAATACTGGAACAATTTGAAAGGCCAGAAGGGACAAGAAACAATTACAGAGCGAGTTATGGGATATTGAGCAGTCTAACGTTTCCCTGTCGGTGTAGAAATTATGAATTCATCTCGGCAACATCAGAAGTATGCATTAAACTCAAAAAGCACTCTGATGGAGAGCCTATGAATAATTATTTTTATTTATTTTCTTCTTATCTTGAATGACTTTACCTACACCAACCCATACTGGCTCTCACTCTTCTGTTGGACACGGCCGCGTCTTTGTTTCTGCACATTTTCACACACCCATACACGCAATCATTACTGATAACTGACTTCCACGTTTATTAGGTTTCTTTGAAGACCTTTGGTTTTGGTTATAGTAAATAAATACACTTTTTGCTACACTTAAAGGGGACCTATCATGCAAAATGCACTTTTGTACGTCTTTTATACATGAATATGTGTCCCTGGTGTGTCAGGGAACTCACCAAGTGTCAGAAAACACAACCCTCTCTCTTGTCCTCCATATCCAAATCTCTAAAAACGGGGCTGCAACGGAGCTGATTATTATTTGAATTTTTCTGACGTCAGAAAAGGGGTGCTACGCCTATATGAGCAACTCTCCACCTATCAGGGGAATGAGAGACCGCTCGAAAGCGCTGGAGACGCTGTAGTACATATGCCAGGCCTGTAAGTGGCGCTGTAGTCTGCCACAAAAGCAGAATCAGCCCTTGCAAAAACAGGGCGGGAAAAGAGCAAACAGGGCGAAATGAGGCATGGCTAAAATGCATGATCTGTTTGGTATTTTGAAAACTTCACCGACATGTTTTATATAGGTATGGCCCTACAACATATGTTTCAAATAAAGCATGATTAGTCCACTTTAACTTGTCTGGTCTCCCATCTTTGTTGCAGCCTATGAGCCAGGCCGTAACACAGACATTCAGCACAGTCTCTGACTTGGTGGCCGGCAGTAGCTTAAAAGAAGAAATAATTGTATTACACAAATGAAGAATATGGTAAAGAAGAGATATTAAATGTAGTGGCCCAAACACACAGTATTTTTTGATGAATGAGAGTGCAGAAACTATACAACCCGAAGAAATGCGACCTTCATGTTGTGTCTTTATGCGTGGTGAAGAATGGTCTGGCTTCAACATGTAGATGGTACAGTAGATATGGATCCAAATTGAAACAAACATCCTAAATGCAGCATCTGCAGTGGTGAGTCAGAGGGAAGAACAGGGTGTTCTGCATTCATCCGAGGTCTGCACGCTCTTTGAAGGAGGTTTGAGGCTTTTATTTGATTGGGTCGGTGATGCTGAAGCTCCAAATACTAGGTATTCGATCATGAGGGATGGAAATTACAACGAGATCCAAATCATCAAGGTACAGTTTATTATTGTGTCCAGAGAAACCTATTTAGAAAGAATTTCTAATTAATTTCTCAAGTGTAGCAGCCTATTTTGAAGTAAAAAAAAAAGAACAGTGCATGCTGAATTTTAATAACATAGCCAAGCTTTATCAAACTTAGACGGAGCATTATATGGGGGAATAATACAATGGGCAATTATAGATTACATTTTGCAGTTGACATTTTTAAATTATACTAAACTGGTTAATGGCTCATTAGCATGTTATTATCCAAAGTCTGAACACAAATCAAATTTCAGCTTCACCACACAACACAAATTAAAAACAGAACTTCTAAGGTAATATAACAAAAGAGAACCATTTGAGCCAAACACTACTTAACAGTCATCTAAAGGCTTGATCTAAATATTTCAATCAAAACAATGTATTATGGAAATGTGACAGGGCCTGTGAACTAGCAGAGGATTTGCTCCTGAAAATGCAGCTCTTCTCAGCTTCTCATAGCTTTTAAGGGAAGTTCAGCATATTGTTGAGATTTGTTGCAGCTAAGCCTAAGACTTTGCTAAATAAATGATTCGGTTTTCTCTGTAGTTGTTTCCTAGCAAGTTTGCCGTTCAACCAAAAAAGGTTAAATTATTTCAATGTAGTGTTCACAAAGTGTATTGTACAGAAACTCAGTTATTGCATTATGACGCTCGACTGCTGTTTTAAAGCACTATAAGGTGTGAGTCGTGAGTACTGCCTTTCATGCCACAACGTCTAAGACCCAAGGGAGTTAATAAATATAAATGCAGAAAGCAAGTGTTGAAAAATGATAGACCCTCTCACGCATAATGTAGTAAGCCTGCTTAAAGAAAAAAAGGGGTTACATTTGAAGACTTGTCAAATAACCATTAAAAGATGCGGGTTTTTTATATTTACACGTAAATTACACGTATGTTTCCCACCTGGCAACGCTGAAACCAATGGAGTATTGTGCCAACGGTAACCAACCAATGCAGCATTTTAACGCAACTCTCAGCCAGTATGGTGGTTTATAAAGGTATTGGACTGACATATGAACATTTTACTGTAACTGGTCACTAGAATTTGTGTTGAGATCAAGTCTCCTTGCTCCCACATTTAACTTATAAGTGGCTTTAGATAAAAGCATCAGCTAAATAATAAATCTCTTTAACTAAAGTAACAACGAGATGAGGAGCTGGCATACAGCTGTTAAGGAAAAGTCATTTTGGTGCCCACATACTCAAATATTAGATGCACAGGAAAACCAAAGCATTAGGGGGGTCTTCCGAATCTTGGTTTTCTAATTGCCTATGGCACAGTTGTGTTGGTGGCACACAATGTTTGAAAGTACGTTGACCATCTAGCTGCCAGCTACCATTGGAAACGTTTCTTTAGATCAAAGCCCGGCAACATTTACCGTGAACAAAACGCACAGCATATCTCTTCAGCATGGCTAGGAAGAACAAAGCACAGCCACAAGAATAAAAGACCAAAGCAAACCCAGTGGGACGGCTTTTAGAAACGGGTTGCCTTCATGACATTTACATTATTGATTTGCAGATGAATATGAACTAACAGTGTTGACAGCAGGCTTTGATGCAGCCTTTCCGCCCAAACCAGCTTTTTAATAAAAAACTATCTAATAAAAACAGTTGGTGCGTTTCTGTGACGACTGTGACATCCATCAACTTATAATGTTGTTTTTATGTGAGTGTTTAGACCACAAGGGACAATATTTGCTATGGAGTTCACCTGCCTGTGAGCCTGTTATTCCTAGTTGTGTACAGCTGAATTCAAGCAAAGACTAAAAATAGGCATTCATTTAATCTCGAGACAAAAAGTATGACTCAGAACTAAAACTCAACGGGCATACTGCCTGAATTAAAAGCGGTGAGTGATTCATTCACGACAAAAAATGTAGATCTGAAGAAATCACCACTTTCAGTGCTTAAGGAATTTCTAAAAGTCTATTTGTAGCATTAAAAAGACAAGACTAGCATATTTTTAATTCATTCTGATTCATTGGTTTTCACTTGCAACGAACCCAGACAAAATGAGCACAGTCTACAGGTTCATTATATTTTATTTAGCTGGTGTTTTCATCCAAAGTGACTTACAAAAAAGTGCAATGGGCAATGAGGAAAGAACTTACAACAGCAAGCACAACATTAGCTTTAAATAATCCAAGTCAGGTAGGTGTCAGGTCAGAGAACCAGGTGGTGGATTAGCATTTAGTTCACTGTCATGCTAGACACTAGAGTTTGTGTTCACTCACAATCAATCCGATTGTGTTCACTTTTTGCAGAACATAATCTTTCTTTAATGTCTCAGTTGACTTACCTTTACCATATTTGAACTGCAAAGCATTATAAGTGCCAAGCTATTTTAGAAATCATTGTTTTGAACTCTTGAAATAAAAAGAACAGTACATGCTGTCTGTGATAGCTCTTCCACTCTGTCATACATTATACTACAACCAGGGTGCCTTTAATGGAAAGGATTTGCAGCAACTCTCCAAGTCTACATTGAGGTTATTCCCACACAGCAAATCATAAAGGGAAACACGTATAGCATTATTAATTTAGTGCATTTGTTTGTGATAAAGTGGCTCAGCTTGAATGGTGCTTCAAAGATAATAACTATTAGTCTTTCAGGACTGCTAATTAGGCCGGTCGCTGGAAATAAGATTTATTAAAAGGAAAAACGAGTGCTCTTAATGACGTGCCGTTTCAGCGTTCTAATAAGCATTGCAAACCTCGAGTAGGCACATTTTAAAAAACAGACGTACTCATGGTTGTTTGGTTTTCAGCTTTTTCAGCAAACCGCCATTCAATAAAAATACCAAAGGCCATTTAGAGAAGCGCTTCCCAAAGAGACTCTGTGATTGGCAAATTATAAGACTGCCCTGGTTTTTTTTTTTATTTGACATGACCCTTCACTTGACCCAAAGGAACAACTACGATTTGAAAATGATTGCTTGAAACCGATTTTGCAATAGCAGATTATTTGATCATTTCATGAAAGGCTCACCAGCTGGTTCGGTTATGGTGCCGTTTAACTTCAAAGAAAAATAATCTTGTTTATTCAGGGAAGGTTACAGAGAAATAAAGAAGGAACCCGAACAGACTGACTGAATATCAGATAAAGGAGTTACCAAATATCTCTGGTAATGAATTTAACATTAACCTCTTTAATAGCTGTGTCTTGGTGGTTCCTAAACCACAACAACAACAAATCGTTCCAGGTTAACTCTTTATGTACACAGTTTTACAATTATCTTAAGTGGTGCAATGTAATGCAATATAAAAATGGGATTATAGTCCCTATGGGAATTGAGAGTACAGGTATAAGTGTTGGCTGAAGTGTACATTTACTGATTGGCTTGGATTGACAGTATGCATAGCTGTTGTGGATATGGAAAACTGTAACACTGAAAATAAATCACTTTAAACATCTAAAACAAAGACAAACATCAAGCTAGTGCAACAACAAAACAAGGCAAGCCAGCTTGCAGCAGCTACCGAATTGTAGCAAACGTTAGAAACAAGGAAAGCTTTCTGTCCATTAGGAAACTTTGTAAATCAGAGATTAGGTAGAGCAGCTGGAGAAATCAGAAGGAAAAACCTTTATATATATATATATATATATATATATATATATATATATATATATATATATATATAAATATATATATATACATAAACATGATCATATTTCACCTAAATGAAATCCAGATTTTACAAACCTCTGAAAAATATGTTCAGAGCTGGACTGACCGAGACATTCTCTTTATTACAAGTCAGTGTAGCAATACTTGATTAATGGAGCTATTATTTTGAGGTTAATTAGTTCCATAATGTGGCTTTGGTGCACTCAGGAGGTGAAGCGATTATCCACAAATTAGTCCCCCAGCCTCTGCAGTTAAGATGTCAAAATGACCTCAAATTGCTCCCGATTGGCCTGGCAAAGTGTGTGAATGCATGTGAATGTTTATTACACCTGATGAGAAGGTGGCACATTGTATTGTAACCTCTGACTGACCATATAATCGACATGATAAATGGTAAAGGCGCTTTAAGGGGTCACAAAGACTGGAAAAGTGATATGTCCATTCACCATTTGTTTGGTTTCCTTACTCAAGGATATATATATATATATATATACACTATTAAAAAATATCACCATTAGAAACACCTCCTTGTGTGGGTTATTCAAGGAAAGCAGCATCCCCTAACACACACACACACACACACACACACACACACACACACACACACACACACACACACACACACACACACACAAACACACACACACCCACACACACACACACACACACACACACACACACACATACGCTCGTGACTTATAAGGAGGAGCATTTTTTGCAGTGCAATCTCAGGATCACACAAAGTGAGTGGGCCACCAGTATGCTACAAAGGACGCTGGATGATGGTGAGGAGAACCAAAAGGCAGCCGCTTCGCTCACAGGACTTACATTAGGATGAATGGAGTTTTTTTGCGTAACGTTAAGGCGATGGATTTCCCTGTACTGAATCACCCTTTTGGCGCGATGTCAAATTCCGGAAGACGGACCTAACATAACATGAGGAATTGTTTTCGGAATTCACAGGATTCCGACTTGTTCAACAACACAGAGAGGCTTCACATCCCTGGAGATACTGGTTTGTAAACTATATGACTTTGTAGTTACATTATACATTTAAATAGCGGCGTTCCTGTACTGATTAGGTTTGTTTACTGCTGTTAAGGTTCGTTACATCAGTTTGAAATGTCCGACTTCCACAACCGGAGCCAAACCAACGCACGTCGCAGTGACTACGTGTGGCAGTATGAATATTATGACGACGAAGAGCCCGTGTCTTTTGAGGGACTCAAAGCGCACAGATGTAAGCCTAATATAACTGTATACATCAGTGAGGAAATCTTCCACTGCTTTACCTGCCTTTGACTGTGTGTACGCGTGTTTCCCAGTGTGCGCAAGTGTGTTTGTGCATGCAATGTCTGTGCGTTAGAAATCAGGGTTACCCACCTTTACTTAGTAATAATTCATTACCTCCTCCACTTCTTCTTCTCTGTATTGCTTCAGCTGGGGAGTGAGTCGTTATCTGCATTTCAATAAACACATCAATATTTTAGGCAGCAGCTGTACTGGCGTTTAATACTCCACTGTTAATAATAAAGCCACTTTAAAAAACAAGGTTGATGACATGATGTGATCACATTTTAGAAGTACTGAAAGCTCACTTTTACTGAGCAATAGGGAATTTTACAGTCAGGAAGAAATCCCCCTGAAGAATAAAACCACAAAGGCACGAACAGAGAGGATGTGTTAATCGTTAAATTACTTAAATAAGACTTTCTCTTCTCTGACATTTCAGACTCCATCGTCATCGGCTTCTGGGTTGGACTAGCTGTGTTTGTTATATTCATGTATCAAGAGTGAGTAGTAGCAGGTCTACAGTCCATATATCCATTCACCTTCACATCTGGCCCCACAGGGTTAGTTGCAGCACCAAGGAGAGCTCCAGCAAACCACCTCTCACATTTCTCATTCTCAGCTTTCAAGTCTGGGTAAACTCAGTGTGTGTGCAAGGCATAGTCAGACCGGACTGTAATGAGCTACAGGGATGCATTTGACATTCTGACAGTATAGACTGAAGCTGGGGTAGGCAGTCAATTATTAAACCTCTGCCGTCATTGGGCAAAATACCATAATGACCACTTAGCATATTGTAATTTATGTGCCACCCCAGAGTAGTCAATGTTTTTAAAAAGCAAACACCGGCAGGATTTGATAACAAAACCCTTCTCCTGCACTTCCCCCCTTTTTATTCGGAGCTTCTCCCATTCAGAGAGAATATTTTATTAATAGTTTCGCCTTCTGCTAGATATGAAGAAATCTAAACTTGGCATCCTTCTCTCTATCTCTGAAACACCTCAACAATATTGACTTGTTTCTCAATCCTGTCTTCCTTTTTTAAAATTGCTCTGCAGTGTAGGCAGTTTATTATTGATAATGCTGGCATATCCAACATTTCCTGCAGGATATTTCACCCTCTACCATATGTAAGCCCTGTCAAGTGCAAATCCATTTGTAGAACAGCCTATAGAGGATATCCTTTTTTTCTGAAACAACTTCTAATTGTCTACCATAGTCTCTCTCAGAGGACCACTTGAATAACCCATATGCTGTGAGGTAATTATGCAACACATTACATTATTGTGCTTTGTGGAAAGGAGCTATTTCACTTATAGGTGAGCTTCATATGGCCAAATGCACATTGCCATCAAAATTAAAGATCAGTGCTGGGAATTAGATTGTCAGTAATGTCAGAGTGAGTACAGCACAGCCAAGACGAAATGGGGATTTTATTTTGGCTAGCTATACGTCATTTCCCATCATAATTTTTTCAGGAAAGGGCACTGGGTTGATTTTTAGACTTCATTTCCAGAGACAGATGCATGGATAGTGAACAAGAGGGAATCAAGCCAGCGATCTGTGTTGAGCTGCAGGTTTTCTCAGGACTGAAATGACAATAATAAGCCCCTTATGTCTTCAAAGCAATTTCCTGGTTTAATCTCCCTGCTTGTGATCTGTCTTTAACAGAAACCCCGACTCTGCGGAGAAGCGCCATCGACCAGGCAGTTGTCTAGTAGACATCGGCAGTCCCCAGGACGAAAGCGACAAAGCCTTCTCCCGACCCTTGCTAGCGGAGTCACGCACATATTTTCATTTCTACATAAACGAGGAGGATCAGGGGAAGCAGAAACCAGAGGAGGAGAGAGACGGAAAGCACAGCGGGGCTCGAGCGCAGCGGGGGGGCCGAGGGGTCGGCTCCTCGGGGGTGGACGAGATGGAAGAAGAGGTTGAGGAAGCTACGGGACACAAACCTATCAACGGACTAATGGAAGAGAGTAATACGGACAGGGAATGTGCCTTCTTTTCCCATTTCAACATCCCTAACTTTGTGAACTTGGAGCACAGCTCAACTCTTGGAGACGATGATCTGCTGTATGAGCCGTCTGCCATACTGGAGCGCCAGTCTCACTCTCATGATGCTCACTGTGACATCCACTAAGTGTGTTTATACAAAATACATGGCATGGACATATTATTATTGTAATGTGTGTATTCCTTTTACCTGGCCATTTGTGATGTGACAGGTAGAATCACACACACCTCTCACAGCTGCCTTTTAGAGTTGTTATCAACAACAGGGTACAAAAGATGGCTCACAAACCCTATGCGAGGCGTACTTCACATTTATGCGATGACATTTCTCAGATGAAATGGTTATACAAACAGTACCTTTCACTTTGAGTACTAGGCTCCTTTGAATTAGACGCGGCTGTATTGAACCAGGACTACAGATCTTTTTAGAGAGAAATTAAAGGACAGTGGCTCACCGAGCAGAGACGTTTGGTACAATATATTCTGCTATTAATGCTGTTTTGCTTTCTTGTTCGATTGTGAAGAATGAACACAAAACACAAATGCCTGGTTGTCTACCAAGACTAAAAGCATGGAATTTGTATTCTGGGAAGCGCACTTTATTAGAAAAGGTCAAGTGTACTTCAACATTATGAATAGTAGCAAAACAATTGTTATATATCACTATTAGAAGGTAGTTAAGCCATGACCTTTTACATGTGATATAACACTTTTGTACACCTCATTACATGATAAATGATTTGTGTTTCTCAAAATAAAGCCTAAATGGTTTTAAATATTCGACTCAACACTGACTCAACACTAGTGCTTAAACACCAAGGCCAACTGCAAAAGGTAGCAATATCCATGAGAGTATAAATCTGATTAACTACCTGCCAAACGAAATAAACAACCAGCCGGTAAAGACAAGATACAAAACTAAAAGAAAAAATGCTAACTTTTGCTACAAACGTTTTGGTTACAATACAATACAATACTGTGGTAGTGTGTTTAGTGCTGCCCCCATGTGGCAAAAAAAACGATTAGCCAGGTTTAATTTATACTTTTGAGTATTCTGGTGAACGTCTAGTAAAATATCTGTATGAGTATGAACACTGAAGTTTGGAAATGTCTGTAAGATGTGTTGGATATATTTTCAATGTGGGAGATTTGAGAAGAAATTAGACAAAAAAACACTTGCACCAAGCAGTGCTCCCCTGTTGGATCTTAATTCATGAAGCAATCTCCTTTGCAGTCAATAAAAATCAAACTACTTTGAGCCATTTCCGTCGATGATTATGCAAAAGCACACTGCCCGCCAGCTATTATTCTCACACATCAGTTAATGCCCGAGCTACTACATTTGGTTAACAGAGGGATATGTTAGGAATGCCAAAGAGCCCATTTACATTAACACGACAATGACTCCATCAAATCATGTTTTAGACAAACAGAACATTCATACAGACAGAGGGTGAAAGCCTGAGGTTAAATAGAGTAAACTTGAAGACGTGCTCAGGTTTTTCCTTGAGCGTTCTGCCTTAAAGTCAAAGGTGTTAAGTTTCCTCTGCTGCCGGATGTCTTACCCTTAAACAAGCTGTGTTACCTTAGAGGAGACGTGTCGAGGCAGCGCTGCAGAGGGGTCACATTTACCTTTCAATCCCACCCATACAATTCCCTAATTTCTGAATGACAGAAGTCAAAACTAACATAATTAAGATATCATAGAAAATGGTTGCTGTGGTGATGTGGAACCAAATAGGCTTTAAAGGTAGCAGCAATTAATATTTCTGAATGAGGGGGTGTTCAGTGAAACTGTGAACTGTGCAATTTCAAGACAAACACACTTATTTATTTCTCTCCATCTGTGTAAGTGGTTTTGAAAATGGTGTGTGAATGTCAGATAATCTCTCCTTTAATGTGGCCTCATAACTTTATCACACCCACTCTACCCTTATGTGCCTTCAGCACAAAACATGCAGGGATGACTTGGCAGCAACTTCAGACTCCACATGCCTCAGTAGTTTAGCTCCAAACAAGCTTTTAGAGGGGTGGAGGGGGGCACTTACTAACCAATGGTGTAGTGAGGATCAACAACCATGGGAGGGGGCAATGGAGTCAATCAATTCCATGCAGCAAGACTGCCATTTGCTCTTTTTCTCCAAAGGCACCACGGCGGTCCCTGTAGGCATTGTGGTTGACATTTGCAATGACATATTCAACAATGAGAAGCAATGGGGGAGCGACAGAGTGGGATTAATGAAAAAGTTGGCGTTTTGTTAACACAGAACATTCTCTGGGAACTGGTGGTTGTCACAATACAGTGTCAGTCTAATGGTAATTACATGGTAATTACATTCTGAGTTGCATGAACAAAGACACGCAACATATTTGTGTTGCAATCAGGCCATCATGATATAAGCCGGGTTAATGTTGTAAAGAGTTGTTAGATAAAACAGCATTCCCTGCATCACAGATAAATACTGAAGCACTGAAGGAGGAATGCATTGAAGAAGAATGCTTCTTTAAAAGCCTCTGTACTTGAAACTTACTGAAATATTTCTAAGCTATGTGAAGTGTATAATTCAGGCAAATGTAATAAATCTCATTCAAAGTCAAGAAAATGTTTTGGGGCTGTGGAGAGGCTCCCCTTAACTAGTGTTTTACAACCTTTTTGGTATGAGGAACCAGGGAAACACTGTTAGGTTAACTCATGTAACATAATGCTTAATCAATTCCCAAAGATGTTCCAAATATATGCTACGTCTCATTACAAAACATTGGATATTGTTCATCTTTCATACAATTAAACTGTCAACCGTCATTTAGGTTGACTGTGGTCAGCAATAACACTTCCAATACTACTACTACTACCGCCAATACCACTACTACTATTAATACTACTTAGAGTGAAGCTAAAACAGATTTACCAGCATATCATTTAAACTGTCATTAGTTTAAGTTTATTTTTGCCATTTAAGGTTTTCTTCTATAATTTTTAGCGAATTAGCTTTCATGGACTGTTACTTAAAAAATTAAATTAGTTCTGAGTTGAGCAATGTGTTTTGGAAACATTTGTTGTTTCTGTTTAAATACTCTTTACATCCCAAGAGCAATATATGAAATGCCCTGCTAAATCAAAAACAACACAGAACTTTTAAAGTCTAATCATTTTATTCGTGCCTGAGTCAGGCAACATTGGAGTGTTTTTTCATTTTGATAATTAAAAAAATGTACTGTACTCTTGTTGGCTTGTTCAATTTTACACACCCAAGCTTTAATATATATATAATATATTCTCTTAAAAAACATCCGGAAAACACTGACCTGTGTGGGTTGTCAGAAAATTGGAGCATACTTTCCATCAGAGGAACTAAAAGGCCTGACTTTAACAGATGTCCAACATAAACACACTCATGGTATGACTCACTGCACCAACTCATTACATACAACACCCAAAGTTGGCAGTACAGTTGCTTCAATAAGTAGTGCAAACATTCAGTTCACTTTTGTACATTCACTGTTTGTTTTAGATTTGTTTGTCTTAAGTCCTTCTAATTTGCATGTTTGAGTTACCAGTGCTGACGCTGCTGCTGAGGGACTTCAGCAGGCCGGACCAAAAGATGCCCCACCCTGAAGCAGACCTAAATACAGGAAGTAACCAATCAGAATGTACCAAGTGCCCACCACATTGTCGGGGGGGAATGGGATTTTAATAGTTTAGAGATTTCATTTATACCTCTAGATTATATTATTTTGTTTATGTGTTTAGTAGCCTTTTGATGGACTAATTGTCTTGTTTTTCTTTTATTTGTAGTTGGGGGTGTTTTGTCTTTGGTTTACTCCCATGTTTCAAAAGTGGTGTAATCAACCAGCTATATATAATATATTCCCCTTTGTGGTCAGTGAATTGTTTGATTAGTCTAGTCTGTGAAGTTGTATTCAGTTTATGTTATTTCAAACTGTGGTTAGTTGGCACAGAAAATTCCTGCACATTTTGTCTCAATGCTGTTTAATTTTTTTGTCAATAAAAACCGTTTCTTTTGGGAAATCCATGTATGACTCCTGGCTGCCTGCCATGTCAATCCCTCACAGATCTCTTAAAATAGTTGTTGAAGAAAAAAACTACTGAAGACTGCATCCAATAGCCTTCCTACTATGGCACAACCAGGCCCGGTTCTACGGGGGTACATAAGGGTGCATTGCACCCTCAGTTGAGTCGTTATGCACTCTCATTTGAAAAATGAAAAAAAAGAAAAAGTGAAAAATAAATAAATATGAAAAGTGAAAAATATTACATAATAATAATAATAATAATAATAATAATAATAATAATAATAATCATAATAGTAATAATAATAATAATAATAATAATAATAATATAGTTGAAATAAAATAAATTGTAATTGTGGTTAAATAACATTGTCTGCTGCATTTATTTGGTCAATTTAAACGGTAAGTAACATTATTATGTCAGGTGTGCGTGACCTGTGCCTCTGCACGTTCGTCATCTGCAAGGTGCTTACACAGCAGTCAGTGATGGACATCGGAAAATGGTTAAAACAACCAGCCCTAATCGCCAGCAGTAACACTGCATCTACTGCAGGTAATAACAGTTCAGATCATGGGGACATTACGTTACCCGCGGCCACTGTCGTGGTGGACACTAACGCCCGACTCGCCGGCTTTGCCCACCTCGCCCACGGAGGCGGAGCAGCCGCAGCCGTCTTCGTTGCCCCAAACACCGCCACCCCTCGGTGGCCCACAAGTGCCAGAGGACTTCGGCAAAACAGAGCCTGCCCAGGTATATTTAAAAAAGTACCCAACTCGCCTGTGCATTGGGGCAAGGCGCTCATTTTGCAGCTCATGGTTTCAAAACAGAGATTGGCATGTAAAAAAGATGCCATCTTCTGCTATACATTTCGGTTCAAGTAAGTCAGATGCCTTCACCACAACTGGCTACAACAACTGGCGCCATGCTCTTATAGGTGATAAGTGACTGGGAAGGCATGAATCAAGCAAAGAGCACATATTTCCATCTCTTCATGTTGCTCTCAAAGTGCACCAGATGGATGCTTTTAGCTTCAATATTTTAAAAAAAATCTTCCCGGGGGAGCATGCCCCCGGACCCCCTTAGGACCGTCCTAGAGGAGGTGAGGACCCCCCTAGAGGGTGTTAGTTCCACTCCCCACTTATAAAAATAGCACTTTACCACTGCACCCTCTCTAATCTCAGATGCACTCTGAGTCATTTTGTTCTGGAACCGGGCCTGGGCACAACACAGCCTGAAATGTTTTCTAACTTCTAACTTCAGAGGGTTGACACTTGGCCCCAGCTGACTGTTGATTCAAAAGTATTGCCAAGCCAAGAGAGTCTGGCTGCATCCAGAGAATGGATACCTCTTTCTCTCTCCCTCAACAACACCAAAGCAGCTGTTTACACATGCATCCAGTGGAGCTGCTCTGTGTAACAAAAGGAGACCGCTTGCAGTGAGCAGCTGCCAGGTAAGCATGTCTGTAACTGTATACATTTAACAGAGGGTTGTGCTGACAACAATTCTCTGCTCATGCTGCAAAACATATCCCTGGATGAACCAAGAAAAAAAACTATAAAACCTCTAATTACACTGCAAAACATAACTGGAGCCCACTAAAGTAGTTCAGTAAAAAAGTGTAGCCTATCTCAGCCCCCAAGAGTTTTGCTTTTTCAGTGTATAAAAAGCTTTAGAGCTAATCGAGGTTAATAATTGGAGCCAGCAGAGGTGAGGAGACATTATGGGGCATTTTCCTCCAGGTTTTGCCCTGCAGCACAAACAAATCCACTTATGTTTTTAATTAGCTTCAAAATGTGCTTCCTAAGAGTGATTTGTTATATGGCATCCTTTTCATGTTGCCTCCAAACACTGGCACAATAGAGCACACAAACACTGCTTGTAGTGGAGAATTTCCCAGAACAATTTCCTTCTGCTTAAAGTAGAAATAATATCTGGACAGATTCCACTGGGAATAGCCTACAAGCCTGCAAATGGTCAACATTTACAGTTGTTTGCGGCTTTCCATGAGAAAAGAAAAAGGCGATGTGTACATTTTTCATAGGTTGAATAATGAGACAAGTTTCAGCTTCTGTAGCACATCAATAAGTCAAGAGAGAAAGGCGGAAACACAGGTGTGTGACTGTGATGCATTGAGCTTGAGTGGGAGTGTGTGTTTTGAATAACCGGTTTTGTTTTGTTTTTAGAATATACTTTACTAATGGCTCTCTAAGTGATATCTTTCACCAAAGGTCCAGCAGGTTATTCTAAGAGGCCTCCTTCGAAATGAAAACACAGATTTAAATGAAAGAGGATGCATAACACCCGTAATGATATTTAGAGTGTGATAAGATACTAAACATCTAAGGACAGTAGCCTATGTAGAGTTTTCAAAAGAGTTTCTATCCTGTGTATGGTAATATCCTACAACCCTATGCATCTTTAACCCCAACCCATAGTGTCCCTTTGTTTGTTATTGAAAGTTGCTCAATAAACCGCCATCGCTGCTCGCTGTGTCACGGTGCCTCGGGGTGTGTTACCTTGCCCGGGCAGATTCCACCACAACCTCAGCCGTCAATGCCATGGGAAGACAAATAATACTTCCAAAGCTGAAGTCACTATGGCATCTATGTGGCGAACTCCAAGAGTAAGCCCTGTTATTTTCTCATTTTGAACCGCACTAAATATTAATAGTGTCGTGCGGTGCAGACTCCCCTGTCCTGCAAGGAGGGACAGGTTACCTGCAGGCGGCGGCATTGAAAGGCTTTATTTTGAATGAGGGTTTTTGCAGAAGGCTGCATTTGACCGATGTATTCCCGAGACAACCCAGAAGGCAGGAGAAACACTGTTATCATGGTAAGATCTCACTCTGTGTCTGGTGACGTGCCTGTAAATATGTGAACTGCGACTCGTGGGCTTTTCGGTCGATAGGGCCTCTGTTTGTGTTGGTGTAATGGAGAGCAGTGTGTGTAGAAACCTAGACCTCCATCGGGATGGGCTGTCAAAAAGCTTTACATATAAGATTAGCGAGGGGGGTAATAATATCCCTACAATTTGATTTCAAGTGTATTTCTGTTTTGGACAGTTATAGGTGTTAAGAAAACATACATCTACCATAACAATGTAGGCTAAGACCGTTAAATGTCAAACATAATAAGCAAGTATGACTTTATTTTATTTTTAAAACCCCATAATTACCAGTGCCACTCCCACACCTAAAGGCACTTGGTAATGTGCCATATAGATAGTGAAAAAAGTAAGACCGAAAAAAGTTTAATTTATTTCATTAAAATGAAACGTTGGAATAATCTCTATTTACATGGACAACAATCTTTTAATGGGTTAAATTCCTAGACTAAGTTGCAAGGAAAGACTGAATATAGCTGCCCGCCAAGTGAAACAAGGGCTCACAGGTTTGGAAAAACCGTACAAACTATATTCAACAGGCTTTGAAACCCACACACTGACTGCGTCATTTCCCCTGGAAAATGTGTTTGGACACGGCCTCTTGCTGCCTTCAATTGCTGACAAAAATGTAGGAATTTTGACAACACACATTCAAACTGAAAGAGGTGCTTCAGAAAATAAAGTCAGCAGTGACACTACTATGCATCTCACTTTTAAACGGCAGTGTTCAAACCTGTTTATTTATGCCATTGGATAAATATCCGAAAAAATTAGGCATTTTTCGACCACTTTGGAGAAGTCACAAGCTGGTTACAATGAAATGGTTTCCAACAATCTGTATTTATGGCCTACAGATTTTTTTGCTACAAGGTCAAATTTGGACTCACTGAGGTTTAGCAAGTGTCTCACATATTTGACAGCCACATGATACGTTGATACTTGAGGAGCGTAGCTGATGTGTTAACATTAGAGTTAACCTGTACACAAATGTTTGATTTCTATGTAAATAATCAGAATTACTAATCCAATTTATATGACTTTACTGTATTAGATTAATTAAGTATTGATGAATGTGTATTAATTGGAAAAGGTACAGCCACTTGTTATGTTTTTAATGTTTTGTGAGGCTGTGCCACTACTGTAATATGTGTACAGAGACATTGAGACACACAACAGTAGTTATGTAATGAGAGTAACACTATGAATGTCACATACAAACAAACAACATATATAATTTGTCTTTGAAACAAAACATATATTTTAAAAGTTGGGAGTTGGCCAAGAATGACCAAAATTATAGGAGTCAAACAAAACAAAACTACGCCACATCCAATTTTAAATACATAACACGGGAGAAAAAAGAATTCATCATAATTACTCTTGGCCTTGTGACCCCTCTAAAGATAAAAAAAAAAAAAACATTTAGGAAAAAACATTTAATAAGAAAAAAAAAACACCTTCAGAAATATTGAAAGTAAAATAACAATATATGTCATACAAACTATAGATTCTTAAATTAGTCGAGTTTCAAGATCTATCACTTTAAACTTAATGTATAGGCCTATGTTGCATGTTACTAATATGGTGTTTTATGGCTGTGCTTATTTAAACTACTGCTAAAAAAATAAATTCCATTCTAGTAGTTTGTCACAAAAAATCTAATTTAAATTCAATCAATAGTTTTCACTGGATATGACATATGAGTGATATTAGCTATTCTAATCTGAAAGGAACTGCTCATTAAAGCCTGGAATAGAGTAAAAAGTACAACATGTGCCTGTCTTATGTAGTGTAGTTGGTTATAAGGTGCATACAATGAAAATGATTGAGTAGAGTGAGTCTCTTGTACTTTGATAAACAATTTCAGTATATTTCCCCCTTCCTGTGTTTTCAAGCTAGATGTAAGCACAGTCTATTGAAGCAGCCCTACTGTAGACGTAGTTAAACGTTTTAAGATTAGTTTTTAACTCGGAGGGTAAAATGTTATTAAAATACATATGTGTATCCAGATTAAGTCATTAGGATAATAAAAACTCAGACCACCTGTTGAGTAACCAGCTTCATATATTGACACAACATTTTACGACGGGCACTTGAATGCGTCGTTTTACCACTAGTCTGCGTGCGCTCCGCTGCAGGGGCAGAACTTTTACAGCACCAATATCTACGATGCCACAGTTTGCCCTGTTGTGGATGCTTCACTGGATGCAAGGAGGACTTATCACAACATGCTCATCAGTTAGACATGCAGCTTAGCGCAGCTCTGTTCCTCTACAAACTTACAGCGCTTTATATTTTGAAAGGGGGCCAAAAGTTTTCTTCTGTGTCTTATTAAGGGTGAGTTTAACTTGAAACTACTGCCAAAAAGAATTGCTAAAAGTAAAAGAGTTAACGATGGATCTATAACTTTGCTTACGGAGGATATCTTTGTTGTGGTCATGTTCTGCTTTTTAACACTGTAGTTATTTTTCCTGGTGGAATGATTTTGTTTTTGTTTTATGCTCTTTAGGAGTTTTTGTTCTAAACCATAATCATGTTCACATCCTACATAAAGAATCTGAATGATATGGTATTTTCTACGGTAAGCTTACAGGTTATAAGCACTGCATGTATTTGCTATGCTGAGAGATGCATGGCCCTACTAAAAAATGTCTGTGGGAAAACTTCTACTTATATTTACTTTAGATCCCAAGCCTGCCTTCCCTTCCTTTGTAGGCAAGTTTAACATATTTGCACTACCACGTGTTAATACTGTCAGCTCCACTAAAGTTTGCGCATATGTATTGAAAATATGCATGTTTATTAACTTTCACTGCATGTGTATTCAGACATTTATGTGAGTTATTCTCTGCCTTTTATTTAGTCTGAGAGCCCTGAAGAGCAGCAGAGCACCGGGGTCTTGGGCCGTATCGGGAGCTGGCTCTCTCCATGGAAAGGAAATAGTCAGACGAGTCCCACTGGAAATGCCTCCCCAACAAGCGACCAGGCTCCTAAGTCAGAGGGAGAAGAGGAGAGTGAGCGGCCTGTGAGACTCCGGGCAAAGAATCAACAGTGGGAGGAGGAGAAGGAACAGAGCTCCAATCCCAATCCACTCTTTCTCTCCAGAGACATTTCCCCCTATGAAGAACGGCACGCCGCACAGTCTGCCCACAGAGAAGGCTTTATTGTAAGCAGCACTGAGACAGCAGAAGGAGGTTCAAAAAAGGAGGAGTTTGTGGAGTACAGGCAGGAGAGAAAAGGGCAGAGGGAGGAGAGAAGCAACCGTTCTTCAGAGAGCGGGAATCCTAAGAAGAATGCCAGTCATCTGACACATCTCTCCTCCTCTTCTAAGCAGGGAGTGGTCCGGGACTCTGATCGAGTCCACACCCAGCCACAGGTCCATGTAGGCAGGAAGCTCCATGTTTACCTGGAGGATACCGAGGTGACTCACAGCGGCAAAGAGACCTGTGCTGGACAGGAAATTGTCCGCACCGAAGTTACAAAAAAGGACATAACAATCCTCCGAAAGGGGCCGTCATCATCAAGTTTTGATTTGAACTCGAGTTCAAAAAGTGAAGAGATCAAAAGGACAAATGTGAGTCCTGCTAAAGGTGCAGATCGTTATTGCAGTGCCTTAGTGGGAGTGTCACTGAAATCACCTCAAGACTCACAGTCAGAAGCTGAATCTGAAGAACAAACAGAGGCCAACAGCATGGGGCGTAAAAACGCAGCTAGAAAGAAATTAAGACAGAACGCTCAGGGAGATGAAGGGAACACCCCCCAGGAAAACATGCCTCCCACTGCCCTCCCTGTCCCAGAGGGAATCCTTACATCAGATAACTCATTGACCACTCCTCAGGGCAAAGGTGCAGAGACTCACATGGGAGAATCATCTGTAAACTCCTCCTCCTCCTCCCAGCCCAACCCCACCTCTCAGGCTTCACCTGAAGGCACGGAGATCGAGACTTCCTGCCCTGACGCCGTCAAGCAGTTGGACAACTTCCAGGACTCAAACTCAGTCATTGCCGCCAGTGTGGCATGTGTGGCAGATAGGGGCTCAGACATGGAGGACGACGACATTCTTTACAGAGTTGAAAGGAAGACAGAGACACCAGAGTCCAAACGTATGAGCTTAAAGGTCTCTCGAAGTGAGGTGAAGCTTTTTACAAAAAATGTGCCTTTGGAGAAGAGTCCAGCAGGAGGCACCGAGGAATTTAAGACAGCGGTAATGAAAACCAAAGATGGAGGGAAAGATAAGCCCAACACAGAGACTGACGGCAGGTAAGTCTTTACCCTGAATGTGATCTGTGTATAGTATGTGAAACAAGGACTCAACACAGTGCAGGGTATATTGAATGGTCTTCAAATTATATACTAACTTAAAAATTGTATATATATATGTATTTGTTAAGAATAATTGTTAGTGCATTAGTATTGTACCTCCAACCTTAGCAGCTAACCTGTAAGGTGATTGCCTTACATGACATTGCTTTCAAAAGAATGTGCGCTATGGGTGGAATATTACAGGCCTCTCCACAGCGAAACAAAGGTGTGCGTCATGAAACAAAGTTCAGATCTGTTGTTTAAGAGTTTAACTGTAAAGCAAAGAAAATGTGGAAAAATAGCTCAGCTTTAACTCAAGAAATCACCCAGTCATTAGTATAACATTTGTCCATGTCAGAAGACAGGGCGTGTTTATATAAATGATTTAAGTTTAACATTTTGCAAAAATAAAACATATGTCTGAATTCAAACCTTCATCTCTTATCCTACACAGACAACACCAGCTGAAGAAAACTGATGAGGAGCCTAAGCCAGCCGCTGGCCGCATTGCGGGTAAAATCAACCTCTTTGAGCACCCGGCAGCGAGGGTCAACAAACAGACCTTCCAGAGCCAGAGGAGTGCTGATGTCTCTCCAGTTAGAAAACCCACAGAGAAGATGAAAGAGGAATTTGTCTCGTTAGAGAAGAGGTCAAAATCTGGTGAACGTTACGCGATGGCCGTGTCCGGCACTGCACCGGCCGTCAGGGAGAAGCCAATGACGATCAAGGAGCGAGCGAGGAACTTCACAGAGGCGTCTAAATCCGATGACAGGCCCGCAGTGTCTCAAAAGCCAACAATGACTGGAATGTCTCAAAGATCCTCGTCGTCTGTTGCAGCTGCTGTATCAATAAAACTGGACAATCAGGGTAAACTGGATACTAAGGAGCAAATACAGAAACAAAAGTCAGAGATAACATTAAAACCAGATGGACAGGATACCATTGCTGTAGGGATAAAGATTTCCATTCCTAAAGAGCAACCAACAGACTCTCGAATAAGCAACACAGTAGACTCGAAAACAGCAGAAAAGGGGATGAAATCCAACAGTCTGGAAACAGATCCAACTAAGGAGACTAGTGATTCTGCAGAACTGACCAATAGCATCAGCCCACAGTCCAAAAGCCCTACCAGAATGGGCTCCAGACCTAAAAGAAAAAAAGGTAGGGAACCAGACAGTCCCATCAGCCCACATGGTGAAAACAAATCAGATGGCTCAACCAGTAAGGCAGAGCTCACCGGTAATAAACAACATCAGGTGGATGATACTGAGAAGGCCGCTTCTGCCTCTAAGACACAGGAAGTCTCATTAGCATCTGAAAAAGCCCAAGGAAATACATCAAACAAACAGTCTCTGCCTGATACCAAAGGAAAAGCTATTAAGAAGGAGATACTGGTGGTAGACGAACAAAAGGAAAGGTTAGCTGTCTCAGTAACAAATGAGAAAATTAATAAACTAGACAACAGACAGGAGGGATTGCCTGAACCATCTGTCAACAAAGATCAACCTGGTACTGCTGCTGGTCGCAGTGGAACAAAGACACCTATTGACGAGAGTCCCGTTATTTTACCCCGAAAGCAGGAACAGGCAGGGGGAAACAAGCTCTCATTCACACAGAGGAAAGAAAATGCCTCCAAGGAGTGCAAAGAAACTTCAGCCTCCTCCCCCTCACCTGCGGTTGAGCAACCTACTGAGAAGACTCGTTCAATGAAGCAAGGGCCTCCTGTCGAACATCCCAAATTAGAAAAAGAATTGCCAACACAATCTGCATCTAAAAGTGAAGGAAAAGTAAAACTTCCGAATAAGAAAGACACAGGACCAAAACCACAACCCTTAAACAAGGACACAGAGCTAATACATCAGACTGTGAGTGAAGACGTGAGGAATTTAGAAAAGGTGGAGGGCGAAAAAAGAAATCAGACTGAGAAGAAAAACAAAGATAAGCCCCAGCAGCTACCGCGTCCAGATAAAAATACCACAAAGGGCAAGATTTCAGACAGCAGACAATGTATCTCTGGCACAAAGGAGAGTGCTGCAAGGGATGATGAAAGCATAAATGCTGAGATAAACGATGAGAGAAAAGTCTCTCAGTCCTCAGAGAAGACCGGTACATTATTAGACCTCCCTGCTCCAAAACAACATGTCATACACACAAAGAGTACACATACAGAAGAAACTGTCACCCAGACTAATGAGGCTGTGAGTGGGACAAAGAGTGAGAAAGGGTCGTCAAAGGGGAGTCAGGCTACATGTGTTTCCTCTGAGTTACAAAAAGAGTCTCCAAAAGGTCCAGAGACAGAGACACAGCCTCATTCTGTCTCTGTGGAAAAAACTGAAAATCTACCGGATGACTCATGTGCCCATGGAGCTAATGACTCTGAGTTCCCCAGCTCAGAGTCTATTACCAAAGCAACAACAGCAGCTGAGAAATGGACTGTAAAAGCCGGGGATGGCACTCCAGCGCTGATAGCTGCACAGACACTGTCAGAGAAAGAAGCATCTGTTAAAGAGCACACTCCAATTTCTCCATCTAAATCTGAGAGGAGCAAGGGAGCAGGGCGGGCTGATGGGGAAAGCAATTCAAATGCCATCCCAGTGCCTGCAGTAGTCAAAGTCTCAGGAGATGTGATAAAACCAGCTCGCCGCCAGCGTGAGGATTCAAAATCCACGGAGAGCACAAGTGTTATTACTTCAGTCAAGGGCGCGAAGAAAATAACACGCGGCCCCTCGGATAGAGAGGCTTCCAGCTCCATAGTTAATGTGGCAGGGAACACAGCTGAGAAAACACTGCACTCACAAAGCAATGAAGTTTCGCTTGTTGCTAATGGAGATTCGTCCCAGCAACTCAACGCTGTCGGAAAGGAACTGGTCAATAACAAACCGAGTCCACAGGCTAATAAGCCGACCCCAGATACAACCCAGCGTTCTCCCATGAAGAAGCTCCATTTGCCACGGGGACTAAACAGAGACGATGTTTCAGCCCCGCAAGACGCCCCCTCTAGCTGGCTGGATGTGGACTTGCCCAAATGGAAGCTCAAAGTCCCAGTGCCCAAACTGAGCTACTCTGGTAGCGAGAGCAATCTGCTGGACACCTCTGGTGAGCTAGATGATGATGATTTCATTGAGAAAATCAAGAATCTTTGCTCGCCGTTCTCTCTCCCGCCACGTAAACACAACGTACTACGGACCCCTCAGCCGCCATTCGCCATGCCCGCCATCAGGGAGGACCGCCATGAGAAGACGTTTGACCCCGATGAGTTTAAGTTTGGTTTGAGGAAGAAGAATCAGTTTAGTGTAGACACAACCCCAAGCTTCTTATCAAGGCTGCAGAACAAGGACACCAAATCTGGCATGAAGCCAGCCAGGGCAAGTTTGTCAGACAGGAGCATGCTGCTGAGTAGCCTGGACACTCGCTCTCGCCTCAGGGACAAAGAGGACAACGATGAGGAGGATGACAAGGAAGAGAAGGAGGAGCAGGTCAAGGTGAAGTCTCGCTTGGAGGGCAGCTGTGTTCTCAGCAGCCTTTCCTCCTCCATTTTCAGAGGGAAGAGGAATGGTGGTCAAACGCAGGTGGATGGCACCAGCTCTGGGGATGTGTCACCGAGCGAAGCCCCCCAGCTAAGCCCTCCACCTTTATCCCAGCCATGTTCAACAGCTCCACTCAGAGATACACTGGCCCTGAGCAGCAGAGAGGAAGCCCAGGCTGTGGAGGCTGTGGTCGGTGACTCAGGCCCTCCATTTCCGTCCTTTAACGAAATCAAGCTGCCGGATTATTTAGAGAAGTACCTCCCCCAAGAACCAGCAAAACAAGGAATGGAGCAAGTCAAACCCGAGGTTAGTATTTCAGTTATTTTGACCAACTACTAATTATTTGGAACGTTAAAGACTGATCATTACAGACTGATTTCAGAGACAACATGCATCTCACAAGTTGTTATAATTACTTTAACAATCAGAGTGTTTATTGTCTAATAAAAGGAACTACTCGTAATACCAATTGTTCTGTTTTCACATGTCTGGAAAAAAGAAAAACACCTTTTTTCTTATTTGCAAGGAAGCACAGTAACAAAACATTTTTCTCCAATAATTCTTGGTCTATCATCAGGTTATTGGGAACATGCCAACCCCAGCCCCTGGAGATGAAGCAGACCGGGCAGTGAAACTTCCCCATGCTGTGCCTCCATTTTCTCAGGGGATTCCTCCAATCACACCTCCTACACTGCCGACAATCCCCTCTGAGCTGAAAAAGCCTCCAGCTCAGCCCCGGGCAACTCTTAGTAGAAATGTAAGTGCATATGCGACATACAAACTGTTAAACAATGTATGATAGTTTTGCTTTTTTAAGGTTTATTAAAGCTGAACATTTCTTAGAAGTTTATGCATATGATTTTAATCTTCTTGGTGCAGTGGGATGTGAGCTAGAAATTATTCATAATCCTTTTTCTCTTTAGAGCTGCATTTGCATTTTATGGAAAAATCCAGCAGTTTTATTTTAAACCCTATTTGCATTCTTTTATTCTCATTAGTAGGAAGCCTCTACTTCTTTTGTCTTTTTAGTCCATGAAAATGATGTGGGATGCAACTTGTGATCATTTTGTTCATGCTTTTCTTAACTATTTCTAAATGGCTGGAAAGGTAATGTCAATACATTCTAATTATAGGGAATTTAAACTATTAGTAAAAATAATTGGAAGTTTCACAATTGAACATGTTTGATTTCAAATCTTAATGACCAAATAACCTAACCTAAACCTTTCCAAACCTTTTCAAAAACGATGATATTAAATAGCTATAAAATAAAGTGCTTCCATATATTTTATATTTTTGATGAATCTACCAAATCAATCATTTATATGTTTAGCCAATTAAATTTCAAAAAAGTGATAATCATGGTTTTCAAAAATTCTAAATGTACTACCCAGCATTCCAAAACCCAAAGTTATTCAGTTCAATATCAAACAAGATAAAGAAAACAATCAAATGATCACTTTTGTAAAGAGTTAACGCCATTTTTTAGCTTCTAAACTCTCAACTTGGCCTTTTTGTGAGCGTACTGCTTTGAGCAACACTTTAATTCCTGCTGGCTTTGCTCCACAGTGTTGTGCTTGAATGCAAATTTGAGCAGTCTCCATGGACCCACTGTGTCCCTGGAAGTAAACTAAAAGGTCAAGACATTCAACAGGCACAGAACTTGCTGCACAAACAAATGCAAAATAGCTTTTTCTAGCACTTTGTAGGTGTTTTCCATGGTCTGCAGTCTTGCAATGAAAATCCTGTGCTTTTGCGTTCCAGATACGAATCGTCAAAGGATTTCACAAGCGCCCTGGAAAGGTACTGTATTCCCAGCTTTGCCCACATACAATAGAAACAAGATGGAGAGAGGAATCTGCACAGACAACTCTTTGTTCTGTGAAAACATCTGCTTTTCATATGGTGTTCTTGGGGGGTAAACAAAGTATTAAAAAAAAAACAGTCAAATGCAAACGCTCAGCTGGATGTGATTACAATCATGGAATTCAGTGCTGCCAAAGTGCTGCAACATTGTGGTTCTGTATTATTGTAGAACTTCATATATAAATTGGCACTCAACAATTTCAGTTTAATGGCCACACATTGCTTTAATTCAGTCTACCTCCAGCTTTAGCTGTGCCGGGGATTCTCTGTAATGCCTGGTAAAACACTGCATGATAACATTTTAGATTTGAAAGCTTCTAGAAAAAAAGACAACATTGAGTCTCGAGAGAAACCAGTTTCTGTACTACATTACTCACCAACTTCATTAGTCTGTTGCTTAATGAAATATCGATGACTTTAATAGTAAAGCGATGTATTACATTTCCAATACACCCTGTTGCTTTAAGTAGACGTGTGCCTGTTTGGTGTAGATAGAAACATTAAGATGCTTTTACTGCAGCTTAAAAGAGAAGCAAAGCAACTGCTCTCAGGTATTTCTCAGCACTCTTGTGAGTCATCATTTGATGTGATGGCATTGCATGTGTTTTTTGACACTACCCTTCATGTGTCCACACAGATGGTGTTGTTTGAGAAAGCTCAGTTCAGTGGCCAGGCCCATGAGATCTTCGGGGATGTAGCAGATGCCACGTCTCTGCGGCTCTCACCTCTCGTCTCTGTGATGGTTGTTAGAGGATGGTGAGTATTTTCATTCAACTGGAACCTTCAGACGATGAAAAATAAATGAGCACTGAAGTCTAATTCTAATTAGTGTCAAGCGGAATTGGGAACCAGAGTAGCCCGTTACATAATTTCTTGCATATTTATATATTTGAATAGCCTCTGCAGCTAAGAAGTGCATATGTGTTCATTAGTTGATGACCTCATGGGCTCTGTCCAAAGGAAACACAATCCTCCATCTAGCACCTCTAAAGACCACCAATTCATTAATTATCTTGTTCAGCCAATACAAATCCCAGAGTGTAAAATCGACATGTTGTGGTTTAGAAGGATTATGTGCAAGGGTTGGTTGCCAGGCAACGAGTGGAGACCTCAGGAAGTTGTTGTGCCTGCAAAAAATTGACATTTTTGCACACATCAAAATAACAAGCTACAAAATGTTAATTATTGAGCTTAAGAGGTGCTTGTAGGAAGGTTTCTTATTTATTTTCACCTTTGAACAGAACTAGGCGGTTTCCCTCTGCTTCTAGTCTTTATGATAAGCTGGGCTCATGATTTATTAGACAGATATGAGAGTAGTGTTGATATTATCTTATCTAACGTTTGGAAAGAAAACTGACACAGTGATAATATGTGTATTAATAGATCACATTTCTAGCTTAATCTCAACATATTTAATACAATTATTCAAACAAAACAGAACCCTGTGTCTGTATGACATGCAAACATTAGGAACACGGCAGTCCACTGATAGAGGATCAAGTGCAAAATGCATGTATACAATCATATAATTTAGTAAGATATGGGTAAAGCAGGTGACATTTAGTAAAGGAAATTACCACATGTATAAACAAATAAGATGAAAATATAAGAGATGATCCCACATGTATATTCCCCAACATGTGAAAGTATGTATTGCTTTATATGCCATGCACATGTTTCCTTGTCCTTGCTATTTTTCCCCAACAATTCTCTGTTTCTGGCTATTTGAGAACACATTCTTGTTTTCATGACAGCTGGGTTCTCTATGAGAAGCCTGGCTTCCAGGGACGCTGCATTGCCTTGGAAGAGGGAGGCATTGAATTGACAAACATGTGGGCAGAGCCGGGTCCGGAGACAGGGCCAGAGAACCTTCCTCCAATGCAAATGGGCTCCATTCGACTGGCTGTCCGGGTGAGCGATCTGAATACGTCTGCTTCATTTGTCCTTCAGTGTTACATTATAATCCCCTCCAATGGTCCTCTTTAAAACACATCTAGTATGTGATATTGCTTTATGGATATTCAGTCGATACCTCTGCTAGAACAAGCGGCCCTAGTTAAGGTTTTATTTGCTCACATAGGAATGATTTAAGGACCAGAATTGGCCACTGCTGACAATCACTGTGCTTGTTTCCCCTCTCTCTGTAGGATTACAGCCTGCCACATATTGATCTGTTTACTGAACCAGAGGGCCATGGCAGAGTAACACCTTACCATGATGACACAATAGAAACGGGGGCTTTTGGCGTCCCACTGAGCACCGCTTCCATCCAAGTGCACTCTGGAGTGTAAGTGTGACTGTTGTTGCAAAACAATCATTCAAACCTTTGCCATTTAGTGGTATTAAAGTGTATGTGACTTTAAGGACGGGCCAACAAAATCAAATCCTCAGTAAGACACATAGTCTTCTAATTATAGTTGACCATTGGATAGGCAATGTAGTACATTAAGCCGCTTAAGCACAACACTTCATTGCCTTGTAGAGCATGCAAGTGAAGCTAATGAGAAAACCCCAGCGCTCTGCAATGATAGTTACTGTTTATTGCTAATCACCACCACAGCCTCATCTGTGCTCAGTGTAAGGTTGTAAAGTTTGAGGTTGCTTTGTTTGTTTGTTTGTTTGTTTGTTTGTTTGTAGCCTTTATTTAACCAGGTGAAAGCCCCTTGAGATCCATTGATCTCTTTTTCAAGGGTGACCTGCAGGACATTAGTTACACATGTAACATAAAAACAACAGAACAACAATAAGGATGACAGACAACATAATGTACAGGGTGCAGTTTACAAACTCTATTTACAGTGACAGGTACCATGAGTATCAAACAGCATGTCACCCAGCCGAGTTTTAAAATGATGCAGGGGAACCAAAGTGCTCAGTTTTAAACATGTTTGCAGACTGTTCCAAGTTAGTGGAGCTGCACAACTAAAAGCTTTCTTCCCTAAGACAGTCCTAGCACTTGGCACATTTAATAAAACAACATCATGAGATCTCAGGCAATACGTACTTTCAATTTGTTGAGAGATCAGAGAGCAGATATAAAAAGGTAGTTTACCCAACATGGCTTTATAGATGAACATGTACCAATGACTGAGCCTCCGTACAGTTAGTGAAGGCAGACCTGCCTTGGCATACAGGGTACAGTGATGAGTAAGTGCTTTACAGTTTGTAACAAATCTCAGGGCACTGTGATAGGCGGCATATAACTTTTCCAGGCAATGGGCAGGTGCATTCATATAGATCAAATCACCATAGTCCAGCACAGGTATAAAGGTCACAGTGACTAGCCTTTTCCTGGCTTCAAAAGAGAAACAGGACTTGTTTCTGAAAAAGAAACCTAGTCTAACCCTCAGCTTTTTAAGCAGATTAATGACCTGAAGTTTAAAAGTAAGACGATCATCAAGCCAGATACCCAGATATTTATAAAAGGCAACCACTTTGAGTACTTGCATAGTAACAATATCCAAAGCAGTGTCTGTAGTCTTTTTAGCTTTAGAAAAGAGCATTACCTTGGTTTTATCAACATTTAAAAGAAGCTTTAGTTCAGAGAGCTCAGTCTGAATAATGTTAAAAACAGCCTGTAATTTAACACCAGCCTCCTGAATGGAGGGACCTGCACAGTACATCACGGTATCATCCGCATAAAAATATAAAGTAGCTTCATCCACATTTTCACCTAAACTGTTGATATATATAGAGAATAAAAGTGGACCTAAAACAGAACCTTGAGGAACACCAATAGCAATGTTTAACCACTCAGAAGACAGCCCATCAAAGTGAACACATTGGGACCTTTCAGAGAGGTAGTTCACAAACCAACCCTCTGCATGGCTGGATATGCCAACACTGAGTAGCCTCTGCTTCAAAATGCGATGATCAACGGTGTCAAACGCTTTGGAAAGGTCAATAAATAGAGCTGCACAACTCTGCTTATTGTCTAAGATACTCGTAGTGTCATTCACCACTTTCATTGTGGCTTTGAATTATAGCTGAGAGTTAATAATCATTACTAGCTTCTTCAGTCGTTAGCATTGTCTTTAGTTTGACTCTCACAAGTTTGCCTCCACTGGAATGTCTGTCTTGTTTATGCATGTCAGAAAATAGGGAAAGTGGGTGTGGGGGTAGTTGGAAAGCAGAATGGAGAGGTGTGGAGAGAATTTGGTTAAGAGAGGAATGTGTTTCCACATCAGAGGTGTCTGCATTCTGGAAATTGTGTGCCCTACTTATGAGGAATTGTAGGACTGCATATGTTTCTCACATAGCTATTTTTGTGGTTTTACCTTGGCACCTTTGTCTCAGTTTTGAGATTGTTGACAAAACTAATTGCTGTCAAATGCCAGGCTCAGCAACGAATAGTAATGCTTCAGCAGAACCCCCCTAAAGTGTTTCCAAATGGATCAAATGTTCAACAGATGTAGTGCACCAAGTTCAGTTGAGTTCAAACTGACTCATTGTCTCCTTTCAGTGCTATGAGGTTGGCATCATTTCTTGGTATCACTTCCTTAGCACTGAATAAGCTGGGTTTTCTTTTTTTGCTACCAAAGGCTCATATGTGGGGGTTGGTAGGAGGCATTGTGTTGCTCAACATAATGGATCAAAAAGCCAGAGGTGGGGGCATCAATCCAACAAAGGCTGCCGATGATAAAAAGGGAAAGAAGATTCTTTGAACTGAAGTAGGCCATTACCGAGATATTTATTTTATTCCATAACAAATAGCTTTTGTTCTCTGCGGGGTTTTTTTTTATTCATCTCTGACGTAAATGTGAAATACCTAATTGAAACACTGCCCTGAGTTAATAACACTAAATGTACTGAGAAAAGTAGCCAACACTTCCTGTAACTGCTGAATTCCATGAGGGAAAACAGTTTATAACATTTATGGCTTTTAGAAAAGCAACAAGACAAGCAAGGTCATGAATCACTTTGCTTTTAAAACCCCCTCGAAGCAAATTGTGCACTCTGTGGAGAGACCTTTTCACTTAATGCTTAATTCACATGTGGGTGTCGCTGTGTTCTTCAGGTGGCTGCTGTTCAGTGACCCAGGCTTTCAGGGAATGATTGCTGTGCTGGAGCCGGGAGCGTACCCGGTCCCTGAGACCTGGGGCTTCCAATCACCCTTTGTTGGATCTCTTAGGCCACTTAAAATGGTTTGTTTTTATTTATCTAATATCTTATGTCATATTTTCTTTGTTTTTTTTCACTGCTGTATTAGGTAGAGCTCAAGTACTGTTTTTTCAAGCAATCAGGGTAAGCTTTATAAGCCCTGTCTTATGCCTACAGCTATTATTTCAACCAGAGAATATTATTTGATTTTGTTTCATTTTCAATTAATTCATGTTCCCCTCTGTATGGAATGTGACCATGAATGTCTCACAGCATTTTATCTAGTACCAATCATCAAATAAAATGTGTCCAATACTTTGGTTTAGGAGCGAGTACCTTGTGACATTTCTCAGTTGTAACTTGTGTTTAGTGCTCTTTAACACAGTTTGGCTTCGAGTAGGCACAAAACTAAGATGGTGAACACTTTGATCATCAGTGATGTTTAGCATTTATTGTGAGCATGTTAGCATGCTAAAGTTAGCTGTGAAAGGTTTCCATCAGAACATTGGTGCTTGCTAACACAATGAATATGCTACAATTAGCTTTCATGAACACACTGTTCTTAGTTCAGTAACCATTACGACCCCCTAGTGATGTTTGTGTATTGCGTTACTCCGGCATTGAACAAAAGTGTCAATGTTAGAATTAGCACTAATTACCTTCCCACAGTGACAGGCGTAAAGGTCAATATACGTTAATTATTCTTCTTTGCTCCCTGTTCAGGACTAGAATAATTGACATAACAGAGCCATTTGCATACTGTACAATGTGTATTTAATGAGAGAAGAACATTGGTGCTGATGTTGATGTCTCTGTTTCAGGGTGGTTTCAAAGTAGAGAATCCAAATGAAGTCAAGGTAGGATCATTTTACATATTACGTCTATTGAGTGTTGTGTGCTTCGTGTAAATAAAATGTGATTTAAGATCTTTGAATTATCAACAAAGCAAATGATGTTTTAAGCTCAAACATGTTTATTTAAAAAGCCAATTTTTCTGTTGAGTTTTTCTTTCATGCTTTTTATTGAAGCAGACATTTTTAAACCTCATAATTAAAGGAAAACAGCCTTTTCTTAGACTCATCACTCTTTACAGGGATTCAACAATCATAGCAGAAAATCACTTACAGTAAGTGCATGCATTGCTAAAGTTGTACTCACAATGTTAAGAAGCCAAATGAGGCTTTATTTAACGTCAGTCGGAACCAAAGCCAGATATTCATAAAAAAATCAAACTGAAGCTTCAAATCTACATTCAGCAAAAAGCGTTATCTTTTTGATCTTTGTGGGTTTTGTATCCATGCAACAATCATCTTGGAACAAGTCTACAAAATGAATGCATGTGTAAAATACACAAGGACACACTTTTGCACTTTTTGCTAGTGCAATTTATCAACTTACACAAATAATGAGTTTGGCTTTTTCTCTTTCGCAGGCTGTGGTGTTTGAGAAGCCTGGCCTTGAGGGCTCCTGTTTGGAAATTGACGGTGACGTTTTCAGCTTTTGTGAAAGTCAAGAAGACATTGCTACAGATGGAGAAAACGTTGAATCAACACAACTGAAGTCTATGGGTTCTCTAAAGATCATCGGAGGATTGTGAGTCTTCATACTTCACTCTCTGGGATCAAGTCAAGTAGTAATCTTGACTTGAAGGCTAGTTTATTCCGGGTTTTGTTGTTGCCAGCTTGTGAATTTGAGGTTATGTAATGCACTCACGATATGTATAAATACAGCTCTAACTAAAAACATGGCTGCTCTTCTCTCCTTTCAGCTGGGTGGGCTACAGCGAGCCTGGGTTTGAGGGCCAGCAGTTCATCCTGGAGGAGGGGGAGTACCTGGACTGCAGCGACTGGGGAGGCTCAGATCAGCTCCTGTCACTGAGACCAATACTGGGTGTAAGTACCATACTGAGCGTACTCTCTATGAATCTTTGAGTGACTAAAGCTTATTATACACTAGTACGCAACACAAAATAGCTGTGGTGTAGTGTTTACATGATGGTTCGACCACCCTGGGTTTGAACGCCAGAATACAAAATAAGGAACGTTTTTTCCCCTGAAGAAAGGTTATTCTTGTCGGAATGGAAAATCGAAAACTTTCCATATAAACTGACACTTTTGACACTGTACAGAAAACACAGGGTTAGGAAGCAGGGGGACCATTAAGGGAAAACTCTGAGGATTACTAAACTTAGAGAAGTGATGCACATAAACAGTAAACACAAGTAAATAAAATGTAGAAAGGCAACACACTTTTGTTTTTATGAGCCTGTGATAAGGGAATAAACTCCACATTATTATTATTTGTGGGAAAACAGATTATGTTGTTAAGCTTTACAGAAGTGGTTCTCTAACTGTGGAGCACTCTCTCCAGGCATCTCAGAGAATGGCACACATGTCGAAGCGGGGAAAAGCTTAATTAGGTAGAATCATTCATTGAGTTAAATTAATCTGATCCATGTGGGCAAAGCATGACAACAGGGAATCTTTGCAATGTTATCATGATCCAGATTAATATTGTTATATTTCACAGCTGTGAAAAATGAACTTATTCTGACACATAATCAAGCAAATACAAAAATAAAGTCAAGAAATGATGATACATTTATCTTGCCCATGGTTCAGATACTTCATTAGCGAAAGGAAACATCTCACACTCTTGACATTGTTACTGCGAATGTTTGACATTTTGATCTTCATGTTTGCATGGACTATGTTGTGATGTTCTTCTTCTCTCGACAGGATTTCATGTCTCCACACCTCAAAATGTTCAGCGACAGAGACTTCGGTAATCTGGGCGTCAACATTGACCTCTCAGTGCCTGTTATTAACATGGAGGACACAGGCTATGGTGTGAAGACGCAGTCAGTGGATGTCATCAGTGGAGTGTAAGTGACAAATATAATACTTAAACTACGTAAGCAGTAGGTAAATAATAGGATAATTCACAGCATAGTTGTTTCCCCTGTTAAAGTCAATCGGTGTCTGTGATAAATGACAGTTTAGTGCATGCTAGGAGATACATTTCTCCATTCAAACTGATAATTACTTAGGCTGCAGTCCAAGTGAGGTTTTGTGTGGTTTGTTACCGTTCTCTAAAGTTCAGGTGCACAGCGCTAAGGCTGCCGCACCCACGACAAGTCAAGACAGCCTACCTAGTTCAATAATGGTTTGTCTGCCACACCTCACTATCCGTCAGTGTAAGTTAGCTCTGGAGCATGCTGTCTCACACCCTTGCAGAGGAAATAAATGTGGAATTCATGCTGGGTGTGGAGGAGGAGTTTCTAGACGCCTTAACAAGAAATGTCATTCATATTCGGATTGTACTTTGTCTCCAAAAAGTCAAAGATCCAAGTGGTGTTCCATGGTTGTTTCCATTTCTGTTTCTTTATTCTATTAACAGCGAAAATTGTTGTTTAGAGGCCTAAAATCAATAGTTCCTTTGAAGACATGGAAAGAAGGATTATTTAAAAATGCAGAAGTAAACAAAAACCAGAAGCCAATCGGAAGGAGTCATTACTCAAATGAGAATAATGAAATGCAGAACATGCTGAGCGCGGCTTGCCAAGGGACAGGCTAACAAAATGGTGAATAATTATAATAAGAATGGAACATTTAGTTCCTGCTTTAGGAGGCAGGGCTCCTCCGTATTGAAGGGTTATTCTCGCTGTGCTGCTAGCCTGTTATTAGACTGCACGGCCTCGCCCATGCCGTGTTGACTTCCTTCTGAGCCTTTGATTGGCCCAGCGTGTTGTTTGAGCATTGCAGAGAGAGACTTGTTTGTACTTTAGCACAGAGATGCAGACACAAGCCTTGAAGCAGAAATAACACTCCCGCTCACCCACCCAAGACATACCAGTTTCTCAGGGAGTGCAAACAGTACATAAGTGCTGATATGCTATCATGTCGGAGGCCCTTATCAACTTGGACCTCGACCAAGACTTTTTTTGACTGTGTCACACTGGGAATTCTTGCAGTTTTCTTTGATATTAATTATCACACAGTGGTTCTCTCTACTAACTCTGAAATGTCAGTGAGAAATAAAAGGGTGCTTATGTTCCTCCTCCTTCTGTTTCCTCTCTCAGCTGGGTTCTGTTTGAGGAGCTGGGCTTTTGTGGGGAGAGCTTCGTCGTGGAGAAAGGCCTGTACGGATGCCCGGAGGACTGGGGGGCGCTCAAACCCAGACTTGCCTCAGCAATGCCTGTCCGGGTGGTAAGAGCAATGACTCAATTCAAAGTTCTTGTTGTTTTATTAGGCACATGTTGGACCACTGCAGCGGCCTGTGTTTGCTATAGAAGCGCAATTAGTGTCTTCTAATCTGAGCTATTTTAATTTCAGCATTTATGATTCATTACTGTGCAGAAGTGCTTTATTCTCACTTCCCCTGGAATTCCTACTTTGGCCAAACCAGATCCAATCATTGCACGTGACCAGTCACAACACTCAGGCTCGTGGCCAAATCAAAGTTGAAAATAGAGAAAATTACACATTGTGATCATGAGTCACAAGCGGAGCGAAATGAGTTAATCTGCGCACAAAGGACAAATGTGTCATAAGACTTAAAGTGAAAACATCTTGATGTATGAAAGTGAGTCATCGTGAGGCTTTGAGGCGTTTCAAACTGAATGATTAACAACAGGCATTAAGATTTCATTAAATGTTTTCTTTTCGTGGAATAATTCACCCACGCAATGTTTAAACCGTTAATTAGTTTGTCAGTTACTCGCCCCGTGTTTCAAATGAACAACAATCCTTTTTATATGCAAATGAACCCATGGTTGATTTTTTTTTTCTACTGTGTTGTGTTGTGTATGTAAATGTCATGAAAGCTTTTGTTTCATTTCAGGATGACTTTGATAATGCAGCCAAGTTTAAGGTATGTGATTTCAAAGGATGATAAAACACATGCTGAGATGGTGGATAGACACTTTATCTGATGTGACACTCTCAGACTGTATGACTCAGGCTTGTGTCTCTCTGTGGGTCTCAGGTGCAGCTTTTCTCTGATCCAGGCTTTGAAGGCTCTGTCCTCCCTCTGGAAGACAGCGTGGCCTCCCTGCAGGACGGCGTGTCTGTGTCCTCTTGTAAAGTCCTGGCTGGAAGGTGAGAACTACTGCGCACTATGAATAAAATATCACTCTGCAGTTATTGTGAGTCATGATATAAATTGGTACTTAAATGACTGCGCCATTCTGCAAAAAATCTGATTTTAGGAATAAACCCTTTTGCATTTCCCAAAGGTGAATCATACCAACGTAGCTTCATACCGCTCAGATACCAACATGTCTCTGTGGCTCAGTATCTGCTACAGGCTGTCACTGCTCCACTTCCAAAAAGATGTCTCATGTGGCTGCAGCCTGGGATGTACTGCACATCTGACATTTTGAATGCTGCAGTGTCAATATCAATTTGATATATTGCTAAATGTGTGAACACAGCTGTTCCCATCTTCAACTATGAATAATCTAGCAAATGCATATTGGCATTTGGAAGCCTTGACATGTACATTATGCAAATAGTGTTTAGAACATTACTCTGATTTAGTGCTTCTCGTGTGTGTGTGTGTTAATGTGTTTGTATCCCTGTGTGCAAATGATTTCCAGCTGGCTGGCGTTTGAGGGCCAGGACTTCATTGGCAGGATGTATGTGTTGGAGGTGGGGGGCTACCCGGACCTGAGGGCGATGGGCTGCGTCAGTGCGAGCTCATCCATCCTGTCAATACAGACTGTTGGCTTTGTAAGTTTATTCTCCTCTTGTTATTATTTTAAAATGTGTTAAATATAAATGTTCTAGGGTTTATGACTTTGTTGCACTGACTGTCGTAAAGTGAGGCTAACACCATATATTTAAAGCTGCTACAGTCAATATTGTTGTATTAAAAGAGCACTGCACCAATATAGCTCTGCAGTTCCTATACAAATGTCAGACTTATGGACAAATTAAAATATATCAACGTCATTTTCACTACATGCAGGTTTTCTGTATTTCCTCTTTTGCTGATAGCTAACTTTTTGTAAACACAACTATTTGTCTTCATGTAATTGCATATCAAAAGTCCACAATAAAATAATATTGCCTTCACAGGGACAGATTACAAACAGGACTGTTTAAAATCCACTTAGCAGCTTGGTTGCACCTAGAATAATAAAGTTCATTTTAAATGTCTGCCCTTTTGACCTATAATAAAAAAAAATCATAGGCTTGGCTGCTAACGTTAGCATTGCTATCATCTGGGCAAAATGCCAGGGAGCACTTGAGTTTGTCTTCTCCGTTTCTATGGAAACCTAAAAATAACTTTAATGTCTACCTGCATGACACGCAGCGTGCCCACCACATTCTTTAATGTATGTCTTCCTCTCGCTTGGCAGGAGTTTTCCCTCCCATCAATCACTCTGTTTGAGCGGAGTGGGCTGTGGGGGAAGAGAGTGGTTCTGACGGAGGCATCAGTCAACCTTCAGCTGGCTGGAGGCTGCAGCCGAGTCCAATCTGTACTGGTGGAGGGAGGCATGTGAGTACCGCGTTATACCTGCTGCCTGGTAACGCCATGTAAGAATGTAAAGCAGCCCGTCACCTAGTCCTCCTTTCCATGTGAGCTCGACGGGTTCGTTCATAGCAGCCTGTGAGTGGGTTTCTACCAGGAGTGAACCCACTGTGCTGTCGAAGCCATTCAAACTGCCAGGAACGCATCAAACAGAATAATATCACTAATGTTGCACTCACACCTTCTCCACTTCTAAACCCCTGTTGGTTTTTAATCTATATTTAATATCTTTCAAATTCAAAAAGTGATCAAGCTTGTGAAAAACACCATGTGGAGTGCCAAAAGAAGTTTGATTTTAAAGGTGATACATCTCAAAAGACAAAGGATTTAGAAATAGAAGAAGAAGAAGAAACATCAAGGTCTTGCTGGTGTTCTCTTGACTGGCAGTGATAATCTGCAAGAACCAATTCCAGTCTATTTACTCTAATCCCGGTCTGTAATCCAGGTGGTGAAAAGAGCTCCCTGTTATTCTTTCTTAAGACTGTTAGGGTAGCCTGTATGCTCAGACATGTTTCATAGATTCACATGAATTGAGTGCATCTTCAGCACATCTTATGTACAGCAGTGCTGTCAGATGGAGTGATGACGGAAAGCTGCTGCTGATGTGAGAGATTTAGACTGCATGTGTGAACCAATGCTGAGGAACTAGAGCTCCAAGTGAGCCAGAGCTGTCTGTGGAGTGGCACATTCCTGCTGCAGCTGAGACGGGCAATCAGCCCAACAACAGGCCATTGAGATCCCAGTTCAAAGCAACATTTAGTGTCCGAGACAGAGAAAATGGACAGCAGTAAAACTCAGCCTATTTAGAGAAATGACCTTTGACACAGTGCTGCAAAGGAGGAGACTCGACAAATAAAGCTAAAAGAAGAATGTGTTCCTTCACAAGTTAGAAAGCCTGGTTTTATAACACCCGAGATTAAAGCCATAGCAGACTGGGTCAACAATAACAAACTGGTACTCAACATTGCAAAAATAAAAGCAATGGTGTTCGGATCCAGACATATGTTAAGCAGCAACCCTCAATTAAGCCTGACACTGGCTGGTCAGCCGGTGGAACAGGTAAACGAGACTAAATTGCTTGGCATTGTTCTTGATTCTAGTTTACGGTGGACAAAGCAAATTGACAATATCGTAACTAAAATGGGAAGGAGCATAGCTGTGGCAAGAAAATGTACAAAGTATGTAACACCACTTTGTAACAAGTCATTCAGTCTCTGGTTTTGTCACATCTTGAGTACTGTCCGGTCATATGGTCATCAGCAGCAAAAACACATTTACAGAAATGACAAATAGCTCAAAACAAGGCTGCCAGACTCGAAGCGCACTCATATTGGAGTTTTGCATAGAAAGCTATCATGGCTTCCAGTTGAGAAACATCTGCAATCTCGTGTTATCACTTTTCTAAAAAAATGTCCAATTTATCAAAAAACCACTGTATTTTTACTATCAAATAGTTTACACAAGAGACGAGCATGACCATAAGAATAGACAAGCTACATCAGGCCATTCTCATTTTTTCAATTTGTAGACGCTTGATTGTTATTAAGGCACATCAATTACAAAGATAAACTTGCATGTACATTTTCCTGTTTTAAAAAAAAAAAACACAATTATACTCTCAAAATGATCATCATCATCAAAATATATGTTTTCTTCTTTTTTCCCACAACAATTCATTTAAAGTGCGTACAAATATTTAGTCTTTTTCAACAACAGTAGTCAACATCAGGCCATGTACTGCCACCTAAACCCAGGACACATCTTCTGTGACTTGTAGAGGTATAAAGGAATGGAACTCATTGCCAAACTACCTTGCTGAAATAGAGTCCAGAGCCATCTACTAATGACCATGTACAAGAAGCAACATACAATGAAGGAAGAGAAATACATACAAATAACCTATGAAATGCATTGTTCTGCTCGTCGATGCACTTTGTTGAGATGAAGAATTCAAAGATTGAAACACAAGCAAATCAAACATTTGTTATTTGGCCAGCCTAACTTCTGAGTATAAATAGGAAACACCAGTGTAAACAGTATTTATCTTCAAATGAACTGAGGAAAGCTGAGCAGGAAGTGGTGTTGGTTTCACTGTGGATGTTGAACATATAAATCTTTACTCGGTTCTGCTTTTTCTTCATCACCAGGTGGATTTTATATGAGGGAATCAACTATCGTGGTCCTCAGATCTTGCTGAAACCTGGCGAGGTGCCAGACTTGAGAAAGTTCAGCAGTTGGCAGAAAATTGGATCCCTTCGCCCTCTCACACAGGTATATCCTTTCACTCCCCACTAGGCACAAAGTGTCTCTGCACCGCAATACATGTTTTAACCATATGTGCTTCTACCTTACAAAGATTGCACTGTTTAGGTCACTTCATCAAGTTTTCACTGCTTGTATGGTTTAGATTTGGCTTATGTTAATCCATTTTCTTTCATGTACTTTACATTCAACTTGTACTTTTATGTTGGACACTAGGCAGCTGATCAAAATGACACTGAATACCTATTGTTTTATTTGTACGTACTGTCCACTCCAGACCTACTCTGATCTACTGTCAGTGAACGGCTGTGTACCTTAACTTTAAGAAAGAACAGAAAAAAAACGAATGCAATTTTTTTCCTTTTTTCAAAAGTGTTGATGAAAACAGAAGCTATAATTTAATGCAAAACAGCTCTACACGGCAAGCCTCAACAACTGACGTATTGTAGCTTATTGTTTCTTTGTTATAAAAGACCTTTGCAGCATCTGAAATTATTATTATTAAACCCTAATCAAAATATAATTGTATGGTGGAGAACACCCTTTCTTTCTTTCTTTCTTTCTTTCAAAGATGACTCACATTGAAGTCCGGTTATATCATATTCATTTGTGTAGAGCTGTGTATTAGAAGCTTTGATTTCCTTATGTAAAGTTGAAACGTTGTTTAGAAAAAGGCACAGACACATTTTGTTTGGTAACCTACTTCTCTTTCAGAATAATGAACCGTTTTTCACGAAGCAGAAGCCCTGATGCCATTGTTTTTTTTTGGCTATGTGTTATTTCTGAGTAGAAGCGAGTGCACTTCCGTTTAAGGAACAGACGCTCGGGGCTCATGATGTCAGTGACCGGCGATTTGGAGGAGGTCAAAATGCTGAGGATCCAAGAAATAGACGAGACTGATGGATTCGATCAGATCTGGCTCTACCAGGATGGACACCTCCACTGCAAGGTACGGTACCAACATGACAACATGACATAGTTTCACCTGATGGTGCTTTGAATGAATCATCACCAAGCCATGCATAATACAGTCATTGGGATCACAAAGATCAGTTTCTCTGTTTGTTATATATAGCATGTACATTGTTGTCATCCGGTCAATCTATTCCACAAAATGACCATACATTTAAATGTTTTAATTCAATTTGATTTTAAAACATGTATAATAATGGTATTGTGCATGTTTTAACCGGTTCATGCATATATATGAAATAACAAATGTATGATGGTTGAAAATAAGGAGTAGCAGGTTGTGCTGTCTCCCACCAAAGACATGAGTTCAAATGGGATTTTGAAAGGTGTAAAGTGAACATACCAGAGAAAACGATTTGTTCATAAGTTCCAACACTTACAGTAACTCCCTAACTGCCATGAAACGTTTGCTGCAATTTTGTTAAAAAAAACTGCATTCTGTAATTAACGCCCCCAAGTGCGTCACCAATAGAAAGCCAAGGATGTGCATTAAGAGAGCGTGTGGCGTAGTGGGTTGTCCGTGGGCAAGACACTTCACCCCAAATTGCTCCTGTGGGGATTGTCCACAGTATGTAAGTCGCTTTGGATAAAAGCGTGTAATGTAATGTGCATTAAGACTGCGTAATAGTTCAAACATAGTGTCATGAATAAGCCGCTCATTGTCTTGCCCCCGCAGAGACAAAGTACGAATTGTCGGTTCTTAGTAGCAGAGGTGATCAACAACTACAAAAGGTGCTGCAGTCCAGACCGTTTTAATCATGTCAAAATGAATTCCCAAACTTAAAGTAGAATCATTTTCATCAAGACTACCGGTAGGTCCAAAGCAGCTCAAACAAAAGACTAAAGACTATATATATATAACCTCAGTTCAACTTTCTATTGAGGTGCCACTGTGAACCTCGCCGTCAAACCAAACACAGATCCCTTGATTTGGCATAAAGCCTATATCCATGTGTCATGATTAAACTGGTTGAAAAAGGTGAACCACTGGAGTAAATGTCACTGAACTCCCCTCCTGTGTCTCAGCTGCTGGAGGAGTACTGCATGGGTCCCACTGGCAGTGTGACGATGGAAGGAAGCCGAGTGGGTCTCAGCCCACATCCTGAAAACCATGTCCACCTCTGGAGCATCACCCCCGAGGGCTTCATCCGCTACACCCCCACCTCTGATCTGGTGCTGGAAGTCAAAGGTGAGTCTTCTAAACCTTTTTTAATATTACAAGACACATAGTACGAATGGTATAGCTGACCTTGGACAGTATGTTTTTATGTATGTATGTATGTATGTATTCCTTTCAATTTGTAAGTCAAACATTCATATACTTTATGTTCACCTTAAGGGAACATTATTTAATGATATCCTAATATTCTTTGTCCCGAGTTATTATAAATGCAAGATGCATTAATTTGACTAAGTACACTACTCCATTTACTCACCTTGAACCTTACTTTCTGTTCTTTTTACATAATAACTTTAAGTGGAAACTGGGTATTAATGCATGCAGGGCTTTGTTTGCAACGCTGTCAATGAGTGACACCTTGTGGACTAATTCATGTTAGTGTCCACAGGATATTCCAGTGCACTAAGATGCATCGTTTAGAATAATAAAACACATGTCGTACCTAGAGTAGTTATCTGTATGTGCCAGGTTTTGACTAATATAGAGTATATGTATATGACAAAATTGACCTAAATAAAATGTGTCTCTGTTTCAGGGGGACAACACTACGACAAAACACAAGTGATTTTAAAAACACTTGATCCAAATAAACCACAACAAAGGTGGGATGTGGAGGTGATATGAAAACCTATGATCTCCTGGACTGTTATATATTATTATCATCAGAGGCTGTCATGCAGCTACAAGATGCTCAAAGGCGAGGTACGATCAGAGATGTTCCTCCTCTGCAGGAGGACTACACAAGTGTCCCATGAGGTCAACATGGAGAGCTTTGGATAAATCCCTAAGAATGTATTACCACTCAGAACAGAGTCTGAACTTGAAATGCTTTGTATTTTACTACAATTATATCCTACAACTTTCTTTGTATTGAATAAATCTGTTTGCCAGACTTTTATTAACTTAAACAGTGTTAAAAATGTTCTATACCTGTATGCAATGTTATGTTATATGTATACTGTATATATAGCACTATTTTCCAACTGCATGCGAAACAAAAAAATAAATGTTCTCTTGCAATGTGTCTTTTTTTCTTTGTTTAATCAAAATGACACAGCACAAAACCCCTGGTTTCCAGAATAAAGTATTTTTGTCAATACATTTTTCAACACACTGAGCAAAATGCTTCAGGCAGTTTGTACCCAAATGTTGAACTGCTAACTTTTGTAAAGCTCAAACAATTATAAGCTGCATTCACATGATGTGAGATGTCACACGAGGTTGGGAAAGATTCCCATGGTTACGACATGATAGTCGTTAAACAACATAACATGGACAAATGCACAGAAAATCAAATGTCTTATCTTTTTGGCCTCACCTCGTACTGGAGTATAAACACATCTGTTGGAGCCACATAAAATGTCCATCTTGTTGGATAGATTGCAGTGATCAAAATTCTGGCTGTACAAGCTGGATGCTGAGCTGAATGTTAAATCATTCCACAGCCGGTTTTAACAACCTTCACAGGAACGCAGCACATCTTGTGAAATTTCAAGACAATACAGAAAGGTGTACGCTTTTACAAGAGCAGCAGACTTTGAAACCCTCTAATTACAATCGCTGGTCATGCATATTCTGCTCTCTACTGCACCCAGAAGCCCCTCTGTTCCCTATGAATAATACAGTCTGCAGCTGTCAAGAGTAGCCGAGTAAAGGTGAGAAGAATCGCAGCGCTCTGCCGGCTGACTAGTGTTGCTCGGCCGGTTCTCGCCTTCCTTGTTCAGACTCTGCGGTGTCTCAGTAACTTTCCTGCACCAACTTTTCGGCCTGCTGGTCGTCCTCTTCGGTCACTCTGACCACCGTCTTCCCTCTGGCGTGGCCCTGCTCCAACTTCTGGAAGGCCTGGGGCACCTGGGTAAATGGAAACTGGGCCTCCACAACTGGCAGGATCTGCAGGGAACCAGCAGAGAAATATTGTGATAATGAGCGAAACATATTTTAGGGAATAAATCATGAAACAACTCAAGAGAACACATTTAATCCATCAGCCTATCAGCATGGACACAAAGGGAATCTGCTTTGCCTTAATGGTGTTGACTGCCTTATTAGAGAGCAGGATTAATGTCGATTAATCAAATTCTCTGTGGCAACCTTTTCTTTCTAATGTTGCGGTGATGGGATAAAGTCTTTGCAATAAGTGCTGTAAACCATGCAACTTGAGAAGCTGTCTCCATTACTCCTGGACTCAGATCGAAGGTTATTTCCCCCCCCCCAAAGCACACCACAGGGAAATTATAGTAAATGGATTTAGACAAGCCAAAATCCACAATCTCCTGATGCTACATGCTATCATCTGTGCTGTTATAGCTGTGAAAGGGTGGGGCAGGGGTTCAGAATGTGATGAGGCTGGACAATCCTGTGCTAGTCCCACAACACCAGCTTGTTATCCTGGTCAGCATCTCTTGCCGCTAACAATGAATGGGGAGTGCAGTGGCGTCACGCTGGACACCATCCACACTTCTGCCTGGACACGCAGAGAGTGTGCGTGTGTTTTGTGCAGGGGGGGGGGGGGGGGGGGGCTGTGTGTCTGTAGCTTCCCGCCACAGGTCTGAGTGTGCCGCTCGCTGTAAGCCCCGGGGACAAAAGGACAGAGGTCCCACACGCTTTTTTTCGAATGGCTGCTCAGCACTGTTCAAAAATCCATTCAGCGTCTCCTGGCGCCTGACTCAATCGCCCAGAAGCCAACAGTGCACTGAGGGAATGCAATGCTCCCTCCTTAACAAAGCCTTGAATACAGGCATGTGTGGAATCCCTGGTATGTTCATATTTAATTTGCTGTATGATCTCGACCCTCAGGCTGTGTGCAAATGAGCAGATTTCCATCTCTGTCAGTGTTCTGAATAACAAGTATGCCGGCCTGTAGGATGTCAGTAATGAAGCGGTACAGTACCTTCCCAGCATCCACCAGCCTGCTGACATCGTCCAGAGCAGGCCCATCCGGAGCATAAAATCCCCACCGATAGAAGACTCCACCTGAAATGATGTTCTAGGACACAAACAGAGAGGAGGCTAAGATTAGAAGTCACGCAGGTGTGAACCTCACTGTTTAGAAAGGAACACAGAGTGGTTGCCTGGTTAAGAAAATATAAAAATATCATTCATAGGAAGGTCACTAGGAGTCCTACATTGACCTCCCTGTTTTCATAAAGGTCAAAAGGTTTTTTACAAAATGAAGATAATACCATGAATGCATTTCTGTAGATGGGACATTTGTAGAAAGTCAAATCAGGATGTTTTCAGATGCAGAAAAGTTCACTTGAAAGCCAGAACACACGTAAAGTAAGACAGAGAAGTAACAGCATGGATTACATGGAAGAAATACTCACAATTACTCATTTGAATTAATGAGATTTATTAAATAAAACATTCTAATTGAGATTTAACATACAATAATTCCTCAGAAATGATCTCCAATGGTCAATGTCTTTTTTTTTAATCATGTAATCCACCCACTGAAACCAGCCTTTTTGTTGTGGAGGTTTAATGATGTAACAAGGAGCAAACACAGACTTCCAATAAAGCTGCACCAGGAAGCATCTAAAGCAAATCAAGAAAGAAAGAAAGTCCCATGCGCTTCAATTGAAATACAACACTGAATAATCGCCCACATTATTATGCGCATGGCTTTGCCACACCTCTATAGCCTCTGGTCAATCTGTCTGTGCTCGCTTGAAAAAAACAACACTTCCTGATCATTGGTGATGACAGGAGATTGAACACTAGAGGGCTCAGTTGTGCTGTGGTCTCTGGATGAAAAGGACGTGTTGTCGGGCGGCGAGGGTGCGACTGCTGCGGCCGAGCAAGGCCAAACTGACCAGCTGGCTGTGAGCGTGGACAAAGGGAGCCGAGGCTTGGCAAGAAACACACAAACACTGGTATTTGCTGGGGGGAGATAGCCGGCTACAATCTGCACAAACACCAAATACTGCTGGTTCAGCAGCAGACATGAGCACACACACATCGTATCAACTCTAACGCCCACCCACACACCCACACACACACACACGCCCACACACACACCGTCAGCCGTGCTGCCACCAATGCCCGGGGCAGCTTAACTCAGTCCCTTGAGCAGCTCCACCCTGTTCTCGCCCTTTCTCCCACCACCCTCACACACTCCGAGCAGAATGACAGGATCAGCATGTGGTTACATGAGGCTCCAACTCTTAAAGCTCAAACTCCTTCTACACCCGCACAATACTTTTACAAAGTATATGCTATGAAGCTAAGTCAAGATATAACATGATCTCTTGCTCGTTAATGCCAATGCACTTTGATTAACTTAAACAAAACTTCTGCCGGAGGGAACACAAAGATGTCTATCCATGCCACTGAGGATTACGTATTGCGTTTCAGTTTGGGAGCACCTGTGGTACACACCCATGTAAAATGATTCATTTGATCAATATACAACAGTGCATTAAGGGCAGCAGTATCATCTTTCACATCTGCTCTGTTTTGAAATCTAGTCTGCTCGTCTTACCTGTATGGCCTTGCTTTGCAGGGAGGATCCAGCCAGACACATCCCGTCCAGCAGGCCCATAGAATCGGTGTTGAGGAGTAAAGGTGTCACCAGAGTGACGTACTTTGCCCCAGACCAGGGCTTCAGCAGGCCCAACGCCAACTGCTCCGTCTCCCCACCCACGTTGTCCAGAACCACGTCAAACCTGAGGGGGAAAGCACAGACTGTCAACTTACAGGGTGTGAAAAGGCTTAAAGTAATTTACATTACATGTTAGACGCTTTTATCTAAAGCGGCTTACATACTCAATACTGTGGGCAATCCCCACAGGAGCAATTTGGGACGAAGTGTCTCTGGGACACAACGACATGCTGACTGCAGTGGGGTTTGAACCTGTGCTCCCCTGATCCAAACACCAACACACTAGTCCACTGCGCCACACGCCTCCTCTTTAGGGAATATATACTAAACACATACATGCACACTTGGGAGCATTGCATGGTTTATCACTGGTCAGGTGCCTTTTGCTAGTTCCATAATAATAAAACTGTTATGTCTTCAAGTTTTAGGCAGAGTTTACCAATTTTGATTCAGGTGCAGTGAGAGGGGTTAGCCAGCACCCACTCAAGCCTTGAATCCTTGTTTCCACGGTAACAGGAAAACGAATCAGCGAGCAGTCGTGCTATTCTGACAGGAAGATGTTTACCACATTAAGGGGGCGTTTAAAGGGGAAAGCACACATCATTATCACAGTCCTGGATTATTCATTTTCATTAGCACTTTTATTGGACTGGCACTGACTCTAGTGATATTCTATTAGAGTGTGGGTCTGGAGACAGTGGAGAACATTGGTCCTCAATCACAAATATCCTCCAAAGTTTTTCCTCAATTTGTTAGTCATCAGATTCATGACGTGTTCTTAAACTGCAGAATCCTCCCTGATGAATTGTGAGCTTATGTGTGCGGTCCTCATTTACAGGTAAACACCCGTCACAAACAAAAGTCAACGAAGGGTGGTGCAACCTATTAAAAAACCTATATATAAAATACCACAGAAAAAAAAAAGCACGGGATGCCATTACTCGCAAACAGTTGAAGTGATTTTTAAGACTATTCAATGTCACCACTGTACACATAATGCACTATACGATATGATAGTCTTATTACTTCTAAAACACCCTTTAATGGCATGACACATACTTCTCCATCATTTCTAGCTGCTCAGACGCGTCTTCTGCCGTGTAGTCCACCACCTCGTCGGCCCCCAGCCCTCTGACAAGGCCCTCTGCGTTCTGAGAGCAGGTTACGGTTACGTGGGCGCCCCAAGCCTTCAATAACTGGCAGCAAACAGAGAAGGAAAAACAGAAATAAAACACAGACGCAGCAAGTGGCTCTACACTCAAGCAGAGTTTAAAATACTCAAAAACAAAACTCGGTACAGAGAGGGGGGGGGGGGGGGGGGGTACACGTTGCCTTACCTGAATAGAGAATGTTCCAACACCCCCTGATCCTCCAGTTATCAAAACTCTAGGAGGAAAAAGAATACTCACAGTGTCATTCAATTACTGCGTGTCTCATTTAAGCTACCACTAGAAGAGTAGGGGGTAAAAGGGGATCTGCAGGATTGAAAGCAATTACATTCAAGGGGGGGTGAAAGTTCCATTAGATTACGCACAGGGTTAGATTTGAACAGTCTTTCGGGTTAACGACAGGATTTTTGAAACCCTTTTGATGCCAATTAGCATGAAATAGAAGATCAGTTTCACCACTGAAATGAATGTGATGAAAAAGGTGTCTTATCACAGCATGGGTCTGCATGACTGGACTGATTTAACAGACATGAGCACATCTAGAAACTCCAAGATGCCCTTTTAAATAATTATTCTTTTAGTATAAAACGTTCTACTCCCTGATACTGTGATTTACATACTTCTAGTGTTATGTGTATACATGTTGAAAAGGTAGCGGGATCAGGCTGGTGCTTGCCTTTTATTTGAAGAGCTGTCTCTGCATAGACCGCCTGCATTGACAAGCGCAGACAGAGCCGTGTTGGCAACATAAGGGATGGATGCTGCCTCTGCATGACTCACTGATTTTGGCTTATGGGAAACCTGCAAAAACAGCCCACGTCAAAAGTTATAAATATATATACATATTTCATCTTTTAAATATCAAATAAAAAGTGTATTCTAATGATCAGATCTGAATGAATTAAGTCAAATGAAGACAGCAAGAAAGCATGGGAAGTCCTTCTGTAATTGGTGCCTCACAGTCTTCTGCAACTAAACCAACATAATCCTAATTCATTCTTACACTGCAATATTGCAATACAAAGTGCACTAATTCTAACCTTGTTTTCTTAGTTTAAACTTTTTACAATTCATCCAAGAGCTTTAATTTGACTCTTTCAATGACAGGAAATCCTACTGGCAGGGACATTTAATTGTATCAGTCAATTGATGATGAGGAATCAATAATGTATGACTCGAAAGGCTCCGTGGCTCACCTCATACTCTGTTAGAGTCACAAATTCTGCCAGACTGCCTTGTTTCCACGGGGGAACTGCAGCCCACACCTGGAACACAAATATGACATTTACCATGCTGAACACGACTCAATTTAACAGCCTACGCCTCGACTCTGGGGGATTAATCCGCCATTAAGCAGTTCCTGTTCTCCTCCTTCATTTTTCCAAATATATTTTTATACTGGTGAGACAAGGTCACGAGAATACTTTATGCGGAAATGTTTAGTGATTTATTGTTCTATTATTTAAATCACATTTGCATTTGTCTCTACAGAAAGACAATAATGTTGGGGGCAGCGCAGCAGACATATGGGATGTGGTGACCAAGCAGAAAAAGTGTAATATTACTTCCAAGAAAATGTGCGTGGATAACTCAACTATGGAGTTGCTGGGTATTAAGAGAGGGAGATATATTGATCACTCTCCAAGACTATATGAATTTGTATAGAACTTTTTACTTTGGGTGTGTTGGATCAGTATTTTCCAACCTTTCTGGCCCTTATAATGAAGCAATGTTGACTTTTGCCCATGGGTTATCTGCAAGGGTCTGTTTTATATTTATAGTTTTTTAGGTCAAGATCATGTCAAAAATAATAAGTAAAGATTAGGAGAAAGGTTGTGTGGATAGATCTCGGTTAAGACTTCTATCCTGCGTATTACCTTGCTCCTATCATGGACCACTTCATGTGTTTATGACCCCAGGTTGGGAACCATGGTTTTAGATAACTGTTGGCAGTGTTGCAAATCAATAATCAGGATTATTTTACTGCACATTTCAATATATTTTATATTGTACATTGTTGCATCGATTCAGCTGTCTTGTGTCTTATCTGTCAAAGAGAAACCATTCCTTATTTTATTTTAATTATCATACGTTTTACCTCTTTGTGTCCATTAGCCTGATGCAATGTTATATTGTGCTGCATTTACCTGTAAGGTAAGGGGAATTTCTTGTTGTTTGTTTTTTTACTTGTGATTTGTCATTTTGTAAGAAACTTTGAGCTGCATGTGTTGTATGAAAAGTGCTATAAAAATAAAGATGTATTATTATTTGATTTTGATTTTTTTTTTTTATTATTCTGAATTACTGCAATTGCTGCCAGGTTTCTTAACAATAAAGAAAGTTTCTCAATTGATTTTCTAAATGTAAATGCAGTTATGCGGGACCCACTTCTGACACAACGTTAGGGCCTATAAACGTCAGGTGAGCGGTGCAGCTCCTACCTCATCTCCTGGAGCAACATGGGTCACCTCGGATCCACAGTCCACCACAACTCCAGACACATCACGACCAAGAATCAGAGGAAACTCACTACCATAGTCGCTGCCCAACACCGACATTGGATGCCTTTTTAATTTAAGCAATGTAGCTCCATAACCACCTGAAAGTGAGCAGGTAAGTTTACACGGTCAAAGTTACTCACTGATGTTTACAATGCCTCTTAATGCTATTAGCACTTACCTCTCATAGCTATATCAAGAGGGTTGAGACTAGCCGCATAGACTTTAATCATCACATCACTAGGGGAGTTGACAGTGGGGACGGGGATGTCCTCTGTGTATGTCAAAACCCCATTAGTACCATACTGATCAATTACCCAGCCTGGCATGCAGCTCTGCAGTCTTGAAGGTGAACTGCTGACATTTCTCCTGCAGCTCAAACTCCAGCCTGCTCTGGCTAATGTTTTGGTCGAGTCTGCTACTCTGTTGTTGAACAAACACAGGAGTCTGGTTGATGCCATAGCTCTGACAGAACCCATGTTTACCGTCCTTCACTTTGTCGTGCCTGCAAAGTCAGATATTGGTACAATAAATAATTTGGAAGAACACAAACTAAGCTAACTGTTAGCTGGCAAACAAGGTAGAGCTAATCAGCTAGTATTAACATGTCCTTCTCTTCAGCGTGCAAATTATACATAAACACTCGCATGATAAAGTCAAATAAACTAGCGACAACACATATGTTCACGTAAGGTGTATTGTCGAGTGTCACTTAAAGCTTAAATAAGAATTACTGTTTAAATAACCAGCAAGCTAACACACCCCTTACCAGCTAGCTAAGCTACATAACAAACTCAACTCTGAACTCACACGTTAGCCAATCAGAATGCTGTATCTAAATATTCTAGCCAATCGAGTAAGAGTACTACTCTCATGTGTTATTATAATACTGATAATAAATATAAAATAATACATGTAAAATAAAATAATGGTAACAAATAATAATACCTGTTTTTTATGTTTAGAATAATCAGGATGCTTATTTCTTTGTTTAAAAATATGCCAGATAAATTATTTCTTTATTATTTTAATTGTGATGCAAAAAAAACAAGCTTATAAATACACTAACATATTCATTTAATTATTTGCACCGGTTTCATATTTCATGTAACATTCATTACGGTATTGAAGCTTTATTTATGTTTAATGCATAACTCAAATGTGATCAATAAGATATATTACACTAAAAGGACATCGCTTTGCTTTTAAAATGATACTTCTTGAATGTGAATACTTCCTGTTGCACACATAATAATTTTTTTGTTTAATTATAAATATATATATATATATATATATATATATATATATGGTACAATGGTGTATTGAATCAAACTCTATACTGCCTGTATCGTTATACATTATATTTCCTGCATCAACAAACGTAACCCTAATAGAGGATAATTTGTTGAATTGCACTGGCTCCATTAAGGTTCAAACCCAAAGACCATTATGTAGCAATATTTGTTTATTATCATAAAATTGCAAGTGTACACGAAAACAATTATAACCCAATTTGCTTGATAGATCCACTCTACAGTTAAATCACTGCTGAGTGCTCATCAGCTGGAGACAAATAGGGGAAATACATGCCAGTAAAGACTAATGGACGGTGCACATATCAGCGTAGCAAACTAAATGAGAAGAAAACATTATGTTTATGCCTTAGCAATTCTCATAGGGGACCATTGGGATTTGTTTGAATGTTTACAAGATGCTTCACAGTTATTACATGGCATTAGCAAATCATGTCTTTCAGATTCATTTACTGTGGTCACAAACAAGAAGACCTCTTGATATCTCTGTTGGTCTTTTCATTTATATAACGAGAGTTACTTCACTTTAAGCTGTTTACAATGCAAACTGAGTGGGCTTAAAGCAAACCCTCTTCACTGTTGTTGACAATTATAAATCACTGCGACAAAAGCTACTTGGCCTCCAATCAGAAGTGGTCATGAAAGGTAAGACATAGAAGCAGAAAACCCATCTCAATATATCCTATCCAATTATAGACTGGTAAAATAATTAAATAAAACAAATCACACTTGTCTCTTGCAAATTACAGTCTGCAAACAGAATGGATGTTCCCTTTTTCCAAAGACAAGAAGTAAGAGAGGTGAGAAAAGAAAAAGAACGGGGGCTGTGTGCTCATGATTCAGCTTGAAACCTGGCAACAAACAGCGCTGTCATTATTTTTATGAAAACTCCCAGGGGAAAGAGGGCACACTGGAAATTGAGTGCTTTGTCCATGCTGGCTCATTACGGTGGCTCTGTCTAATGAATTATACCCATGGCTGCTGCTCCAAAAAAACTAAATTCTATGTTACTGAGAGTAAAGAGTGTTCTCTTTTAGGCAGCACCGTGAAAAATAAATAACCAAAAGGTCTTGTTGACCGGCTTCCCGAGACAAGTAGCGGTCAGTCTTTGTGAGCAGCATCTGAATTAAATCATTGTTTTTTTAGTGGGGGCATTCTTCCCCAGGCACACCATAGCTTGTTTAGGTCTACCTTCCATCTTGGGATACGTGGCCCAGATCACATGGCTATTCTAAAAACAAACCTTTGAACTAATTAAATTGAGTGATCCTGTAAAATGGGCCATCAATATACTTTAACTACTTTAACCCCACTACTGTTGGTCAGCTATCGCTCCTGCACAAGGATTACATACAATTTGACATAGGAAAGTGATATTTATTTTTGAATTTCCATCTTTCTTAGTTATTGCTCACATGCATTACCTTCCATCCCTCTGCTTGTAGGTCCTTCCTAGCGTCAAACAAACTAATGATAAGACAAATCTCCTGATACTCGGCACAACACAGCTTGACTGTGAGGCTGCGGTGAGGTTGGGCATGAATGGCCACTCAGTGCTTGGATAATGATCATACACATCTTGTTTGTTATGAACAGCATCTTCCGAGCCACTGCTCAGAGAGTGAGGAGGACTGTTCACTCATCACTAAATGGGCTCTGAGATTATATTTTTAGAATGAACGATTGGTTTCTCTCCTTGGTGACTGCCCCATATTTTTCTTGGATAGGTCAGACGCAAGTGCAGTGGATACTGAGTGTGTTGAAGAGAAATCTAAAGGACACCAAAAGGCTTCTAGGACATAGACAACCAACAGGACCAACATACACACACAGGCTTGTTATTTGTACAGTATACTTTGTTGTATGGGTTTATGACTATATTTCAAAATGTAGACACACAAAAGTAGTAGTTAAAGGTGGGTAGGTAAGTTTGAGAAACCGGCTCGAGATACACTTTTTGTTACATCCCATGGAATGCTCTTAACATCCCGATAGCAGTGAATATCTGAAGTGCTTTGACAAAAATTCCATAACAAATGTTCATCTGTGGAAGCCGTAGAACATTAAAAAGCACGACCAATCATCTGAGCCGGCCCGGCTAAAATAACTGGATGGCCCACCTGCCTGTCAGCCTTCAATCTGTGCACAAACTTATCTCGTATTGGTCATGTGCGTTTTCGTGTGTGTTGGAGGAGGGGCTCTGTAAGGAAGTGGCAGATTTTTTCCGGCTGTGTATTTTCAAATTCTAGCACACTCGAGCTGGTTTCTCAAAAAATTACCTACCCCACCTTTAAGTCCATGTCACATTTTTTTTTTAGCTTAAGTGCTCACTTACACTATCTCTATCTCTCACGCACACGAACACACACACTCGCAGTCTATAGCAGTGGCACAGGAAACTATATTTGCGGCTGTTCATCTCACAGATAGCATCTTATCTACACAGCCTTCCTCCACTCTGCACAGACAGCAGTATATAATGCACTATTCAGTCTCTGTTTATCCTGGGGATCAGGTAGAACTGTGCTTTGAATGCTGATGTCAGAGCTACTGGTGTCAGTTTGAAAACACACTGTAGAAAATTATTAACTTGAAAATAGTGCAGGAGAATTGGTATACTGTAATAAACACAGCAACTATTAGGAACATAGGTTCCCAGAGGGTTTTTTTTATACAGCTAATGCCAATAACTGTAGACACAACATCTCTTGAGTGGAGTCTTTCTCAAGTCCATTTGTGCATATATGCATTTTTATATCTAAAAAGTCTAAGAATGGATCTCCTTGAGAATCTGGTATTTTACATTTAGATGAGTATTATATGCTTTATCAATACATAGATGGCAAATATTGATAACATTGTAAACTAGTCAACTGTATATCTTATAACAAAAGAACCTTAACCTGATCCTGCTTGCAACAGGTTGTGCTGCATTATAAATTGTGAAAGGCCTGAATTGGTAGGAAATAAATCTTGTGCTTTCTTCAGTCTGGTTCACGAATGAATGTTCTTTCCGATAAGCTTCACACCTGCAGGGATTAAATGTAACCCAAACAGCTATTTTGCAAGAGAACATTGCACATTGCACAAATACAACTACACTTCCTGTACACTCTCTGTGTCTCACTACTAATTGGGAAGCAGTCTGATAGATTCATTAGAAAAATGTCAGTGCTGGTGGAGTGTGAATAAGAGGAGGCCGGGATGTGATGAGGTGCAGAGCGGCTGTGAGTCTAGCTGACATGCTAATGAGATATCATCAAGAAAAAAAGCTCCTCAGCCCATTTAAGAGGCACAATCTCTATCATAGCAGTTGGGTTTGTAGTATAATGAGGCACAGTGTTGGATCACAGTTTGTGTTCTCCTTGTTTTTAAACCATTTCAATCACCATCATAACATGTTTTCAATCGCTTGTCATATGGTAAACCTTTATCCTTCATTTATCTTTATTGTTATGACGGCCCCAGAAAAAAAAAATATATATTTAAAGCATTTTTATTTGTATGTCTGACATCCCTTTAGCTATTCAAATTCATCAGTTCTGTTTACAATACAGCAGTGGGTGTGATATGTTTCTGGGAACAGATACTAAGGGCCTATCTGATCTCATTTCTAAACTGAAAAAAAGGTTGTTATTGCACAAAAAGAATAGATGGTTTGGACCAAATGGTTTTTTCTGCGTAAGCGACAGAGGGAACATTTGTATTTAAATATGACATGTAACTCAATAGTGACATGTAAACCGAGTATGAAAACATTTGCTTAAAGCGCAACACATTATCTGCATGTCACACTGTGTTGTTGTTGTTGCCCAACGATAATAACACGAAATGCACCCGGACTGTGGTGAAAAACAGATGGCATCAATTACAGTTATCCTCTACATCTATCTTCTATCTATTGATGTCATTAGAGCACATATCTGAATGGCTCTGAGATTAATTAAAAAAAAGTATTAATCACCTCCGGGCTCAAGTAGTTGTGATGATCTACTGAAGTACACAACCTCGGGTAAACACCATAGCATGCATAGTTTGAGATATTGAGGCTTGTAATAAACAGGAGTCGATATTTTTGAATGTTTAGAGCTAATTTGTGGCACTCCTTGCACTAAACAAGGTTTGTGGAAAGTAACAATCATCACTTTATCCACCAGCAGCAGAGTCGGCAGTTCTTTTGCCAAAGTTTCCAGATGGCCTCTGCTTCGGACGTAGTTGTTGAAGAGTTTTCTTTTTTGTTTCCTGCACGAGGAATGTCCCTCACTGTTCACTTCAGAAAGTACAGAGGGACCAAACTCAGTGAAGATGATAATAACTGATGACATTTAAGAAAAGGGGTCTTTGTGGATGGCAGTATAACATGGAATGTCTTGTAAGGTACAATCATCACTAGTATGACCTTTGGTTTCTGAGATTCTACCTATATGACAGGTAGTTCTTTAAAGAGGCCCTATTATGCTTTTCAGTTCTGTTCCTTTCATGTAGTGTGTTATTTATTTTTGTGTGCATGTAAATGGTCTGCAAAGGCTTAAATCCCCAAGTTCGCTGCAGAGGGAGTTTCTCTCCCACATGCCATTGGACCCGTTTGTTTACTTCAGCAACATAGTAAGCGGTTGACCAAATACTGTATTACAGATTTGGCAGGCAGCATGAGAAAGATAAAAAACGTTTTGAACATTAAAGCATCTAAACTTTTCACAGTATAGGCAAAAAGATATAATTATGAAACCTTAAAATTAGCATGTTAGGGCCCCTTTGTAAAGGTGGCATGGTCGAAAGTTGTTTTTTTAGCTATACATGCTGAAATTCAAATGTTCCTAGCATTGAACAATAAAACTTCAGTTTTTCAGTTTGTTTTTTAATGAGATCCCCTCAGACATCCCTGGCAGGAAAACCACTCCTGAGTGTGTTCAGCTTTAAAATTGTCGGATGTTTCTGACAGGCGAGTGCAGCTTAAAGTAAAAGCATTGATTCTCTGTTGCCTCGTAGACCAGATGGTACTGAGACACGGAGTCTCCCTCTCTCAGCTCCAATGTATTCAACATTCATTGTTTGCAGGATTAGTTCATGTACATTGAAGGTTTCAGGCTGGGGCTTTATCGTGTGGTCTTCTTTCGACACAGAGTGGGTGGAAGCTATTCCCAGCGAACAGGTGCCATCATGTGGCATCAGGTGTCCCTCAGAAAGGTTAGACAGAGAGGGGTGGATGGTTTGTCCTAGATATGCATTTAGTTGGATCAGAGCTGCTCTCAGAGGAGTTTGGTAGCCTGCGGTGCTGTAAATCTAGGGTGCAACCTGATTTGCTTTTGAAATCAGGTTAGTTTTGTGGGTGCTCGTGTCATGTTAAACAGGTCACACATCACTCACAAAACGATGAGAATTAGCATTGCATGTGAAGCGTACTTAATTAAAGCCCCACCTGTATCACAGACAGACATTTGAGTGTGTTCAGCGTTAATAAGGAGGATTTGGCCCCAAATACTCAAGTGCGCATTTACCTAGAAGGATCAGTTTTTCAGGATTGGTGTCAAACGTCTTTCTAAAGTTTGGTTTCCATGGCGACTGCAGCCTCTGGACATGAATCGCTGAATCTGCAGACAGGGACAGAGGATCCATTTATGCACCTAATTGACGAGCCACACTGTACATGTGATTAGTGGAAAATGAAAGAAACCGAATAGCTGTATGTGAGGTCTACCTCCATAATGCTAATCGGGTTCCTCTATCTGTCTGTTTAAAGAGCAAAGGAAAGCCTCATTGTGTCTAAAAAGCAACAAGCTTACTAACAAGGGCAGAAACAAACACACAACTGACCATCTGGCAGGAAGGACCTTTTTTAGCTGATTTACAACCTGTTGTCTTTTTCCTTTTCCTTCCTCTATTCAATTCATTAGGGTATACTGTTATTGAAATGTTCCTGTAGCACTTTTTAAGAATCATTTAAAATTGATTTATATTTCAGAGAAAACATTTTCTTTGCAAGTTTATTTTTGGATATTTCTATTTTGTGTGCACTGCGTGGTTTCCAGGGGCTTTAATCAGCGTTAATCAAATAAATAACATCAAGGGATCAATCAGTCAACTCAAGACTAGGGCAACGTGTAGCAGCAGATCCTATTTGATGAAAGCTGTCGCCTTTTTTGTCGTCGCAGATGTTATTTCTTATATCCGAAGACGAAAGTGGCAACCTTGTTTCATTCGAGTTTTATCCTGAGCAAGTTTTGTCCCTCTGTACTTGGGTTTGGTTTGGCAGCTCAATTAATGAAAAACAGAGTTAAATAGCTTGGTTAAAAAGCTTGCTTTCAGGAGGTAGGAAGAGCAGAAATCTTCAACAGAGGCAGTAGAAAGGAAGCAGTTTTCCCCGGTCAGAGATTCATCTGAGCAACGCCCTTTTGTTGCTGCAACAAAAACAATTAAAAGCTCATGTATGCCTCAGCATGAGCCCTGTGTTTAGCAGGGATGAGATTACTTATATTACTCTCTCTTGAGCTATTAAATGCTTGTCTGGTCTATTAACTCCATTTAGATGACAATCCATTGTCTTCTATTGGATTGTCTTTGCTGATTAATGTTTTATTATTGAGGTTTTAATTTGTACGTAAGGGGTTTGTTGCCTTTTTTGTTTTGTTTGTTTTTGCATTGATAGGCCAATTTATCTTTTCAACTATATCTGTCTGTGTTTTTGGCTTATATCGAAATCAATAGAAAATGACAGTCCAGTTAGCCAAATAGAGCAGCTTTAAGCCCCTGTCACACTGTCCCGGAATTGACACTCGACACACGATAAAGGAAATGTTCAAATTCGGCTCTGATCGTAGCAACATCGGGCCATTCGTGAGGGCATCTTAAGCCATCGTATGACCGCCGACGGAGTTTCTCAGGCTCCGGCAGCAACTTCGTGAGCGGCAACTTCGTGAGCGGCAACTTCGTGAGCGCATCTTGTCAAATCGTGTCATCTTCGTGTTATCATCGGTGCCATCGGGCATTCACCCTCACTCTGATCGGGGCGAATGCCCGATGTCACCGATGATAACAAGATGCCCTAACGATGGCCTTACGAAGGGCAAAATTGACACCCGAATTCAACACGAAAATTAACCTTCGCAAGGTCCTTCGGCAATTTTTTGGCATGCCAAAGATTTTGCCACCGCTCACGGAGTTGCTGCTGGTGTCGGTATGTGTTCCGGGCAGAGTCCTGCACGGGTCTGATTTTCAAGACCCGCTCCCGCCCCGCACCCGCGACGTGCAATACCGAACCCGCCCCGCTACCCGCACATATTACCAATTAGTTCCGCAACCCGACCCGACCCGTCGGCACAGGATCCGCAACCCGACCCGAACCCGCATATATGAGCAGTGAAAACGTGCAATTATTAACACACGCAGTTGCATATTTCTCTCAAAAAGCGTGGGATGTTGGTTATTTTCTCCATCTAGGAGGACACCAAAAGCCTCCCAGACGATGGATTTCGCTCTTGAGGAAGTGTTGGAAAATGCTGTATTCTCCGCTAGAGCTTCACCTCAGCCATTCAGAATGTGGCGCGCTCAGAAGCAGATTGATGCGCTGCAGAGGTTATGATTATGCACGTTCCCGCGGGGGAGAGGTCTGAGGATGTAAACATTAAACTAAATGATGATTATTTAAATATATTTATTATGCAACATCCGCGACCCGACCATCTTTGTTTTACCCAGAACCGAACCCGGAAAAAAGTGTTTGAAAAAATACCACCCGCGAATCACCTTTTTTGCGGGTCACCCGTCGGGTAACCGCGGGTACCCGACCCGATGCAGGACTCTGGTTCGGTTATGGCTAGAAAGGATCCGTCTTGTGTAAAACTCTCGCGAGAGTTTGGCTGAATGTCACATGGCTGAATGTTTACGTTTGGCAGGCAGCCAGCCTTTCAGTTACGATCGTTAACATCAGTGGGCCACAGCAACTGATGATGAGAAGCTAAACTATCTATTAATTATGTCAATTACAGGGAGTGTGATTGTTGAAATAGGGTGTTAGCGGTCTTGCTGGTGTTCAAAGAAGAATGACAACACTGTAGATCACAAACACTATGGTTTATTTTTTATTCACAGGCAAGTCAACGTTGTCGCAGTAAAAGTCCCAAGATAGCTCCTGGTGCAATAAAATGTTCCCTTGCAGTGTTTTACTATTATGTCTGATGTTTCTCTATTAATATTTCTGCTGAATTAATGTGTATGTTGCATCACGTTACTGCTGTAGATGTGTTTCTGAGCCGCTCCGATTTCAACGAGAGTTACAACGAGAACGTGACGTCATATTTACACTAGACGGATCCTTTCTAGCCATAACCTTTCTAGACATAACCGGGTCCGTCTCTTACCAATGACGTCACAACGTCGTGACGTGACGCACACCAATTTCCCCGCAGGCTAGGCAGTCAATAATATTCTAATTAGCTTCGGCTTGATGTGGAGATGTGATTTGATGTGTCGTTTGTCCCCCAACTCCTCTCCAAAGTTGAGATATGTAATAAAATACTCAGGGGAGTTTCCTGAATTTTCATGCCCAAAGCTAAGCACTAGGCCCTGAGTAAATTAAGAAGCTGATCTGGGGCACTTTTGTCCACTTTCCTTGTTGCTAGAAACTTAAGTCAGGCATCCCTGGAATTGTCTCAGAGAGTAGATGATCAGTGGGGCTTTGTTTTTACTGAAACATGATGTTTCGATGTATATTTCCATTGAAAATGCTAACCGCTAGCCGCAAAGCTAGCATCGCAGCCACTGCTCCGTTTTCAGAGACTTTGCACACGCGTTTCACAAACATTTTACATTGTTTTTGTTACTTTCGTTGCAGTGTCTTACATGTAATTTAGGTTATCTTCCTGTTTGAAGTTGTTGCTATGGAAACAACATGACGGAGAAAAAAGTAATATCTTCTACTAATAATAACGGACAAAGTAAAGAATGAAGTGTAGGCTATGTTTAAATGTTCGGAATTTGACCGTGTAGGATGGTCCTCTTGAGTTGCCGTACAGCCATTGCTCCGTTTTCATGTTTTTTTTACATGTTTTTCACAAACATTTTCAAACGCTAGGAGTAGGCATAGGAATACTTCAATTCGGTTCGTCATGATCTGTAGATGTGATTTGCCCCCGAGCACCCCTGGGTAAATTACCGTACAGCCAATCACAATGCGCACAATGCGTGACGTCATTGGTAAGAGACGGCCCCCGAACACATATGGTACTGCGTTCGGATAGTTTAAAAATCAGCTCCTAAATTCTAACCCTATCTCCTATTCCTTGACCTCTGAGTGAAACGTCACGGGGTTAAGGGATAGTGGATAGGAGAATTCAAAAGGACTTAGGAGAAGAGACTGCGGTACAAAGTTTAGAGAATCCGAATGCACTTTCACTATCCGACGTGTTTATGATGCGCTGCTGTGGGGAAACTATGGAAACTACAGTTTTCTATACAACGGACTACAACATGGATGTTTAATAAGAACGACGGACTACTGTAAACTCATCTAGAGACTCTGCACCGTGCTCTGATGCTGTTGCTTTACGCTTTATGAACAACAGAGAAACATATTCTTCATGACCAAAATTGGAATTGAAATAAAAAATTAAAGTGAAACTTATGCTCGTCACCCTCTCCCTCCGGTCCACATTAATACAAATGATCCCAATACGTATGATTGTATGAACTATGAAAATATCTTAAAATAAATACAAATGTATTTATTATAAACGTTAGTCTTTAACACCTATCACTGTGTATATCACCATTCAAACATCTTTTAAAAGTTGAACAAACCCCACACAGCTCAGTGAAATGTTGACTTTATTTGATCATTTCAGTAAAAACTAAAGTTCATATTTGTCTTTTTGATTATAATACTGATGAACGTTCAAAACAAAGCACTTTGGCAACTTACCACATACGTTTTAAAATGCTTAATAAGCACCGTAACTTTCATGATATAATTTCTCCGTCATATGTGAGTATGCCGATGATGACACCGGCGGTCATACGAAGGCTTAAGATGCCCTCACGAATGGCCCGATGTTGCTACGATCAGAGACAAATTTGAACATTTCCTTTACCGTGTGTCCATCTGGTTGTTAATAGCACAAAAAAATCATGTAAACATATTATGTAAATAACCCGTTTTGTGAAACTGAAAAGGATATAATATATTATTTTGAAGGCAAGTTGACAGGAAGTTGTTGTTACCATGGAAACAACATGAGAAAACTTAATATCTTCTACATATAAAGACGGAGAAAGAAAACTTAATATCTTCTACATATAAAGACGGAGAAAGTAAAGAACAAAGTCGGAAAAAAATATCAGTACAGTATCATAGTAGGCCTACTTTAACATAATTGTTTGTGTTACTTTAGTTGCAGTTGTCAACATTTACATTACTTAAATGTAATGTAAATGTTGCCTTTGTGTGTGGTTCGGGGCCATCTTCGTGCGAAATTCACAATTCAATATTCGTATGTCCATCGGGTGTACATTTCAGGACAGTGTGATAGGGGCTTTAACAAGAAGTAACAGTTTCTTGGTAAAACAACTCAAAATCATATCACTGTCCAGACAGTCAAATGGTGACAGGAACAGATGATTTGCATAAAGAAAAACATTAGGATAATGGAATCATCGCAATATGTAACATCAGACCCAGGATTCAGAGATTTGGGCCCGCAGTTTTAATCAGGGCTGAATACAACATTTTAATTGTTTTATTATTATGTTTATGGTTGTTATTTGTAGGGCTCTGTCCTAATATTTATTTTTGTTTTAAACTATGTTGAAAGATTAGTTTAATATAATTTTTTTATTTTGCTATGAAATTCTGAATGAAAGGCTGCGCACGAGACTGTTTTTTCGCTGGGTTGAGTCGTGTGGGTTTTTAAGTGAGATGCGGCACAGCAACCTGTCAGTTTACTCTTGCTAGGTTAGTTTGGCTATTATCATTTTTATTTATCTGCAACAATGGATATCAGGAAGTGGTTCATGAAAGGAATATGGCAACTCAATGCCAGATGCAGGCACATTAGAAGAAATCAGTTACGTTACCAACGAGCTAGCAAGCCAGCCAGGGACAAGGGAGGCTGGCAATCAATTATATTTTGAAGAGAAATTGACTCTCAAGCCGGCTCTCTCACAAACTCCGGCTCTGTGCGCAAGCAGACCGCTGCACACGCTATCTGCCTCGCTCAATCTCTCTCTCTCTCCCTTTCTCTCCATCGCTCAACCTCACTCCGCCCTATGTGCGCTCCTCAAGTTTGCCTGCGTGCTTGCCCAAGTTAGCACAGCGTTACAAATGTGCCACAAAACCAACCCGCCCCCCGTTGACAAATCTCGAGCGTCTAACAGCTCCCCCCCCTTTGACAATTCAGATTTCCCGGGAAATGTAAGTTTCGGGGTGGGCCCGCCCCCGCCCCCGCCCCCGCCCTGGTAAATCAAATGCCCTCCCAGAGACGTATGTCTGCCGCCGGGTCTATGTAACATTGCCATGAGAAACCATAGAGCGTTAACATGTAAAGCTTTTTAGATAACAGATAATGATTGAGTTATGTATATAAAACACATCAAATTAAATGATTGATTGTATTTGTGCAGTAATGTGGGTAGCCAGGTACCCTAACAACATTTGACAGTAGGCTACTTTTTAAATATGCAGCTCTTCATTACCATCATCGTAACTATATGTATTTACTTTTGGAGTGTGCTTTGGATACAAGTAAATAGTTGTTGTGATGACTAGAGTCACCATTTGCTTCTAAATAAACTAGTTTATTTGAGAGTAAAGGTTGAACTCAAAGTTATTAGTGCATGTTTATGAAATGGAAAACTTGCAAATGTGAGAGAGAAGGTTTGCAAGAATGTAAATGTCTTGGATAAACAAGTAACTCAGAAGGTGCTTCTATTCGGTGCTTGTGACTTTGTTTGTTGTTCGCTAACAAATTTGGGTCTTCAGCGGCACGACAGTCATTTGAATGGGTTTGTTTTTCTTGAAAACTAATCTGACTTGGAGAGACTTTTGGATAGTCCATTTCACTGCTATAGATGCACAATTGGTTGAGAATTGTTAGCAAATTAGCCCAAGGAAACCTCAGTTAGTAGTTAAAATTTCTGTTTGGTTTGCTTCAGTGTCGTAAGATAATGGATAGTGTTGTAAAAGGATAATACGTAAATATATAGATTTGTTAAAAGACCTTAATAAAAAAGGGTTGCTAGGTTATGATCCTCTGGCAAGACACTTGACACTGTTTTCAAGACCCAGTAATGGACCACTTAACTGTTGTAGCGGCTGTCTTCATCAGGAAGTATGAAAAACCCACAAATACTTTTGATAAAGCATTTGTAATATTATTAACTATGAATACAATCTATCAGTTACAATTTATAAACACTGCAAAGGATATAATAAGAGTGGTACCATTGTGTAATTCCCTTTTATAGCATCTGTAGGTCTAGAATGATCAATTAATGTGTCCCCTATAATAGATTGTTTTGATCTAGCTGCCATCTGTTATCTTTTTAATTTGTAGCAAGCAAATTAGTGGTCGCTGTACTGAGGTTACTGTGAGAACAGCGTGTGAGCAGCTGCTGTTTCTGTTTTGACCATTTGAGAAGTCAAACAATTATTATCTCCCATCTATGAATCCTCCAGAGAAGAGAGGGGTTTTTTGGACACTAGGCAACAAGCACAGGGTTGGACAGGTGTGACACCAAGCCTCAGAATTGGGTGAGGTGTAAACTGGATTATTCATGAGCCCAAAACCATCTCCATCAGACTGAAAGCTATAAACTCTCCCATTTAGCAGAATCATTGCAAATCAAGCTATTTGTAGTTTTGGAAATGGTTAATTTTAGGACATGTGTGTTATTGTTGACTGAAAAATATAAGCTTGTTCTCTAAACAACTACTTTATTGTTCCTGAGCAACTCAGTAGGGAGTCGTCTTACTACAGTCCTGAAACTTGACACAAGTCAGGGGGGCCCATAATGACAGAAACGTGACGACTGTATCTAATATCAGTTACATTATTGCCACACAAACACACATAAATATGCTTTTACTAGTTTTCACAGAGCAACTAAATACGTACACACCTCTCACCTCTCTTCACAGTGTATGATCAGTGACTGTGTCATTGCACCACTTGCTTTCACACAAAGAAAGGCCCCAAGGAGAAGGGTGTCCATGTGGGCAGGGAGTAGAGCGTTATATGTGTGTGTGTGACATTGTCCCCTGCAACACTGGCGGCCGTCTGAATAATTCATAAAGCCAATCAATGATTAAAGGTCTACTGGGTGTCACTCCTAAAACCAAACGAGAGGTCACTGTATGTTATTCAGGTATATAGGGATAGAATGTTTTAGTAAACTGACAAGATGTAGTAAAGGAGAATGGAAGTGAAACTGTACTAAAACATAATTAAACTAAGATCTTTATTTTTTCTATTACTAAAAGTCAATTTAACTTCAAAGAAAGTGTCATCGAATAGACACAAAAATCCACTTTTTAAAATGTCATTTGATGTAACATGATAGTGACTTACCTACATCATGAAAGCTTAAAGTGCACGATTGCTTTCATGGCTAACATCCTGTGTCTAATGGATCTTCACAGGAAAAAAAGAATAACACTGGCACACAGGAAGTCATGCTTATGATGTCAATGGAAACAGCAACTCTGGCTTATACAGAAATTCAGATTGGACTTGACACAATGGATAAACAGACAAAGCAAAGCACTGTAAACTCTATGACTGATGGGAAGTGCTTTATGGTAATGTTGCCACAATGTGGCAAAGAGATGTTTTACTTCCTGTATTGGATCATAATCATTAAAAGAGAGGAAAGGAGCACTTATCTCTGTAGAAATGACTCAGCAGTCCAGTATTAGTAAGTATTACTGTACATACTACATTCTGCTAGACTCATAAGCCAAATTCTAACGACTTTTAGGGAGACACTTGAACGTTTTCTGCGTAACAGGGCGTCACTGTTAAAAATGTATCAAGTTTGGAGATTGGCTCTCTCTGTGGAATGAAAGCAAAGGGTCATGTGATTCATGTTTTGAATGATTTGGTAACATTTTGTGTTTGAACTCCTATTAGTTCAAAGTCTATATACTGTTACTGGGTTATACTGTATTTGAATTTGGTCACAAACAGTGGTTGCTTTAATGTGTCGACAGTAAATCCATAGCAGTAAGATTGCTATACAACAACTGACTTTCTTCATTGAGACCTCCATGCTGATGACACAGCTATCTACTGGCAAAATAACTGTAGTTTTTTATAGAGCTTTATTAGTCTTAAATTAAGCTTTACATTAAATGCATGAAAGTATACAGGGATAGAACAAATATAGTTGGCACATAGCCAATGTTATCCAACACACTAAAAGAGGAAAATACCATACTAAACTACTGCCTTTTTAATTACATTATGTTATGTTATTTTTTCACTGAACCATGGACACCTTTTTATAGCAATCCAATGACAAAACTGCTTGTAATGACTTTAAAGACTGCAGTGTAGTGTGAAGGTGTTCATTACCCACCTCCCTTTTATCATAAGGGCTCAAAGACCACCATCAAATGTCAGTTCAAAGCAAGACAATTTCTTAACAAACATGCTGTAGTTGTCCATTTCCAGACCATTTGAAATGTAATTAAATCAATTCTAGTGGGCTCTGCATGCATAGGGCTGAACAAAGAAGCCTTTACTTCTGTTTTTAGAGTGTCACAATGCAGCCACCTACACACTTAAGCCCTTAGATGTCATGTTCATTTACAGACAAATGATTGTGTTATCAGCAATGCCAATTGCATTTGTCAATCCATGTTGTACCAAAGAGTGATTTGGCAAACACTTTATAACTATGACACAATAGTATGAAGGGTTTTAGTGAAGTAATTCCACCAAAAGATTTGATAGCGGGTTTATTTTTGTATTGATTTCGAGTCCACCACATACACCTGATGTAAAAGGCATCATACGAGAAACATCATTTCACGTCATTATCTACAGTGGGACTTTCCAAACATCTGATAAAGCAAATTACATGATGAATGCTTAATAATGTTGCATGGGCTTTTTGAATTGGTGATGATGAATGTTTCAGTTAGTATTCTTTTTGTCATGTTTTTTCAAACTTAAAATCAAGTAAATTATTATCATATAGAAGTGAAATACTCCCACTTTAGCAAAACTCTTCTTCAACAGCGTTTTATAGGAGAAGAAAAGCCTTAGTCATTTTTGAGAGCCCACGTCTATAGGGTCCCTGCAGACCAGACTGGTGGACAGTAAATGGATAGATCCGGAAAGAGGATGTTAAAAGGGAGCGGAGATGAGGGAACAGCGCTGTTCGGGTAGAGAGAGGATTGAGAGACAATAGGATGAGTTAATGAGACATGAGGCTGGCTTTACTGGTGCTGATGCATTTCCGAGCTGCACGCTACTCACTCTGCCATCACTGTGATCATCCACACATGCATACAGTAGTGCTTTTGTAGTTTTGCTTCCCGTTGGTCGGGTTTTAATACTTGCAATTGAGTGCTTTCCAGAAAATAACCAATAAAAGAAAGCAGATCAATGCACCGTGAAGGTAGGAAATGGAAGAAGTACTGCACAATACGCATTCCTCTTTATTACCCTACCTAAGATATTCTACTTTAATGCTGGCAAATTACTATATCAAATGATTTGTTCCCAAGAGCATGACTTCCTATTAAGCTAAACTCTTTCATTTATGTGTATTTAAAATAAACATGTACATATTCATCTCTTTACTATTAGTTTTTGTCTATACACTGTATATATGTTTTCCTTGCTTTGGAGCTGTTAGAGAGTTGAACAAAGACAGTTTTAAGTAATAGCAACAAAGCTTTAGTTGTTCACCTCATCAAATATGTTATTGTTACCCCTCAGGGAATCTTAAGGATTACATTTTTTCTTCCAGTCATTGAAAGATTTAAATAATGATAATGAAATAACAGGTTCCTGCATGCTAACAGCTTACATCGCTTCTGTCTTCCTGGTAGAGACAGGGGAAGAATCGTTCTCTAAATGTTGTATGCAGGCTTGTTTAGACCTTGTAAATAACTAGAATACCATAGAGCCTGTACTGTTTCATATCCAGTTAGAGTCACTCTGACACTTATCCCGTGGAAATCAAAGGGGGATCAGAGAAAACTGAGTCCATCTTTGGCCTTAAGTTCAGGCAGTTGCCCATCTAGACATGCTGGCATTTAAGAAATTATGAATACAACATCACCAAACCCTAAAGATCCAGTCAAAAGTAGAATATTGGCTTTAGTGCTGCTTTCCCTGAACAGATAAACCAATACAGATATCAAAGAAACAAAGTAAAGTTGTCGTCATTTTTCATTATTTATTGTACATTGTCATTTCTTCCGTTATCATATCCAAACTAATAAACAGTACAACATTTCCATGTATACAAAATATAAACTATAAGGGAGAAATATAAATCTAACATCAACCCTTCCCATATGGTTATACAGACATTCAATTCCTGGGTCTAACCCATGGATGAAGGGGGTAAAGGTGTCAATCAAACCCTCATTGTAAAAGACCACGCATCTTTAAAAATCACAAGGCAGAACTGACACAAGTCTTGTGGCAACTTATTTGCTACATACATCTCTTTGACATTTCTAATAAAAAGACCCAAGAGCCAAATTATGAAAGAGCCCAACTAAAAATCCGACCCACCATTTTGTTTTTAATCGCCTATGTGCCAAACTTCACTAAACGAACACCTTTCTGATTGCGCGGTGGATTTAAAGCCACAGAAAGAACCTCTGTACACTCAAGTGGTCCGCATTTTAATCAAGACATGTGACATGACAACCGCAGCCCTGAGCATCTCCATAATGTGATGGCGTGACTATGGAAACAAAAGCCAAAAGGGAAGCTGGGTGAGCGGCCATTCATTTCAATTCCATGCAAGGGGCTGACGATCTCCAGGTTAAACCCTCTTTTATTGAAAGAAATGTCTTGAATTATACATAATATTATCATTACTTAAGGAGGACAAAGAAGGTTGTGGTGTGTCCATCCATGTTAGTCTTGTGGTGTCTGTGTAGTGCGGCGAAGGCGAGAAGAGGGAGGTTGGACTGGGAGGTGCAGAGGCAGAAAAGAGGGGGCTTTGGGGTTGGGGGTCCAGGGGCTTCAACAGTAGCGCTGCAGGAGAGAGGCTGCCATGGTGACGGGGATCAGAAAGGAGAAGGTGCCTGCGTGCAGCGAGATGCCTGCTCCGGTGGTGTCTGTGGTGTTGGCCGAACTGCTGTTGGTGTCTGTGGCCATGGTGGTGGTGTTAGGGTTGGAGTTGGTGGAGGTCGTTGGTATTGGGTCTGTGTTGTTGTCTGCCGCCTGTTGTAATAATAATAAGAGGAGGGGTAGGGTTGAGGGTTTAAAACTTGACAAACTGTACTGCAACAAAGCCTCTTTTTTTGTGCTGAGCTGAGATGTCATACAATGGATTCCACTGATGATAAACATCTGATGCTTTACATAGAAAGCAAATTGCCTGATAAATTTGAACAGAAAGAAGAGGAAAATGCTCTTACGATGAATGCTTTACATAGAATGCAAATTGCCTGGTACATTCGAACAGAACGAAGAAGGAAATACCGTTAAGATTAATGCTTTACATAGATGGCAGATTCCCTGATACAGTTTACAGGAAGCTATTATCTGGAGTAAAACTCATTAATGCATACTGAGATCTTGCACACAAAATTAAATCCAAAACAGTGTTCAATTAAAATGTCAATCAACCTTTACCAAGTTTCAAATTGTTTCCACAGTTGTTTTTGATTACTCATCTTACAAATAATAGGGTTTGTGCTTTACAACAAGAAAAACAAAAAAGGGACCTAAGTTACTGCTCGTGCGTATCAGGTTGCGTTTGGCACACACCGAAAAGAAACTTTAGATTCTCACCCCTCCTTTGCACAGCAAGACAATACACTGCACCTGAATCATTAATTCACCCGAGTGTACTCGGAGGTAAAGACAGGCTAAATGTGAAAAAGAGAATTATGGCAGAGAATAAAATGTAATTAAAGACATAAACCAATTTAAAAATCGACTGATTCAGGGTCATGTTAATTTCCCAGGAGAATGTAGACTGTCTAGCCTGATGTAATCCAACCCATCACACCGACTATTAGCGTCTAAACTCCATCTAAAAACATAATTAAAGTCAAATAACCCATCGGCACACGGTCATTTCCATCCGTAAAAAATAAAGATCACATCCAAATGAATGTCAACCTTTTCCGATTAAATAAAAATGTAATTGGAAGCGTATAAATACACAAAAGATATATCAGCATACCTGTGTTGATAAACATATGGCGAACACAATCACTCCAAGCTGAACGATCGTCATTTTGGACATTTTCTCGCCTTTTTTGTTTTGTTGTTGCAGTAATTTGACCAGATGGAGGAGACTGCCCACAGACGCTGCTTCTCTCTAATGTAGTCGCAGCATCAGACGGAGCTTTTTATATCAGCTACAGGTCTGTGACGTAGCCGATAGGACCCTTGCACAATCGCGGACATGATTGAAGAAAGAATTTACATTTAATATATGTAAATAATAATGGTTTTGATTCTTGCACAGGATTCCTAATTGTGCACACGATGACACACGTCATGCTAATTGTATTCAGTAGTGGGATTTTATAAAACATTAAAGAAGTCAGCTGAGCGCGCATGCTCCATCCAAGCCCCAAACGGTCCTCTTTCTTTCCAAATGATAAAATGCCTTGCTCTGTGGAGAAAAACACTTTCACCAACGTAGTAAAGCCGGACGTACCATCTTTATTCACCTGCACACTGCTCCCACCGTTATGCTGCCATGGTGATACTGATTCAGACCGTTAGATTTCTGATGTCAATACCTATTTCCACTGATATAACTCAGAATTATGTAACTTCTATTAAAAATAAAGGGACATAGATCTGAGGGAAAATAAAAAATCTAAAATGTAAAAGTTATCACTACCTGTTGAGCTCTCGTGCCAGGCCATAGCTACATGCATTTGGCCACAGCGACACCTAGTGTTCAGCACAGGATTCAACTGTAACTTTGTAATTAGTTTGAAGTAGTCCTTGTTATTAATGTTATTTAATATTAGCTAGTTTCTACAGAGTGCTTTAGTATATCAGGTTGCACCGTTAAAATTGTTGAAATGTCTCTTTTTTTCTCTGTGAATGGACAGACCATGCAAGAAAAGCAGTGGTGGAAAGTACATTTACTCAAGTACTGTACGTAACAACAATTTTGAACTTTACTAAAGTATTTTCATAAAATGTTCCTTTAAACTTCTGTAAATCTACTTTTGCTCCACTATATGTTTAGTTACATGTTTAGCTACTTTTCAGAACCATTAACATAATGCAGCTCTAAATAATAAACTAGTGGACTTAATATTGAAGGTAAAAAAAAGTACAATTATCCATCATACTGTTGAACAAAAAGTAAATCATTTTTTTGTATCAGAACTTATGAGTAAAATGCAACATGATACAACACTATTAACTAATAATGTCATATAATAATAAATCACACATGGAGGCATTTTTTCTGCAGAATTACTGCTTTTACTTTTTATACTTTAAGTACATTTTGCTGACTTTTGTACTTTTTCTGAAGAAAGATTCTGAATGAAAGACTTTTACTTGAAATAAAGTATGCTGTCATTAATGTATTGTTACTTTAACTCAAGTAAAGAATCTGAATACTTCTTCCCTCCAAAAAAGTGAATGCCAATCAAATTTAGTGAAAAAGTAAAGCAATAACTTTAACTAAGAAAAAAGTGTATCCAAACATAATAAATTATTATAACACTCGTGAAAAGTAAACAGCTTATCACCTTAATCAGGAGCTACAGAGGAACATCTTTATAAGCTGATTAATGAGCAACTTATTCCTTTGTATGATAAGAAGTGTGCGTGTTTGCTGATCTTTTTATCATAACGGGTAAAACAAAGTTAAATTCGTTGTAAATGCTACAGCTCAGTGTATTTTGTCACTGATCCAGAAACACAAATGCCCATAATCAGGAATGCATTTGCATGTAATTTGATGCAGGGAAAACACCATGGCTATATTCATCTGCACAACTATTCAAAACTAGTAGGTGGACATCGCCCTCTACAGGAGGAAACACATTACTGTAAGCCAAAGCAGATCACACTATATATCTTTATTCTGTGAAGACCAGTATAACATTGTCAATCATCTTCTAAATGGACAGGATAATCGTATAGTTATGTATTCATGGGAAATAATGCAAGTATTGCTACTCAAGTGGCCACTTTTTATGACTCGGTCCAGATGTTGGGGAGTGTAACTTTGGACGTATAGTGTTCTCATTTGTGTGTTTCTTGAGGAACAGTGAGAAGGAACAGTGAGACGGTTTTATCCTTGCCTTCACCCCCCAGAGGAACCTAAAGGGACAGCGCTCCCTGCAGAGGCACCAGATGTGCGCTGTTATTGAGAGCCGGAGAGAGGGGCCTTTTGTAAGGCATCAGATAAGCCCTGTTCCCAAAGCTGGGCCCGGATCGGGTATCATCAGCGGGTGTACGAGGGGGCGAAACCAAAGCCCTGCGCTGGATCGGGTTTCTGTTTACACGAGCCGTGGTCGCTCCTCCAACCAGAGAGGAGAGAGGTTCTGAAACAGGCCTCACGTCCCGCCTGTCTGTCTACCTGTCTGTCTCTCTGCATGGGGTTTAGCCACCAAGTGAAAGTTCTGCGAAGGAAACACATTAAAGAATGCAGTACACATTGACTTTAATCAAATGTATTATGTCAACAGACTATGCATAATTGTATTAGGTTAGTTGAAAGCAATAATTAAGTTGAACCTAATATCTTATCAAATATTAAAGTCACATTTCATTTTTTTCAGTGTAGTGAAAGCCCAGTTTGCCTATTACTTGGCAATGTCATAACGAACTGTATGGGCTAATTCTTCATGAGTATGAAACCGATGCAAGTTCAAGTGGAGACACTTCAATGAAAATGCAAAAAAAAAGATTATAACATATTATTTATTTCCAACATGAAATACCATGTGGATGAATGCAACTCGCCCCTCTCCATGTCTTCCTTACTGGACCTAGAAACATGATATAAGCGTAATAAACTATAGCCTAACCGTCCATTAGAATGTAAATCCAACCTGTGGTAGTTTTCCAAAAGCAAAGGTTGCCCTGGAGCCAAACGTGCACATTACAGGTGGATTTTTTGTATGCAGTGCACACAAATACACAAACAATGTCACACAAGGAATCACTGATCAAACAGATCCCATTTGAGAAAATCCCCTTACATTCTGTCATGGTATCGTTTAACTCACAGCGTTCTTTTCATCTCTTTATTTTAAGACGAGTTTACAGACAGTGTTTGTACTGTGTCCCCTCAGATAAAACACAGTCTTCGCATTCCTTATGAAATGTATCTGTTGAGATTTGGGAGGGGTGGGCGCCAGGTGTTGGGTTACATCAAATCACAGGGCCCTCCCTTCCCTATCCGGAGAGGGCAGTGTCAAGTTTAATAGAGAGAGAGAGAGAGAGCAGGAGTTATACCGGAAGCTAGGTAACTTTGATTTCACAATAAAAGCCTAAAGGATCACTTTATTAAGACAATACAAAAAGCATATCTATAGCCTTTTATTTTGAACATATATTTACTCAAGGCAATATGTTAGACCTGATACAGAGAACAGAGACAATTAAGTATTATTACATGAACAGTTTTATGGTTAAGATGGTATTTTGTCAATGATTTGTTTGATTTTAATGTGAGTTTGACTTGTGATGTTTGGTTTGATTAAACCAAGAGAGCTTTCATAGTCAGGTTTGACTATTAATTGTGGCACACATGCTGTTAATATTCAAAATGACTTCAATTGGGATTATTATTTGAAATACAAAAGAAATTATCAGCATCAGCGACGTTTTAGTTTCCTAAAGTTTACGTTTTTCATACATGTTGGTCATTAATCATTTTGGTAATTTTGAGTTTTCTTTTTATTCATACCGAGATCAACTGTTTAAAGTTTAATTGTTGATCATAACCTTGGTTGTCCTTAGAAAACACATTATGTCAGGTTGAAGTTCACAATTTAGTTTGAAAGTCTCAACCGGAAGCCTTATCTTTGTTACCTGCAGGTGTTTGTCAGCGTTGCAGAAGAGAGAGTGCTGATTGTTCTGCTGCGGAGCCTCCAGCCCGGAGCGCACGCATGTTCAGTCCACTCCAATGGTGTGAAGCCCAGATGAGGGACTCAGACGTCCGGGAATGACAGCCGCTGTCACCGGGAGTGACAGCTTTCACTATAAGCTTCTCCTCTAAAAACCTCCAGCTGACAACCAACACTGATCCGGTTCGGATCCTGCCAGACAAGGACTATGCCAGAGATGGAGAAAGGGAGACCACCGGAAAATAAACGCAGCAGGAAACCTGCGCACCCCGTGAAAAGGGAAATCAACCAGGAGATGAAGGTGGGAGTGAGTTTGTTTCCAACTTCTATATTTATATCAACAGAGTCGTGTTGACCCAGCCAAAACTTTTTGTATACGCGCAAAATCACTTTCCACTCAGAGAGGAGAATGAACTGCGCAAAACTCAATCCTGGAAAAAGTTAAACTTTGTTTGTTTTCAGTGAATGCTCTCCTTGTGTCTTTTATGTAAGCAATAGGTTATGAATATACTTTTGTGGCACATTTAGAAAAACAACTTTTAAAATGTGATCCCCTTTGGAAGACAGAACCTTATTAAACTTTTCTTATAGATGTAAACTCGAAATGTCTAACACAGAGACACAGGAAGTTTTGATTATAGAGTTTCGCAGTCATTATGAGTGGACTGGTCTTGGGACGCCATGTCAGGCCAGCTGTGGCCGGACGCGCTCACCGTAATGTCCAGCGGAGATCCAGATGTGCGTCACTTCTTCCCCGCTCTTTCAGTGCGCACACTTGCTGTAGCCTACCACAGAGTCTTTCCCTTGTGCTCACCAAAAGAGAGAGTGAATTTATTTCCTACAAATAATCAATGTCATACAACGGAAAACACTTAAGCACAATAAAAAAGTTTTAAATTGTGTTAATTTCACACCAGAATAACTTGCCTATGCAGAGATCATGTTCATTGGGGCATATCCTTTAAGAATGCCTCCTCTGTCTATTTCTTTAAAGGACAGTCACAGTTAAATCACAGTAACAGACTTTGATTCCCTCCCACCATTATGAGCCCATTACTGCATGGAAACTAATCCATGGATTGTCTGCTTTGTTTGGGTTTGGACACTGAGTATTTGAGAGTGTTGACGGTGGTTGTAAGTGATATCTGAAGCTCCTTCAAGCAAGAGCTCAGAAATCAAAAAAGACAAGCAACTCTTTTGGGGCGAAGGAAGGAGATTTTGGCCTTTTCGTGAGAGAGGAAATGTGCTCTTAATGTGTAAGTGGTTTGGATTGTAGCATTTGATATCCAGGGGAGGTGTAGAGTTACAAATTAACTAATTTTAATCAAAACATGTGAAACGCTATCCCCTCTTGATGTGAGCCTGCTGGGCTGAATCTCAGGGTCGGCCCCAGTTTGTTGCCTTTGGCTGCAACTCTCTCTGTGGTTCGGGATATGGCTTGTCACTCTCACAAAGCAGATGTTTGTCTGAACTGCCAAAAAGAAACAAAAACAATATTGTGGGAAGTGGACTGGTGGGGGGAAAACAAGAAAACAGAGAGACTAAATGAAACTGAGCTGTTTGAATAAAGAAGAGGATACCCAAATTAGATGTGATGGGACAAAGTAAAATCATAAAGATGTGCACCTTTTTTAAAAAGAGTCAAAGGGGGAGGATAAGGGGGAGAGAAAGAGACAGACAGGAAGGCAGTCTCACTGATTTCTAGCTCAGCTGAGGTCCAGCCTTGTGTTGTCTCTGTAATACATCTGTTTCAACACCACATTCGGACCTACTCCCTCCACGTCAGACCCGAGCGCAGCACCAGACACCGGATACTTAACTTTAATCATCGTTAGGCATATTTAGCTGGATATGATACCATTGCTTGCACTCACCCACACACTCTCCCAGACACACACACACACAGCAGAAAGCGAGCAAGCAAGGGAGAGATCCATTTCTTTGAGGCCCTAGAGCAGAGCAGAGGTCGGAGTGAGGAAAGCAGGGGAAAGAATGTGCAGTCAGTACTACAGCACTACAACACCACCACAGCAGACTGGCTCTGCTGGAAAAGGTTGAAACCTGAGAGGCAGAGCTGTGTCGGGTGTCAGGGCTGGAAGGTGCTGGAGTGGATGGTGAAGATGGGAGGTAAAGGGGGGCAGAGAAAAGGAAGAGAGGCAAGGGGAGGGACATGGAAAGCAGAGGAATAGAGTGAGAGTGGTGGACACTGGAGAGAGAAGAAGAGAGAGGAAGAGAGAGGAGTGGGGCATTTCCGAGAACCGTGGGACCTCGCTGTGGTGTAGGGTGTCCCGCTCTGATTTCTGCCCGTTCCGGATCAGGTTTCTCCTCCAATCCGGTTCGCCCAAAGCCACAGAGAGAGGTGGGTGGATAAAGAGAGAGACCTTTGTGTTTTCTGTTTTTTTTATTTTCATCTGGACGTAATAAAAAAATAAAAAAGGGACCACACATCCCATCTGCGGGGAACAGTTTTCTTTTCTCTCTCTTTTTTCCAATTAAGAGAGATAAACAAAGGATGATTCATAGATTTCACACTGGTGTTAGGTTTTAAACCTTTCCGTCTCAGATTTAGCAAGAGTAAACAACTTGAATACATCATGGAAAAAGCGTCATACTGTACTCCACTGTGCCCATATTCATTTCCCCAAATGGGCTGGGGCTGAGAAAGAATCCCTTGCATTGATTCTGAGAAGGAAGGTCTGATTATGTTTAACATAGGATAAAAAGTTCCACTAACAACCCTAAGACGTACGGTCACAATTTCCCACTTGCAGGCAGACTATGGCTCAGTTACCGTATCCCTTTACATAGAGAATTAATCAGTGATTTATTTCCCTCTTTTTCTCATGTAGACGTTTGCAGAAAGCACCATGAACGAGCTCCTGGGATGGTACGGCTATGACAAGGTGGACCTCAGAGACTCGGAGGCCAACGAGATCAGAAACTACAGAGAGAGGCGTCAGCATGTGTCTGTGCTAAAAGGTGAGGGGAGGTGTCAAGAGTTCACTGTTCACTGAGTTCAAGAGTCTTCTTGAATTTACACTGACAGGTTCTGCAGGTTTCTGTGCAGACATTGAGTCACTGTTCAAATTAGCCAGACGTACTCTGCTGTAGTTGCAACTTCTCAAGTTTCATTCACTCAGATGCATCTATTGTTTCTCAACACCACTGTTCTAGAAAGTCAGTGTAGGTCATTGTTATTTGCAAAGAAGACGTTACAGTTTCATGTTAGCCATACCGTGGATGTATGCTATTGTATTACATGACAAATATACAGCTTTATAGTGTGCTTTTGTCTTTCAGAGAACTCAGTGCCAAAATCCAAGAGCGTGGACACCAAAGTCAGTCACTCGGTACTCGCCATGAAGAGCGGAGAGAGAGAGTCCTCCAGTGTCCCCTCCTCTTCATCCTCCTCTTCCTCAACATGCTCGTCCCTCAACACTTCCAACGAGCACAAGAGTGCCCCTGTCATTGTCCCCCTCATAAAGCCATCAGCAGGTAGTGCTACTCGACTACACACCAAGTGATGTAAATTAGCTCATGGCATGGCTGTAGCTCTCAGACTTACACATGCACATATGATTGTCAATTTGAAGCAAGTCTATATTTGAAATCAAGAGTTTATGATGGGCAATGTGGATGGGGCATATATTGGTTTCAGCATTTTTTTCTCATGACATTCCCAAAAGATCTTTAGAGAAATTGTAATACTGGTTAATACAATATGTCCTTTTGCTCCAAGAATCTTTTTTTGCTTTTAAACTAAAAACGAGTTGCAGCTCATGAGGAATCGGCTTAGTTCGTCTGAACAAGTTAAATCGGCTTAATATTATAATTTGATATGGACCTATGTGTCTGAAAAACATTACACTTTCTGATGTTTTGACAGCGTGCACAAGCCTAGAATTAAATAATGATAAAAATAGACATGGGTTGACTTCCAAATGCATCTGTGTTATCAGGGTGAACGGGGTAGTAATGGTAACCCAGTGATTGTCACGCTGCACTGCACATATCATTGAAGTTATATAATAAGGGCTACAGTTCTTACATTGTACACTCAATGTTCAATCTTGGACCCATCATTGTTTATTTTAAAACATTTCAAATTGTGTCGGGGTTCGTACCCCTATGGATCTCATAAAGTGGTGGTGCAGATATTGAGAAATAACAGGGGGTGCAGCCCTATCTCTGGCTTCCCTGATATAATATTTAAGTACTCCTTAAATTATTTAATTGTCGGAAATATCTCACTTGACGTTTTGGTGGCCCTCCAGCTGTGGGCCAGTGTACAATAATACTTTTAACATACTGACATTAAGATAAAGACTTTTTTAATATGGCCACAGTAAAAATGATCTTCAACAACAACAGTCTTACACTTGCATCCCTAACTCTGGCTTTACAACTGAAACAGAGATGAGGACTGTTTAAGCAAAGCGCAATAGTAAAACTTTTGCAAAATGCAATCATAAACTGACGTGACTTTATTTCTGTTTCCCCTGCAGTTGAAGATGTACAGAATGTGCAGATAGTGTGTGTTTGGTGCCAGAAGGAAGGAGTAAAGCGCTACTCTCTATGCATGGGTTCAGAGCTCAAAAGCTTCTGCAGTGAGAAGTGTTTTGCCGCCTGCAGGCGCGCTTACTTCAAACGCAATAAGGTCAGTAGCAAACCACAATGTATTCTTCACTAATAAGTTTCACTTTTAGGGCAGGCTTCTAGCTTGTTGGTGAGATTTTGGAAATATTTGTATTTATGGCATGATTATCTGTAGATTTATGTTTAGATTTTTCAAATGATATGGTCCAAGTTTTTGCCAGCTATGTTACTCTATACACAGCAGACCCAGGTATCAAGTGGTTTCTGGCAGGTTAAAACACCTTCAGAAACAGAAACGTCTGATCTTGTGAGGTCATTACTTTTAAAAGAGAGGATCTCTGAGAACACACTTTCTAGATGGACGACCCAGTATAGGAATGGAGCGAGGGAGGTCAAAGTTTGTAGAGGACACTTAGTATCAGTTTCGCGTTAATGGAGGAGGGGCCAGCCATTAAGTGGCCCTGGGCAGGAAAGTATGGAGAACCGCTCTGTTGCACATTGCCATGATTTTTCACCTTCCATTACGACATGGATATACCCTCTTTAGAAGTGCGGTGTGACAAGCAGCTATATCGCCTTTCACCTTCACTGTTGGTTAAACTGTGATAGGTTTATTCACAGAGACAATAAGGAGGGCTGAACAGACTATCTGTGAAACAAGCCCTCTAGTTTTTCGGAGGCCGGGAGGAAAACATTGCCGTTGGCTTGTCGCTGCTTGTCTAAGAGGAAGGCCAGGAGGCCTGGGGCGAGGTGTCCACTTTCAGTGCATACCTTACCTTCAGCTGCCTCATGTTTCGTAACTCAACACGACTCAATGGGTCACAGAAATGGGGGAGCACTCAGATCCACAGCAGATCAGCTTTCATGAATCAAGAGGAATTTCCTATATTAATACTGGCAAGGCCATTAATAATATGTCAATACATCACCTACATTATCTCCCTACTCCTTTGTAGACTTGTATCTGTTTCACAACACAGTGGTTTCCCTTTGTTGTTTTGACCTTTAGGGCTGGGTGTCATGTATGAAGTTCAAACCGTTTTTAACCTTTTTTTCTGCATTAATGACCGCAGAATGATTTCACTGTAGCACTTTCAATTGAGGCAACCGCAGCTACTTCCTCATAAATTGGAGAATAAATCCATCAAAGGAGGGGGGTTTTTACCTCAGGGTTGTCAAACTGCTTCACATTGGTTTATGTCATGAGTGTCATATTGTGGTTTTCCCCTGTCAGGCCAGAGATGAAGACCTCCACGGTGAAAGATCCCCTCAGCACCCCCATACAGAGGACTCGCCCAGACTGGTGTTGAAGATAAACAGCAGTGTCAGAGTAAGAGGACACTATCAATGCAATCTTTTGTTTTACAATGTGAAGTGTTATTATCTTTTTATGATTGTATATTCCAGATATTGTTTTCTTCTAACCTTAAGACATTGAGAGAAAGTCAGCCTACTATTACTGTGTATTTGTAAACATTTCTTAAAGTTTTCAGACTGAATTTATAACTGAATTGACCCTCCACAGTCTCTCTCCCCTGTACCGCAGGTATGCGATTGGTGCAAGCATGTTCGTCACACTAAAGAATACTTGGACTTCGGATCTGGAGAAGAACGACTCCAGTTCTGCAGCACTAAGTGTCTGAATCAGTACAAGATGGACGTTTTTTACCGAGAAGCCCGTGCAGCTCTCACCAGCTCCAGCCCAAACAGAACCAGCCAGGAGGGGAGGGCGGACACCATTGGGGCCGGGCAAAAACTACTCACTCCTGAGTCTTGGAGCAGCATCAGCAGCGCAGGGGATCCCCGTCATAGAAACCTTTCTCCCAGAGGGCCGACGGCAATCCATGGATCAGCAGAATCCATGTCCCCCTCAGAAGCATCCTTTTCTAATTCAAAGGTTCCTGTCTCTGGACTGAAGAACCTGGAGAGACCTATCCTGTCTGCTCCCCCTGCCGTGGATATGTCCCCCCGCCCTGCTAACCTTCATCCTGCACATCATCCTCGTCCTCCTTTGGAACACCAGCCTTTACCACATATCCCCATGCCCTTCATCAGACCTCCTCTTCATGCCCAGGGCCTGAAAAGCCCCCTTGGCAACCCTTCCAGGCACCCAGGCCCACCTTCAAGCCCCATCTACAGACCTCCTCACTCTCCTCACATGCAGCCCCCGAACTCTTCCATGAATCCACCTATGATGCATCCCTTCCCAGGCGCCTACTTCCCTGGCTTGCACTCCCCTCCTCTGAACATGATGCAAAGAGGTCCAGTCCCAATGCATCACATGATGAACTATGGTATTCCTTCCTTTAGCCCTCTTCTGCCCCACCCCACTATCCTGGTGCCTTATCCAATTATTGTCCCCCTACCTATCCCCATACCCATTCCTATCCCTTTTCCTTACCCTGCTAAGGCAAACGTAGAAACGCCAAGTCACAGTGGTGTTATTCAGCCTGTGCCAGAGGGGGTAGACAGAGGTAAATCTAGGGCTACCAGGCCGCCATCTCCAGGGGTCCCTGAAGGGGAGAGCAGATTTGTAGCCAACAAATGGGGTGCGACTATGAGTCAAGGTCTCCCCTCACCAAGTCATCCCAACACGGATTGGGTTAAATCAGAGAGGCCATTCCCTTCTCCGACATCCACCCCTCACAGTGGAGCATCCTCCCCCCGAGCACAGTACAATGAATCCCCCTACTCAGCATCAGGGTTGGAGGGGCTGACAGACTTTAAGCAGCAGCAGCAGTCGGAGCGACAGGTTATCCAAAGGGTTCTCCAAAGGACCCAGGTTAAGCCAAGTGCCAATGGAGTAGTGGACCTATCGGGGCTGCGAGAGTCAGGAGCTGGGCAGGGTCCCAGATCAGGGCTCCAAGAGGTCATCAGACCCACCCCTCCTCTACCACAGTCCCCACCACATGACACTCTCTACCATCTCCAGGACTCCCACACACCTTTACACAACCCAACCAGCCCAACAGGGAGCGGCCATCTTTACGATGCCACATCCTCTGCTCTGAAATCTCAGGACCACAGTCCAAACGGGATGTCCTACTCATCCCCACCCGCTAGTCCAGACTCCCCCCTTCCCCTGAGAGTACCAGCACCACCCCCTGACCCTGCGCTCAGTGAGCTGGAGGCCATCAAGGAGAACAAGTGCTCTGTTATTGGCCCAGTGCGAGTTGAGGGGCCAGTCAGTCAGTCAGAAGAGCCTTTAGCAGTAGTCGGGGAGGTAGGAGATGACGCCCATGTTCCTGATGAGGACCATGCCTATGCCCTGCCCACAGCGCCAAAGACAGGTGGGACCACCACCCCTCTGCTCTTGCCCAAACTCAGGGACAAGGGTTGCCTGCGGAGCCCTGCTAATACGGCCAGTGCTGGAGACGTGGAGCCAGCTCTGAAGAGGCGATGCCTACGAATCCGCGATCAGAATAAGTAGAGGATGGAGGTGAGAGAGATTCTATTACAAGGCAAAGTATAGATAGACTTGCTTTCACTTGCTGCTCCATCTAATATTACAGAGTCGTACATTGAAAAAAGGAGAACACTATTTTTCCTTGTTATCTAACTCGTACATCAACAACAGAGTTGCCACAAGCTGCCCATGAGTTGGATTCATTGCATGTGATACAAGAGTATAGGAACTTGACCCTTACTGTATTCTCATACATTTCTTTAAATCCCATGGCTTTGTTGTGTGTGGCAAGAGCCATCAATGTGATGTTCTGGTTTGGTTGAATTAAAAAAACGAGCAATTATTTATAAACGGCATTTGAAGAGGGATTGGAAAATGGGCGCATACACACATTCACACATACACAAGGCAAGCTTAATCACAGGTCTCACAGTATGCACATGGTCACTAAACAGCATGGCGCCAATGAGAGAGAGTCCTAGTAACCTGGCACTCCTTTAGGCTCTAAGGTTACAGCAGGGAAAGGAGGTGGAGGGCACAGGCAGAGAGAGTCACTTTGAAAGGCGATCACTTGAACACAAACTGACAGTCACAATGCTTTGTTTGCATGGCATCCTGTTTTGTAGGCTCAGTTTTGCAAAGACATGCGAGTATGTGTCTGTTTAAGAGGGAGGGAGACATTTCTCAATTTGTACCTTTTTAGCTGATGCTTTTATCCGTAGTCGTTTGCAATGTATGAGAAGGTAGTAAGACAGATGGTTGCTGATAAATCGAAGCTGTGACCTTGAGGTTATGGGATGGTCTTACAAACCTGACACTGAGACAGAGGGACGGATCAAGTGAGGTTGATCAAGTGTGTGACCCCAAGTCAAATTCTTGCTTCTTGCTGTATGAACGGTGAGGCAGTGCAGGCATGTTTCTGGGGTCACTACAGAGACAGAGGTGATTGTCAGGCAGACTATAAGGCGCTGTGAATATGAAAGCTGGCCCTCATGTGATAAGGCTCTGGGGCTTCACTAGAAAACACAGAGACAGAACCAGAGCGTTTCAATTACACATGTCATAATGACACCCTGTTCTGGCTTCGGCTCGTCTCTTTCCCATGTAGGAGTTTAGCACTCTCCTCTCTTCTCACATTTCAATCCCTTTCCTTCTCTTCACTCACCACCGCTGTCCCCGGCCAACCAGATGTTGTTGTTAGAGTAGAGCAGCAAATCCTCCTTACTTTAAACCAATCAAAGAGCATCTTAATTTCCCTCTCCTGATTGGTATAAACAGCTGTAACACCACCCATCTTCCTCACCTGCTAGTATCTTAGCATAAAAAGATCAGGTTACCATTTTACTCTACGTCATGACATTAATCTGCTGATATTACAGGTTTGATTTCAACTGGCCTGGTTTTCTCTCCAAAGGCCACGGGTTATATATCTGTTTTTAAAATGATGGCTGTTGATAGAGAAAGCACAACATAAACCTTTATACTTTACCCCAGATGTTTTGTGTCTAAGTAACAGGCTTCCCTTTCACTCAATGTGTTCCAACCTTTGTCATTTGTTGTGGGTCAGTGCGTCCCCTTAGTAACCAATACATATGAAATCACATCATGCTGCTTGTGTCGTGCAGACGGATTTATGGCCCTGCGTTGTGTGTAATGGGAGCTGGCTGCCGTATGCGTATTACTTTAGCTCGCCACCTCTGTGCTCTGGGTTGAACATTGCCGTCTTGTTCCATTGTCCCCACTGCTAAAAGTCTTTAAAACATCTCCCACTTTGACAGAATCTGCAGCCAAGTGAAGGATTTCACCTCAGGAAACAGCCAGTTTTTTCGTCTCAGTTTTCCCTGCCTTTATTTGGGATATTTTATAGCCCCGTGTAATCTGATCCCACCACATGGGTATTCGCTGAGCGTTTGAAACTAAAACGCAATGGGACAGAGGGAGTACAGAACCCTGGTTTGGCCCTTACATGACAGTCTGTGTGTTTACGTTTAATATGTGTGTGTTTGAATGAAGGTCTGTGTTAGTGTGTGTGAGACAGAAAGAGGCCAGATGTTCTTAGTTTGATTGTGCCCTGTGCGACAGTTATCTGAGTGTTGAAATGACTAAAAGCCTCATTCTTGGCGTTTATGTAGAATAGCTGGATTAAGGAATAAGTGACCAGAGCAGAAGGGGTTGATATAAGATATCTTAGAAATTGAAATTAGAATCAGCCCAGAATCTATAACATCTCATTTCTCTTTCTCCCTTTCCCTTTTTCTCCATCTAATGAACAGACTCCCTGTTTAACACTGTATGGCAGTGCCAGATTCAGTGCCACGCCCTCTTGTGGACAACGCCAGTGTTCACACCCTCCAGCCTGTCCCTCAGCCTGTCAGCCCACCAGAGTGTTGCTCTGCCTGTAGACCAGCAGGGTGACAACACAGGAAGCAGTCCAGATGGCCATATTATCACAAGTCAACGTGAGGGAAGAACACAACACAGTCACACGTTTTGTCTTGGACCAAAGAGTATTGCTGGAGTGTTATGTTGTGTTCAGTGAGCCCTTGAAATGGAGCATCTCAGATCTTCTCCCAGTCTGACATTGCCCTGAAGTGTGTCTGTGTGTGTGTTTGTGTGTGTTAGTGTGGCTGCCCAGATGCGCTCCTACTCCTCTCCTTGCTCCATGCAGCAGACAGGGCTCTGATCAGCCTTGTGTGGTCTTCTCAGATGGAGCCTGAACATGATCTCTTTCCAGGGGAAACGGTTTGTTTTCCCTGCACGGCTTGCACAAAGAGCCACATTGTTCCTCTCCCCATATCCCACGCTGACTCCCCACTCCAGGTTTTGGGTTACCTGGCCGACAGGGGCTCAGACTTCAGGAGCTTTTTTATTTTTTTGACCGACAGCCAGGAATATAGTATACCCTTTTCCCCTCCACCTCACCGCCCAATCTAAATATGGTACGCAGTAACCCACTGGTTCTGAAGCTGATCCCTCACAACCGATTGCCTGTGATTACAATTTCTGGTGAGATTAGGTCTTTATTGGGCAGTTTATATACTGCCGGGAGAGAGCCTGGCTCTGAAGGGTAAGGATTCTCCCTCCGCCACCTCTAAAACAAGGTCAACATTTCCTTGAAAATAAGAGTGGACACCTTCTAGTTGAGAAGGTCTGTAAACACTTCAAAGATAACGCTGGTCCCTCAGCTTTCACATGATCTGCCAAAGATTTGATAGCAAATCAGAAATTGAGTATGTTTTAGCATCATGTCAGGCACAAGACAGTTTACCTGATTCAGATTTGTTTTAATGTCCCTCGATCTGATCATAAAAGTCTTAAAATCAGACTGGTAGTAAAAAAAAAAGTAATATTACACTCAACCATCAAATGCTGTAATACGCAGCAATCAGTATTAGTTTCCTTTGCTATACCGGATACCTGATGAGAGATGATCCTGATTAGATTACTTTGACATTTTTTCAACACTTGTCCCATTGTAAGATTTTCTTGTTGTACTCCACACAGATACTATATGATGTTATATTAATTTATGGATGATGCATCTGTAGATTTTCACAAAAAAGTGCTTTATTTCTTCCTTTGTTTTGTTTTTTCTGTAATTATTGTACTTTGTGAGTGCCGAAGCTCTTAAAAGCCCCTTGTCTTTATGTTTATATACTGCATCCCCACTAGAGAGCAGTGTTTGCCTTTGTAACTTTGCACCTGCCCTTAGTTGAGAAAGCACCAGAAGGCCCATAGGCAGCCTGCTGAAACCCATATGAGTACACAGAACATAACACTGCTCTCAGTGCCAGCGGATATGCAATGCCAAGTCAATCGCTTTTCGTCAACATCTCGCTGCCATTATTTTTTCCTTACATCAATAACAGCAGTGTCAAAAGGACCCAGGCTGCCCTTCAAGGCCTCTTTTTAATGAAGAGTTCATCTGCCCCTGGGATAAGTAGTCATAATTACCAACTCCTAGAATAACTCCAAATGTGACCCACCCCTGCCATCATTCCAAAACGAAATGCCTATTGGTTAATTTTTGTGTGAGTGCGTGTGTGTGTATGTGTGTAAGCGTGTGTGTGACACATCTCTCCCCACTCATTCCAGCCTACATCTTCATCACAGGTCATGCCATTATGTTAGTGTCATCCTCGGCTGGCCAGGGGACTTTGTCAGTGATGACATCACTCCATGCAAATAGCTGGGGTGTCAACAAGTAGTCCTCTGCTCTCACGCCAGAGGCCTAAAAAGACATTGTTAAAGACTGCCATTGTTGGTTCTATTGCACATTTTAATCATTGCCATTTCTGACCTGATACAGTGTGTGTGTTAATCCAATGTTTGGACAAAAAAAATACTTTTGTGTCAGAAATGATATTGCTGTTGTTGCCTGAAATGCATTGGTACTTTCTGACCTCCCCTATCAAACATTTAGCCCACTGTCTGAATAGCTTATTCACAGATTGTTTGTATTTCAATATAGATTCAGTAACCAAGAGCTTTGGTGAAGACCTCTTTGTAAAGTAAAATAAATAAAAGTTATTCTAAGAGCAAAATAATGTGTTCTGTGTTCTTTAATTGTTTTCATTTATTTAAAAAAGAAGCAAATGTAATTCTCAACCAATCATTGATCTTGTGCTGTGCTGTAACCTTCTACATTTAAATATTATCCTTAATAATGTATAGCCATAAAACAATTATTTTAGATGTTTAAATGTAGATAAGGACAACTAGCACACGGCAGTCCCTGTCATTTTCTATTTTTAGTGCCAGCGTGTCTGCAAGGCAGCCCATCAGCATTCCTAAAATACTGAAAGTTGGTCGAGGCCCTGAGCTGTGACGGTAAAAGAGATGAATGAGATAAGAGATCAGGAATTCTCGGTGTGGGCTGGGGGGGGGGGGGAGGGAGTCAGTGATTGGAGGCAGTTAGGAGACTGGTGGTGACCCGGCCAGGGGCAACTTTCCTGGGTAAGATATGGAGCAAATCTGCTGCACAGGAGAACTCTTATCGGTACTCACCTACACAAGGAAGAAGAAACTGATATGGCATTCATTTCATGTGTTTTGTTTTCAAGTAACCTACATTAAGGAAGAATAAGCCGGATACATGGGCTTGCCTTCAAAATAAAAGCATAAATCAATCTGACCAATGACATTGTTTTATGGTAGTATTTTGTCATAATTTTATTATTAAGATTTGATGTATAAAATGCATGTATAACATTTATTCATTCAAAATACAATTGTGAGAAAAAAGTTATACAAAACTTTATAATGAGTTTCATGCAGAATGGTGCTTTTTCGAAAATGTGTTTCTCAGCTGAAATCACACAAAAAGACACACGTTGAAATAATAGCTGAAAACAGACGGTAAATATGTTTAAATAAAAAAAAGATCTGTGCATAAACTAGCCATAATTCAGAACAGTTATATTACATTTAAATACACATATTATTAAGGTTTTAGACGTATTTTTAATATGTTAATAATATGAACTATAAATGTTATTTATAATCCAGCCTAGCCTTATATTTATCATATTTGTTAACATTATAAACTGCAGCATTTTATTCTAAGGTGTAATGTTTAATTAGATTTATTTTGACAGTTCTAACCGGAAGTTGTGCTGTCTGACTTCGCAGCAGTCTCTACAGACAGTAGACACGTTGTGGTAGGATCAGATTTTGTTGTATCTACCTGGCAGCAGGTAGTGGAACCCGCCTTCTCCCGGCTCTCAAATAAGTCTGCTTGGTTTACAGTTTGTTGAGAGATTTTAATGAAAGAAGGAGGGTGAGCCGGACAGTGTACTTTGGCAGCGGATAAATAATTAACCTGGCAGCTCAAGCAGTTTACAGAAGAGCTGACATGAGGAGCAGAGCCAAGCAGTAGCGGAGTGTGCCCCCCGTGTGCCTGTGTCTCGAGACTGAAAACAGGCCTACAGGTGTTTTTGTATTTCAACTGTTTTAATGCCATTTGACCTGGATACACTGCACTGTAATCATGCTGGGAGCCGAGGGCAGACTGGAGAGCCGGCTGGAGAAGCTGGAGTCCCTCATGAGGGATTCACAGTCGGGACTAAACTTGGAAACACTACTGGTAAGTTTTATTTCCCTCTCTGTGTCTGATACAGGTGAGTCTTACTACTCAAACTTATGAGACACACTCTTACACGTAGCCCACATAGCTCACATAGCTGTGCTCCGAGTTGTTGGTCTGTCATGATCAAGGATCACCTGAAGGGAAGTGTCCCGTGTCTCAGAGGACAGCTGGAGTAAACAAATCAAAGACCAGTTACACAATCTAAAAAAACACGTACTCATTGATGATCAAGAGTGAGTGATTACATTATCTTTATATGATAACAGTTTGTGAAAAGTTTAGTTGCCATTTGTTTATCATTACTTTAGCTTTTAGTCAGGGATGCAGTAGAAGGGGAAACCCCACCTAAACTATGTGTTGCCTCCTTTTCCTGTGTTCAATACACTTTAATCCTCACTGTTACGGTTAAAAGGGAAATTAACAGGGGTTTATAATTATCCAATATTATGATTCATTTCTAAAAGGGGCGTTTAAGTGAATGTTCACTAACAGTCAGTGCATACCCTGGATTCTAATTATTGTACCCATTCATCTTACCTAGCCACTTCATCATTATATGTTTGTGATTAGTCTCTTGGTGTGGCCTCTAATTTGACGTGCCCTCTCTCTAACCTGCCCTAAGAATGTACTGGGCCAACTTTTTTGAAACATGCTGCCACTGTTCAGCTTATCTGCTTCAACTTCTGTCAACAATTACACACTTTTGAGCTGATATGGTGCAGCTTTTGTTTGCTGGGCCTCTGTCTTGACAGTATTTCCCACCAGGCCTCAGCTCAAAACTTTCTTTACTTTGTAAGTATGCACAAAGCGCTCTGGAAGTGAAAACATGTTACAGTTTGCCTTCCAAACAATCCTGAGATACCTGAGGACATTTTTCTGACTGGATTAACATGCTTTTTTACATGATCGTCACGCTTTCCCTCAACAAATGGAATAATCAATGTAAAAATGTTCTGAAAAATCCCTTTACTGTTAAATTTGTTGAGCTGCTTCATACTGGTTTTATAAAGCAGGAAGACACCAGCTGTGGTTGGCGGTCAGGTTATTCTCGGGCCATTTGGCACAAAGAAGAACACAGATTATCGTGGGATCATTATAAACATGTCAACTTATTGAATAGATGAGTCGGTTAAAGGGGATTTGATGTTGTGTACACTGGCTGTTTACAGAAAACAGCCAGTGTACACAACATCTGCATATTTCCTGCTGGGGGACACCATGTCTATTCTCAGGGCTGATGAGTCACCGGTCCTCTGTAAAGCCAGAGCAATCTCATGTCATTCAACGACAACAGATAACAATGTGAACTGATCCATTTTAACCCGCATCATCCCAAACTAACAAGTCATTATTCTCAGTCTTATTTCTAGTCAGCTGCATGTTGTTTCAAGCAGCTTTGTAGTGGTCCTAACAATGGCTGCCCAACGCAGGGAGCTGCCACACAGGAAGCCGAAGTCACATCCTGGAATTGAGATGGAGTAAACCTTCCATGACCTCACATCACTATTTCCTGTTTTCCACTACAATCATCTTTGTTGTGTTGGCACAAAATAGGTTTTTTTTGGCATTTTGTTTATCTGTAGAGGAAAATGATTTGATTCTGAGTCGATTTAAGCTTTTGAGAAGATAAGCCGTTGGAACTTTTTCTGTATTGATTGTATTTCTTTTTGGATAAGCACAGCTTACTTTTCGATTTGAAGAAGCTCTCCATTGTTGCTGACTGTGCTCGGGCAGTATCAGCTCACAGTGATGGGAGGAGGTGGGAGGTGTTGTCTGAGGAGGACACAACCAAACTCCAGGATCATGTTCAGATTTGTTTAAATTCCTTTTAGAGAAAATCAAACCACATAGATCTCATTATTTTCTGCTCTAGCTGTTCTGAACCTTGCACTCTCGTTTAGATGACATGTGATGACTTACTTGACTTCATTGTTAATAAGTAGTTGATGTTATCAGTAAATAAGTCACAACTATCACAACAATCATGATAGAATAATGATGATAAAAAGCTAATACCTCTTTTTATCATTGTAATACACGTATTCCTTGACATTAACCCCTTGGTATTCTGGCAATTCCTTCTTAATTATAGCAAGCTTCAGGTTATTTTTGGTCCAACATCCTTCCTCCACGAAAAATTAGAAAGGGAACCCCCAGTCGTAGTTTGCTTACTTCACATGTGAGTTCTGATACAAGCCCAAAGTATACAGTATGGTAAATACAAAAAATCCTATGTTTATCAATTGTTAAGGCTGGAGCTTATAAATCAGGCTGTGTTGGGATTGCTGCGTCTCACTTCGGTTAAATGGAATCCTTGCGTCCTTCACTTGCGTCGTTTCCCTGCGTCTAGTCCCTCCCACCAGGGAAGCATGGGGAGACGCAAGGAAACCCACGAGAAGCAGGGAAATGAATTTTAAGAGCAATGGGACGTCCTTTCTTCCGGAGCGTCACGTGAAGCGACGTCCGTTTGTGATGACGCCGCGCAGCTGATCGTATGACAGCAGCCAGCTCTGTCCCCGTTATTTTCACAAACACCCCCACCTCTGTTAGTAGGCTACACATTTACTGACACAACATTTGTATCATCTGTTGTAGACCCAAATAAATCAAATCAAATAAGAACTCGTTCTCAAAAAAGACAAACGCCATTCTTAAAATGTATGAACGAACAATAGTTTGATTAATATTGATTAGGGCAGTGGTTCTCAAACTTTTTTCAATAATGTACCCCCTTTTTAAAAAAAATGCAGCCAAGTACCCCCTGATCAGCGCAGAAACTATTTGTTAGGGACAAAAAGCCTTATAAAGAGGAACAGTACAGCGCTGCACCATCAGTGTCTGATTTATTAAAACAACACAATTGTAACTGAGAAACACTTATATTTCAAATGTTTAAAATCCATCACTAAATTCATGGCAAACCAATTTTAACATCATGCAATAACACTGAGATGACATTAGTTGCATTGAACTGATCTTTTTTAATAAGTTATACTTACAATGTAGTGAGGAACATGCGCTTGAGCTTCACTGAGGATCTTTGTCATGCTGACAGGGAGGCACCTGCAGTATTACACTTAGCGTTTTGAAATATGTGTAACTCTGTTAATATAAAACCCACACTGCTCAAACTTCGTTACTTTCACTAAAATGTGTATATTTATTTATTTTTGTGGCGTGGGAAATGAAGAGAAAACAATATGAGCATTTCATGAGCATGGGATTTTGACCCCTCATATAAACATTATGCATAATGCTGCGCTATACTTTGCGGCCACACGCCGTTGCCAAGCAACGCTTATTGTTTAGGTCTTTTGATAAGCAGGCAGTCATAACAATAGCTAGATCTGATAGATTTGGACATAAACGCGAGTGAAGTCTAACCGGACGTGAGAGAGGGATCAGAGATCAGATCGGCTGCTGCTGACGGAGAACACGCAGCTCTTCCGGATCAGAGCTCCGCCACTGTGACTGACCGTTGAGCGGAGCAAAATACACTAAGAGCAGTGGCGGCTGGTGGAAAATATTTTTGGTGGGGATCTATGGAAATGATGACAAAACCATACTAGGGCATTTAAAATCAGGAGACTAAATACTGTGTGTGTGTGTGTGTGTGTGTGTGTGTGTGTGTGTGTGTGTGTGTGTGTGTGTGTGTGTGTGTGTGTGTGTGTGTGTGTGTGTGTGTGTGTGTGTGTGTGTGTGTGTGTGTGTGTGTGTGTGTGTGTGTGTGTGTGTGTGTGTGTGTGTGTGTGTGTGTGTGTGTGTGTGTGTGTGTGTGTGTGTGTGTGTGTGTGTGTGTGTGTGTGTGTGTGTGTGTGTGTGTGTGTGTGTGAGTGAGATACTTGCCAACCCTCCCGATTTTCGCGGGAGACACCCTGATTTCTGACAAAATCAGATTTACTCACGACTGTTTCCACTCGGACTTTAATACAGGTACACCATTGTTTGGTTTCCATGGTAGCGCGTCTCTTTAGCAGCGCGCGCAACTCAAAGTCTGAGAGGGTGAGGAAGATGAAAACTGAACAAGAATCGACAACTCGACCCTCTGATCTCTCCTTTCCTGTAAAATACAGGTCCAGCCCACACATATGCTCCATGGTGCCACAGGCCTTGCCCTTACAACTACAATAAGCATGCAAATGTTAATCTACAGCTCCGGCGATCCACTAGCACCGGAGTCTACAACTGCAGACGCAGCCATCCCCTACTGTAGCGTCACCTTGGATACGAGTCTAAACAGACACACAGGCAAGGGCGCTGAAAGGGCGCCCTTTGAGCATCAGATCTGACGACGCTGATTGTCTGAAATTATGTTTCGTCGGCATAGTTTACAGATAGCAACAGTCAGCTTGTTGGCTGCAGCTGCTCTGGCTGAGGGCTCTTTTCTACCGCCCGGACGAGAGAGGGTAATGATACACGCTGCGGCCAGGCAGGAAACATGTGACTTATCAGTAACTTTAGACATCGTAAAACAATTTTAAACAAGATTTTATTGTAGATTATACATTTTACTGATACCAACTATATAATATTTACCTTGTTCTTTAAAAATAAAATTAAAAAATATATATTTTTTGGAAATATATTTTTTTATGAATTTTTAATTTGTAATGACAATCAAACATGTGGGAAGAGGGGGGGCGGCGCCCCTAGCGCCCCTATGGACCTGCCGCCACTGACTAAGAGTTAGGCCTAACACAATTAGCTAGTTTATCTACTCTGGAACTAGCTAAACTAGTTATAAATATATGTATTCTTTACTGTCGGGTCACTCATTACAGGTTCAGCGAGCTGCACGAGACTGACGGGCTGTCAGGAGACGAGAGAGAGGAAAAGAGAGCACTCCGTATTTTTCCCATTTTATTATCCAGAATTACTGTAAACTTTTGAATAAAGTAGTTAATCTAGTATTAGTAGTTTGTTTAAATGGATTAATTATGTTTTTTTTTCATTAAAATAAAATAAATCTCATGTACCCCCTGCAGTACCCCAACGTACCCCTAGGGGTCCGGTTACCCCCATTTGAGAACCACTGGAGTAGAATGCACAATAGAAATAAAATAATTGAGAGAAGAAAAGTGATATGTTATCTATCAAAACCCATCAAGATTAACATTCATTGGACTGCAAACTTTGTTTGTTTGTGTGGATATGTAGCACATTAACATTTTAATAGCACTTAATGACTGACAGAATGGAAATGACAATAAATGAAAATGTAAAACGAAAAAAGCGATCATGAAAATGTTTCCAATAAATGAATAAAATGATGTTTGACCACTTTGTTGTTCAGATATATCACATATTTGTAACTAAATGATCCATTAATTGAAACAAAACACAGTAAACTGAGGAGTGAGTCCCGTGAGGTTCATGTGTTTTCTTCACTCCGCTGGGAAACTGCTCTCATTATGCTACGTTCACACCGGACGCGGTGCGAATATTCGCTTCGCTCTAAACGCTCCTATCACATCGCTCTAGTCGCTCGAGTTTCACCGCGGCTGCCAGCTGTGTTTATTCGCATCATTCAAACAAGACGCGCTGGCTCAGGAGCTACAACTACAACAAAATTAACATATTTTACCGTGACTAAATTGTAATACACGTTTCTAAATGATGCCGACGTAACAACATACTGATACCGGTTAGTAAAAACCATGAATTAATGCTTGACAAGTCTGCAGACAAGACGGCAGGCGAAAAACCTTTTAAAATGCTTGTTTTCTGAATGGAGATTGGGTCGACCAGACTAAGCTAACGTTGTATATGTTCATTCCACACTCATAACAACGGCCTACAGACATAAATAAACAGGCGACTGTATTCGCCATGACACAAACAGGCTGTGGTTTGTACTTGTTTAACTTCTGTACAGTTTCTGAACAGATACTGTGTGCTAACTGCTAACAACTAATGGCTGATGTTTTCTGGTTGAACGTCAGTGACGGCAGGCTGAGATCCTCACCTCTGATTGGCTTCCGCGAGAACGCGTCACGTGAATTTGACGCTCGAGTTGAAAAAATTGAACTCTCGCGTTTGACGCGGCCCCCTTCAATCGCCTCAATCGCGTGATTCGCGCCGCATCCACCGCTTCATGCGCGCCATCGGAGCGAATTCGCGTCCGATCGCGTCTCTGCATTGACTTTACATGTAATCGCGCTGCCCCCAAACGTCGCATCCCGTCCGGTGTGAACGTAGCATAAGTGATGTGTCGCCCGCGAACAAGCCAAATAATTTTTACTTTTTAATACTTCAGTACAAAGGATGTATTGAGTCATTTAAGTTATATATGTGTACACATATAAATCATTAGTCAAAACAGGTCTACATGTGATTGAATTATAAAAGGTATATTTTGCAGATAAACCTATTAACCCCGCCCCCTTAAAAAAAGAATCGGCTCTTTTGAACGGCTCTCCCTTCAAAGAGCCATCATTCCCATCACTAGCTCTCATGTCAAGAAGCAACAGTTCAGTGCATGCGCTGCATCGTCCAATCAGTGAGCGATACACAGTAAGGGGGCGGGGCGAGTGTATGAGGATTTCAACGGAGGATGCTCTGGTGATTATCGATCCTCGATCCTTGGTCCTCCGGCACAAATAAGGCCACTGGGACGCTACTGAAGATGGTGCCGACAAATCAACTTCTGGTGATACCGAGCCCGAGGAGCGAGGAAATTAAAAATAAGAGAAGTGAGACGCAGCCAGGGTTGGGTTCAGGAAGCTGGACAAATAGGCAGATTTGATGAGCACATATACTTATAATATTTGTTTCATTAGTAAAGAGAAATGTAAAAAACTCACCTATTGAGTGTATAACTCGTAAAACATTTGCAAATCAAAATGTTTTAATTTTTAACTGTGCAACATCCGTTTACCTGGTAGTCTTCTTCCTGACTGCCTCTGTTCTTGCTTCGCTGGGTTCGTTTTGCATCCCTGCCAACTGTTGATAGTGCAATATGCGTAAAACCGGTATCGTGTTGACCGCATGTTTGTGTGTGTGCTGGTACTTCCTTGTGACCCACTTTTGAAACATAGCTCTGTGTCACCAGTGGGAAAAAAAGCATTTAGTTAAAAACTCCTCAGGATTCCTTTTGGCTATCTGTCCAAACTTTTTTTAGACATATCTGTGTTCGCAGTTGTTCGTTTGTGACAGATTTGACAAGGAATTAAAACGTTTTTGAAATTCATTATTAGATTTAATGCTGGATTTAGAGTTGGTACAGAGCTCCAGCATTGGTGGCAGACTCATTTTTAACTCTTTAAACATTTACATGTATACTCCTATTTTCTGTTCCAGGTGATTTAATAAAAAATGGGCGCGTTCAGCCTTAATGTTTCACAAACGGGTTTCAGATACAAGGTAGCATGCCAAGATGCAGCAGCCCAAAAAAAAAGTAGCCCAAGCCACTCCAAAAGCTTAATTTGAATCTGCAATAATTAGGTATAATTTGCATATGTACATAGAGTTCAACATTTCTCGCAGTCTGTTGAGTTCCCTTGCTACTGCAGTTACCATGGCAGTTACAACACACACACACACACGGTGTAAAATGATCACAGATCATCGAGCGCTCAACATGAATCCAGTACCATAAGCTGTTTGTCCCACAATAACTTCTGAGCCTTTTGGTCTATTTCTACCCGTCTGCGGTGGGGGAGATCTCTCCGCACCGCTGCTATTTAAAGGTGCAGAATTGTTCCACATGCCCCTGCCCACCCACCCACACGTCCCGAACAAACAGACACCGCTGTGGCTCTACCACACACACACTGGATGTCTCTACTTGACCCTTGTTTCTGGGGAACTTAGGGTCATACCACCCCCAATCCCCCCCCCCCCACACACACACCTGCCCTGCCAGCCTCATGCGTTTTAATCAAAGAGACATGGTGCCTCTAAGTGAAACTCTACACCGCCGATCTGAGTGCTGATGACACTATTGAGGCCGCGGCTCTTAGTCTGCCGCTGCCCTGTGTTAAGCCATCGGGAGGGGTTTGTGTGTGTTAGGACGGATCTGTGCTTGGGCAGGGGGCTGCAACAGCACCGTGTGACAAGTTATTGTTGTTCGGCTTGTTATGACTTTACAGCAAACCTCCATTGTCCTCATTGTGTTATGCGGCACATTAGCAGTCTCATTTTCTAGTCCCTTTTAATGTTGCATATTGGAGCACGCAGCCTACAAGAATGTAATTCCTTCCTTCCTTCTTTTCTTCCTCCATTCATTCATTTATCTTTTTATCAGCCAGCAGAAGGCCAGGATGGCCTTACAAGACTTGTCCTGACGGACATACATACATCATATATTCCCTTCCCCAGGATAAACAAATCAGCTTGAAAACATGACTATACTTAGATGTTTCTCTTGTTGTTAGTTCAGCAAAACCCACGCAATAATAAACCCCCAACATATTGATTAAAATGGGAGGTATGAGAGTGACATTATTAGATAATGTGTTACTAGACCAAAGGTAGAGCTAGAAGTTAAATATTAAAAAAAAATCCATTCTTTGTTTCTGTTGAATTGTTTGTTTCAAGTTAACCCAATGTTTCGTCTTTTCTGTGTTTCAGGATTCCATGAACGCGCTGGCTCATGATCTGAATTATCCTGCCCTGAGGAAAAACAAAAACATAGAGGCGTTTCTGAGCCGATGTAAGAGCTACAGTGTGTTTGGTGAAGGTCAAGATTCTCGTGCTTAGCTTGAGCTATAATGTTGGAAAATACAAAACAGATCACTCTGGTCACGAGGAACGGAGTAGGTTTCTTGTTTATCATTGCCCACAAACTAGTTTAAACGAGTTAAAACTTGCCACCTTGTATCAAAGTGTTGTATTTACAGTAGTTGTTGTTTCAGCTAAAGGTCACAGAAAAGATAAGAAGCATGAATAAACACCTCTGTAGCATGATTTGGTATTCAAATCAACTGCTGTTCAGCCCCGACAGATTTTAGAGCCAAAACATCGCTAAAAGTTAGATATCTGTCACTTTTGTACAGACTTTTTTGCTTAATCAATTTGTTGTGGAATCTGTTGCTCTTTACTCAGTTTGAACTTAAAACAAAGACATTACCATTATGGGTCAACCTGTGGCTAAAATGTGTCTTATGTAAGATAAAATAAATACATCGGCATGTCCTCCAACCACAGTACTATTAACCTGTCTTTCTCTTCTAAAAATACTGTGGGTTTAAAGGGGCTCTATTATGCTTTCAAATAAAGCCCTTTTGGAACATTAAAGCATGTAAACATGTCACAAAATAGGCACAAATAAAAATGTGATCCTGAAAATTAGCATAATAGGGCCCCTTTAAAACAGCACTTTTGACTGGTCTAACTTTACATTTTCACTTTGGTCAGTCGAGGAACATTTCTGTCCCTGTGCAACATTTTGACTCTCTGACGCTACATTGTTGAAGCTTGACCTGTTTGTTGCCATAGTAACACGTCTATCTTTCCTGCAGATGAAAAGGCAGCGAGTCAACTCCGAGAGCTGCAGGTGAAGCTTGAAGACTTCGACAAAGTGAAGTTGATCGGAAAAGGAGCCTATGGAGAAGTGCGACTGGTGAGAAGTTTTTGTCAATAAATAAAGGGTGTTATTATTTGAATTACGCTGCAGTGGTGCTGTGTGATATTAAGGGGAATCGAGCAGGAGCAGATAAAGATCAATTCAGCCATTTTAGCACCAAAATACTAGAAATGTGAACCACTAGAGGGAGCAACAATCTTTCTAATCTACCAAAAATATGCAATATGTAACATCTGCAACTTGTTGTTGGTGTTCCAAGTATAATTGCCACCTTTCTCCTCATCATGGCCTTCATTATGTAAAAAGTAATTAGGGCAAGCAGTAAGTCCTTGCAAAGCCCCAGTCTATCCAGATGTCTGTCTCTGGTGCTGGTGGAAGCTTGAATCTGGTCTCTGCTGAGCGTCTTGTGGTAGAAACGAGTCTGGACAGGCTCAGTGTGTGGGAGGGGAGCGTGAAGCCTGCTTTGGGGGTTTGGAGGGGATGCTTCGTGTGTTTGAATTCTTGTGTAAGCATGTCTTTTCTAAGGGCGTGTGCCTTCGATTATGGGTTCCCCTCTCTCCCTCTGTTCCATGTTATCTATGGTCATTAAGACACTCTTACTATCTTGTTCTGATTGTCTCTGCGCAGTTATCGCTGTTTACATGCCAACGTCCCCTCTCTTTTCTATGTCCTCCTTGGCTACAGGTTCGTCACAAGGCCTCTCGAAAGGTTTACGCCATGAAGCAGCTTAACAAGTTTGAGATGATAAAGCGGTCAGACTCTGCCTTCTTCTGGGAGGAGAGGCACATCATGGCCTATTCCAACAGTCCATGGGTCGTACAGGTGGGCTCATTCACAGGCTTTTATTCTACTGAAATCACAAAATGTAGCGTAAGGATGAAACATTTAACCATGACAGAAATAAGCCTGTGCTCTGTCACATGCCCTTCTTACAATGAAGACCCTAAAGAGTGTTTGACCCCTTTGTGAATACACACAATACAATTTGTATCATGCTTAAGATAGTTTACCAAATATAATTAGAATCGTTCAAATATTCAGTCTGGTCCCCCTGTCTGCTTAAGTTTTGTTATGATTTTTATTTAAAACTTCTTTATCCCCTGTCTTTACAAATGACTTGCATAGTTCACTTCAAGAGAAAGAGAAGATTTTGCAAATACACCAAATTGGCTAATTATTCATTCTAGCCATCAAGCCATCGTTTTTTTTTTTTTATTGTTATTCATTAAACCTATTCAAAGCATGTTATTGAGATAAAAATGTGTACTTTTACGCAGTTGAAATGTTGATTCTTCAAAGATTGGCATCAAGATTATATCTATTACATTTGCTGTTTGATTACTCTTTTTGTATCATAAATAAAAATGAGTTTTATTTCCAAATATTTTCCAAAAAACAAATGTTATCATTAAACATCGCTATGCCTGAAATGTGGCCATAACAGTCTGTTAAAAATAATATCATTATTATAATATATTGCTAGTTTGATTTACTCTAGTAAAGTAATATACTATCTAATTATTTTTCAGATGATTAATAACCTTTTGATGTGATGTTGACATCAAATTGGAGTTAGTAGTCCATAACAGTCTGTTTTTATCTGAGTCACAAATCATCCAGAAACAACAAAGCCACTCCTTGTAGTGTAGTCTGTATCAAAGTAATGGTATGACATCTCAAGGTTGAATCACATTAAGTGACTGTGTTTATCGTGCCCTGCAGCTGTTCTGCGCTTTCCAAGACGACCGCCACCTCTACATGGTGATGGAGTTCATGCCCGGAGGCGACCTGGTCACGCTCACCATGAACTACGACATACCTGAGAAGTGGGCTATCTTTTACACGGCTGAAGTAGTGCTGGCTTTGGACGCTATCCACTCCATGGGCTTCATCCATCGAGATGTGAAACCTGACAACATGCTGCTCGACCAACACGGACACCTCAAACTGGCAGATTTCGGCACGTGCATGAAGATGGACTCGGTAGGTCACCGTGTTAAAGGTGTGGTGTTGTTTTCAAATGTCTGGGACCTGGGTAAGGGATAAGGTTGTGGAAATAAGCGCATTTTTGACTTTTTAGCTTTCATTTTGATGAAAACCGGGAGTTGAATACACGGTAGATTGAATGTTCTTTTCTGTCTATAAATACTGGTGGCCTTTTTGTCATGCCCTAGTGCAGTGGTTCTCAGATGGGGGTACGCGGACCCCTAGGGGTACGTTGGATTACTGTAGGGGGTACGTGAGATTTATTTTATGTTAATGAAAAAAAAACATAATTAATGCATTTAAACAAACTGCTAATAGTAGATGAACTACTTTATTCAAAAGTTTACAGTAATTCTGGATAATAAAATGGGAAAAATAAACGTGGTGCTCTCTTTTCCTCTCCCTCTCCTGTCAGCCCGTCAGTCTTGTGCAGCTCGCTGAACCATGTAATGAGTGACCCGACAGTAAAGAATACATATATTTTATAACTAGTTTAGCTAGTTCTAGAGTAGATAAACTAGCTAAGTGTGTTAGGTCTAACTCTTAGTGTATTTTGCTCCGCTCAACGGTCAGTCACAGCGGGGGAGCTCCGGTTAGACTTCGCGTTTATGTCCAAATCTATCAGATCTAGCTAGTTCTAGCTAATGATATGACTGCCTGCTTATCAAAAGGACCTAAACAATAAGCGTTGCTTGGCAACGGCGTGTGGCCGCAAAGTATAGCGCAGCATTATGCATAATGTTTATATGAGGGGTCAAAATCCCATGCTCATAAAATGCCTCGTTATATAGGCTTTTTGTCCCTAACAAATTGTTTCTGCGCTGATCAGGGGGTACTTGGGGTATCAAGGGGTTACATTATTGAAAAAAGTTTGAGAACCACTGCCCTAGTGCACCACCAAGTGTTCAGGTTGCAAAGTGAGGCTCAATCTGGCATTCTTGCATTTGGTTGTTTTTAAGAAGGCCCAAGCAGTTATTGTGCTAAACATAAATTCTAGAGAACAACAGATGTCCCGCCTCTGCTGTGAGTCAGGAAGTTTTGCTCCAGCTTTTTTGTTTTGACCACAGCAATTTCTAAGTAGCAGGTTCAACAAGTGGCTGCACACATTTGAGCTCTCTGAAAGTCTTCCAGCAGGCAGACAGTGTCTCATAAACATTTGTCTCAGAATATCCGGAGCATTGTTAACATTTTTGAGATATTTTAAACAAGAAATTATTTTGAGAGGTCATTAAAAAGAGTAACGTGTGTTGTGGTCATGGTTCCTGCATCATGTCTGTGGAAATATGTTGCATTTATTCTGTCCTCTCACTGAAATCCAATTCTTGCTTTCTCCCTATAGTTAACTGTGTGTGTTTTTGTGTTTGCAGACAGGCATGGTGCACTGTGACACAGCTGTAGGCACGCCGGACTACATCTCCCCCGAGGTCCTTCAGTCTCAGGGCGGTCATGGTCACTACGGCCGTGAGTGCGACTGGTGGTCCGTAGGAATCGTTATCTATGAGTTGCTAGTCGGTAAGTGACTCGCCATATTCATCATGATCATTTTTATACTGTTTGGCAGTTAAAATCCTACACATTTCCATCCTAACAATCTATTTGTTGCGAACTCCTTCTCTCCCAGGAGATACTCCCTTCTATACTGAGTCCCTGATTGGAACATATGGGAAGATCATGAACCACAAGAACTCCCTCGTCTTCCCAGAGGACAAAGACATGTCTCAAGGCGCCAGAGACCTCATCTGTGCCTTTCTTACTGACAGGTTTGCGCACATGGAAATCATATAAACTAACACACAACAATTCAGAGCATTTCATAACCTCAGGCTGCCTATGACTAAGGAGTAATGCAGTGACATTGTTTGAACCATGTGAGTGAATATGACACTTCATCTCTGTTACCTACCACTGAATTCACACCGGGCTGTGGTCGTCCATTTGGGATGAGCGACGGCTTAAATAAACAGTGTTAGAATTGTGTTAGCTATGATAAAACTGACAAAAATCACCTAGCACAACACGTTGCACAACCCTTCGTTAGCACATGGTGTCATTAGACAGCTGGGCACTGTAGCTTTTAACACATGTGTAAAACAACAGTATGCAGTGTTCATTTGAATGAAGAGAAATGAAACCAGTGTAATGGTGTGGCTCACTGATGAATATTGTTTTAGAGGGAAATGGAGAGCTATGGTAGAGAGGAGTTACTCTAAGTCAAGATTTGGTTAAACAATCAACTCTTGTTTGTAGGATTGATTCATGGTTGTTTGTTTTTTTCCATTGGATTTGTTGACAAAAATCCCAAAATATAATATTGCCAGAAAAATACTTTAAATAAAACTAATATTAATCATTAATCAGTTTGCGTAAAACCATATCAGCAACTTCAGTCTGGCTAGTGCTGATCCCAGCAACCATAGTGCCATTTTGACATGTGTCAGCAAATATTATTATTAAAACGTGAGTGTGACGGTCATGTACCACTTCCTGTTTACATTAGTAGCCCCGCCCCCGAGTGGACTCAAACACAGGCCCATTCTGCTTCAATACAGAGCGTCCTTTCATTTTTCCTCACTCGGTGTATTTACCTTCTCACTCACCATTCTCTCACCACAGACAGAATCTCACATGTGTGAGGCTGCCCAGCAACACACACACACACACACACACACACACACACACACACACACACACACACACACACACACACACACACACACACACACACACACACACACACACACACACACACAGAGCTTGAACACTGACCGATACATTCATTCACCACTTAACCAACATGCTCTGTCACTGTCCTGCTGAGTCACTCCTGTAAGCACACCTCCTTCCCTTCTTTTCCCATGTGTTTTTCCTCACTCCTCATGTATAATTCTCTCCCTTCTACCTTCTCCTGGTACCACTTTCTGTTTCTCCATCCTTGTCCTTCTCTGGCGTAGCTTTTCTCCTAAACACTCATGCAGTTTTCTGGGCATGAGATATGGCCTGTTTTTTCTGCGGAGGTTTAAAAGCGTTCTCCCTCCCCGCCCCTGCCCTCTCTTCCTCTTGGCTGGGTCTGGAATGTCCCACACGTGGCAAGCCCAAACTGCCGCACCCCTCCGGCCCTGTACCCAGCTCTGGAAGAGGGAGGAAAGGGGGGCGAGAAAGAGAGACTAAAAGTGTTTGTAGACTTTTACACAGAGAGAGAGAGAGAGGAGAAGGAGGGAAGTCAGCACTAGCAGTCAGTGTTTGAGTCAGTGAGAGTTGTTGATGTTGGTTCCTGTGCTCTGGTCCTGCTGTCTTCACTCCTCTCCTCTTGGATCTACATTATCTTGTGTTGGAGGAGGTTCCAGTCTCCACCAGCGGTCATACAGCAGTCCATGCTGGTCAGTGTGGTCAGCGCCTAGTGGTCTCTCTGCTTGCCTGTGTTTTTGGGATGACATGTTGATGGTGGCGGTGGGTGGAGTGGAGTGTGTTTTGTGTTCAGTCTCCGCTCACACTCCTGTCCTGTTGTTGTGTGCAGGGAGGTTCGTCTGGGTCGCACCGGAGTGGATGAGATAAAGTGCCACCCTTTCTTCAAGAACGACCAGTGGACCTTTGACAACATCCGAGAGAGTAAGTGTGTGCAAGTTTAGAATATTGTGTTTTTTTGTATTCCCTACACTGCAGGTGCAGACTTTTCCATTTCTGGAAATGTACTTCCTTTTCCACCATTCATGGCCATTCCTCTATTGCTTTCTATTTTTGGTTGTACTTCTTATCATCTCTCGCCCATTCCTCTGCAGATATGCGTCTTTTCAGCCTGAGTTCATAGTTTATTTCCATCTCCTCAGCCATTAGGGCCTGCATGTATGATCTACATGCTCTCCATATCTTCATCTTTTAATGATATTGCTGAATGCTGTGCAGAGCAGCAGAAAACATGATGCACAACACCTACAGGATAACCAGCTTCATACACTTCAGAAGAATAGCTAAGAGACAGATGAGAGAATATCAAACAAAGCTGATTTTATTATCATTATTATTATTCTAGTACCCATATTAGCATACGCAGTGATACAACTGAGATGCTCAATTAAAAGTCTCAAACAATGAAAAATTCAGTAAATTCATTTATGTTAGACTTATAAAAAAGAAAGATGAGACATTGACCAATCTGGGTCAACAAACAAATCACCTTAATCATTAATTATGACATCCATTGGTGGTTATGTTATTAAGCTCAAACCTTACTGTATTTTTTAAATATTGAAGCTCATTTCCCTTTATGTAGTTATATCAGTCAACATCACTGAAGAAGGAAGGAAGGAAGGAAATAGGGAAAGGGATATATATCTATATATATTGGGAATATGAACAGGACCCCTGTGTATGTATATAATCACATACAGGCTCTTTCTCTTGTGCTTCACCTGGCTTTGATTAAGACAACAGACACAACTCCTGACTTAACTCCAGACTGGCTGGCACTGTGTAACACAAAACCACCGCTGTGCCACTGTCCAGTCGCACACACACACACACACACACGCACACGCACACGCACACGCACACGCACACGCACACGCACACGCACTCTTGCTCCCAGTCTGGCATCCCGCAGAGCTGCATTTACCTCCTAACCCGTGTGTCTGATTTCTTTACTCCCTGCTGAGTGTGGCCATGTTTTCCATGTTTGGACTCTATTGAAGATTCCCCCAGTTGTCTTCATGTTTGTAGAGATGATTAAGCAGTGAGAGGGTGATGAAATGAAGCCCGATGGATGTATCAATGGATGGATGTATCGATGGATGGATGGATGGATGGAGGCAGCACCCCTGTAGCGGCGGGTGGGGCAGGCAGTGTGGCCTGTGTAGACTGCTTTAATGAGAGGGGCCCCAGTTTGGAGTATTGCTCCCGCTCTCTCACTCTCACTGTGGCCACGGCTGCCTGTCATTAGCCGCCCGCTATCAGAGAGCATTCTGGGAAGCCGTGCCACAAGGGCCTCCATGGAGCGTCCCTGTGTCTCTTTCTGTCCCACCACATTTTAGCATTTATTTTGTTCTGCCTCTTCTTTTTATTTACCCCTCATTTGTTTCATTCCTGTGCTTGAGATCTCTCCCTGTACGTTCTCCACAATTTTTGAGTCCCATTTGTCACCCTGAGGGTTAGGGCTAAGGTTAGGGTGACGGTGACTTGACCTGACCTAACGGTAATGAGCTCTTTGCTCAGAGCCAGAATTGCACTGGTGTGAGGAATTTGATCCATAATGGCAGCTTTTTTTTCTCAATAAGGAACTATTTATAGGTGAAAGGACTAGCTTAGTTTTATCTGATTGGCTCTTTTGACACATTCTTGTCTGCCCGTTGTGTTGTGCAGACTTTTGTGAGGCACGCCTGCTCTCTTCTCACCGGAGCTGGCTAGGTTTGTGAAAGGTACCGTGTGTGGGGCACAAAGCGAGCACTGTGTGGGAAAAGGAGTGGTGTCAGACTCATGCCAACCTGCAGAGAGCTTACTTTACTACAAGTAGAGCTATACATGGAATATTATTTACTCAGAAACACCTGAACATTTTTAGAGTCTGTTCAATATGTACTGTAAATTGAAATACCTGTCCCACCAGATTTTAATCTTTAAGTTTGTATCAAAAACGTTGTTATTTTTTCTCAACCCCTTTTAACCCCTTTTGGTTTGCACCTCCTCCTCTCCCTCTTTTCTCCATGACTCTCTCTCTCTCTCTTTCTCTTTTTCTCTCTCTTTCTGTCGTCCAGCTGTGGCTCCAGTTGTGCCTGAGCTGAGCGGCGACATCGACACAAGCAACTTTGACGAAGTAGAGGTTGATAAAAAGGATGTTGAGACCTTTCCTCCACCCAAAGCCTTTGTGGGCAACCAGCTGCCATTCATCGGCTTTACTTACTTCAAAGAGGACCAGTAAGTGTTCAATTCTGACAAAGTATTTCATGTTGTCGCTGTTGTTGTGCCTGGAAATTGTTGGTGATATTTTTGATAGTACACTTTGGTAATTGAACAAAATCAAAATGTAGCTCTTTTTGTGTGGGAACTTTAATGTACTAGTCTCAGAAAGCAGGTTTAAGGACAGCACTGTGCCTGTAATGCAAGACGGAGAAAAGACAGCTTCACACCCTTACCTTTAATACAGCACTCAGACACTGTATGCCTGTTCCTGCTCCACACTGCAGCCTTGTTCTGACAGCCCCTTTTTAAATACCTTTGCTTATGATGGAGTTTTTTAACCACTGCTCTCTTTTGGTTTCAGAAGCAGTCAAAAAAACGTAGCAGATTTATGATCCTATTGTGCTTTTTTCAGCATTTTTTAAACCTTGAGTTATGTTTTTGTAAGGCTTTATTCATACAGCATTCAACTGATTGTGTGCAAGCAATTTATTCTTTTACATGAATCTGACAAAATGGACACGAGGGCAAACGATGACATTTAAGTCAGTAAATGACCATCAAGCTGGTAAAAATTACAAATACATTCTTGATAATACATGAATGATGAGCAAGCAATAAAAAAAAAAAGGCTTAAGGTCAGCATTTCTTTGACGTAAGAAAAATGTCTGTTGGCTCAACCATTTCCATTTTTAGAATTATGAACACAGGCAAAATCTGTTGAAGCACAAATTGTCTTAAAAAGATTGTGCCAAAAAAAATGGCTTTACTTTGTCATTATGAAGCCATGTGGCAGAGTCATGTAATGGTTCCCAGGGAGAGAGATAGTTGCCCACCATGACTAGTCCACCACCATGTTGGTAAACAGTTGGCAGACAGTGTGGGTTTGGCTTTCTCCAAAGGTAAACTAATCCAGATGAGGAAGTTTAAAATATCCTCAGTCCTTCCTGCTTGTTCTTCACAGCACCACAGTGTTTTTGCTTAATGCATGAATATAATAATGCAATACATTTGGCGAGAATATTGAGTCTCCCATGAGAGCCCAGTTGGCATAATGGTTCTGGTTTGGATCAAACGCGTCACTTGGTTGTAGAAATGTGGACATGTGGGTAGTCTTGGATGCTGTTGGGGCTGGAAAGGCTCCACAAGTGATCTCAGCTCAAGACATTGACAGTTCTCCACTTCCTTCTTTATCTGTCAGGCTGCTGAAGGTAAATAATAACTGCTCTGTGGAGGATTCAGAGGAGAGTAAGGAAAACTCTGAGGAAAAGGATCATTGCTCGGACAGTAAGAAAGAGGTGGGCTTCTTGTCTTAATATTATGGTAAAAGAGGACAAAAAGAAATATGGAAATGACTCTTATCTAATATCATTTTTATTTTCTATCTGTCCGAGCAGCTGCTGAAAAAGCTTCATGAGCTGGAGGAGCAGGTCTACCATGAGATGCAGGCCAAAGATGAGCTGGAGAACAAGTGCAAGTAAGACCGGACAAATGACAATACTGAACCCTTTTTTTTTAATGTAATACTTATTCCGAACGTATAAACTTGTTAATACAAGATGAAATAATTTGCAAATGTTTCTTTCATGATAATTCATCATCAAACCTTTTGCGCTTAGCGGATATGATTTTTATAAATAATTACATAACCATCTAATTTAAAGCAACATTTTAAAGTTTGTGCAGGTATAATTAATTGATCAATTCCCAATGCACTTTAAGACATTTTATTATATAGTATAATTACTCAATTGGATTTCGTGTTCTTGAATACTTAACACAATAAGAAGTGACATCCCACAGAGATAGAGTTTTGAGACTCTCATAATGGACAATGTTGAAAGAAAGAGAAAATAAAATCACTCTCAACCATAATTAAAGGAATAGTACCATTGTTATAGTAGTCTCTATTCAATGATTCGTGGGAAGAAGTCTGTAATAAAACTGTTATTTCTTTCCCAGAAATGCCAACAACCGTTTAGACAAGCTTGTGGAAGAGTTAGACAAGGAGGTAAGGATGGATTGATCCTATTTAATCCATATACATGTGATAAAGTAGGTACTACATTCCACTGACGCTCTGTGATTTCCCTCATCAGATGAGTAGCAGGCAGAAAGTGGAGGCCTCGCTGAGGCAGCTGGAGCGAGAGCAAGCGCTGCTGCAGCACCAGAGCGCTGAAAACCTGCGCAAGGTGGATATGGAAGCGGACAGGAAACGCAGCCTAGAGAATGAATGTGAGCAACTGGGGAATATCAAATCTGAACATTGAGGCATGAAACTCCCCAAAAGGATTAATAAATGCATTTCTTATTCTTAAATGCAATGGTACTTTATCATATGCAGAAAATATTGCTGACAGAATCCATGTAGGTCTTAATTTGTTCTAATTTTCATATATTTCACTTGTAAAATAGGTCTCACATAGCAGACTCCTACAGTTGATCCTTAAACATTTTAATTAACCACAAGGATATGGGAGCTCCACATGCCAGTGTTCCTTTCACAGTATATATGGTTTTATGTGCTGGCTATTAGTGGGTGGTGTATTCAGTATCTTCTGAATGTGTTATATCACATACTGTATTAACTCTTTTATGTGTCGGTATCTTCAGTGAACCTTCTGAGGGACCAGCTAGAGGATCTTAGGAAGAAGAACCAGAATTCCCAGATCTTCAATGAGAAGAACATCGAGCTGCAGAGACAAGTGAGGGGGAGCCTTTAACTCCAGCTAACTGTTTTAAATTGCTTCACTGTAGGATACATATTAATGTAAATCAAATATTCTAATGTTAAAATCCGTGTTAAAGCAAGAAACTGTTTGCTTTATTCCTCAGCTTTTCCCTCATTTAAATTCCCTTTTAATTTTGCTGCTGCGCTCACCCAGTTTAGCCTGCAGGGAAACGTTTCATCCTTCCTGTTTCTGGTCTGTAGCTCGAGGAGGCCAACGCCATGCTGCTGGCTGAGCAGGAGGCGGCAGCGCGGCTGAAGAAGAGTCAGGCGGAGGCGCAGAAACAGGCTCAGTGCCTGGAGCTCAGCCTCAGGGAGATGCAGGAAAAGTGCAGCCAGCTCGAAAACAGCAAGCAGGAGCTGGAGAAGCAGCTGAGGGGGCTGCAGGCCGAGCTGGAGGAGGAGAGGAGGGGCCGCAGCATCGGGACCGAAACTATTACTGACCTGCAGGGTGAGGCTTGGCTTTTAAACTTCACCTAGACTTAACGTTTAAGCTAACTACTAAACATTACAAATATTTGTTGCTACATTGACTGCTTTGTAACAAAAGTAACATTGTCTAAGTTAAATAGTCCATTGGAACTAGGACGGCCCAAAGTGGGGCCCATGGTCCAAAGTTGGCACACAGGTTTTTAAAGAGGCCCTATTATGCGTTGGGTGGTTTGCCCTTTCCTGTAGTGAGTTATATCGGTTTTTGTGCATGCCTCAAAGGCTGAAATCCCCCCCCCCCCCCCAGTTTGAGTTTATATCACACACCCCCATGCCTTCATTGGACTACTTTGTTTAATTCCTTTACATTATGACATCACTATGTAACACATGCGCTTCTATTGGCTAACCCTCCAATACATTGTATGGGTAAAGCTTAGGGTCGGGGCATCCCTAGGCGGTTGACCAATCACAGCAGAGCAGGACAGCTAACCAATCAGAGCAAACTGGGCTCTGGTTTCAGACAGAGGGTGAAAAATTAAAAATAGGGGCCATTTATGAATGTTTTTAAAATGTGTCGGGTTGCCAAATGATCTTGATATTTTTCATAATCTGAACTTGGGGGGCAAAGGAAGTCAAAGGCATGAGGAAGACAATGGTGAGACAGTCGCACAGGGACAAATATATTACAGTTCACTTTGGATCTAGCAAACATAGCATCCATTTTTATTTTAACAACGCAATAGAGTACAATAGTTACGTGCTTTTTGGCCTGTGGCCGGCTATTAAGCTCCAGTTTTGGACCCCCCCCCCCCCTGACACCTACACAAGGTCTGCCCAGAGTCTTTATTTAGATGAGCAAATCAAAAACACTGTTGAAATGTGGTTACATTTGTCTTTAATAGTCATCCCCGAAGCATCCAGCCAACCATTATTTCCAAACTCTAATGCATTGATTAAAATGTTATGAGGTTGGCAATATTAGTCCGAAAGGTTAATTCACTGCGATAACTGCAGGTAATCAAACTGTGATCTTTATTCAGTAAACATCTCCACACTAGCAGGACAATTGGCGTTACACAACTTGGAGCTGGAGGCTTGGTATTAGAGGTGAATCATTTTTGGACCGGGCCTTGGGAAATATCAGATCATAGGAGGAAACATCTATTCAAAAGGTCGAGAGTGAAGCAAGAGGCTGTGAAAGCCAAACACGGAGCAGAGCCAGCACCTCTTGTGAGACGATGTTTGGAAAACGTACACGTGCACACGTACAGAGAGTCCAGTCGATGAGGTTAGAGGGGACACAGTCAAACAAAAGTGTTGCCTGTTTGCTGCCATGCCTCATGCTTTTTCCCTAGTAGCACTCTCCATGTGGGTGGAGTTAGTTGAAGGAACATAAACATTAAGTGTTTTTGTTTTTCACACTTTGGAGGCTGAACCCGTGCTGGAGTATTTCATATCTTACCTAGAATCATTTTTGTTTGAAACTGAGCAGTTCAGGTGAATTTTCTTGTAGTGTTTACTCTCACTGGAATACATTTATTCCTTCTTTAATTTCCTCATTTCAATCAACCTCAGGACGCATCTCTGGCCTTGAAGAAGAAGTAAAAAAGGTGAAGTCCTCTGTTTCTAAGGTCCAGACCGAAAAGAAGCAGCTACACGACAAGCTCAACGATCTTGAGAAGGTTGGTTGTTATTTCTTTTTTCTAATTTCCAATTCCAGAATAGAGACTTAAGGTTAGTCGAATAAATGTTCTCCTTGCAATCTTCATTTTTACGTTTCTAGATAGCATTGACATTGTTGTCCAACTTTTTTAAAGTGTACCATTGCCTGTTCCCATGCAAGTTATTACAGTACAAATAAATCCTATGTATCGATAGCCATTAAAAGACTGTATAATAACCCCTTTGAATCCATAGGAGAAGAGCAACCAAGAGATCGACCTGACGTTCAATCTGAAGTCGCTCCAGCAGAGTTTGGAACAGGAGGAGGCCGAACACAAAGCCACCAAATCCAAGCTCGCAGATAAAGACAACATCTACGAGTCCATCGAGGAGGCAAAGTGTGAGGCCTTAAAAGGTGAGCAAGTAGGAGGGGAAATAAGTGAAAGATGATGCATCAGCATGTGTTCAGGAGATCAAATTGTGTTTGACTTATCTTATGATAGGGGAAAAGTGGCTGTAAAAGAAACATCACTTATAAAAGATGAATGAGTGATTGATTACGTAGACATTGAGAAACTGCCTTTCCTAACAGAAACTAAAACATCCTGGCTTTCCAATACAATACACTGCCCTCTGATTGTCCTCCTGAACATTTATCTGGTGCTCCAAGCTGTTTTAAACAAAGACAAAAACTAATTGTTTGGTCAATACTGTGTTATTGAGTGCAGGGCGGGTTATCCCCTGATGGATTTCATGGTTGTTTTGTTTCAGAGATGGAGTGCACTCTGCAGGAGGAGAGGAGCCTGAAGCTGCAGGTGGAGGCGAGGCTGCTGCAACAAGAGAAGGCCCACTCCATGCTGGACTGCGACTATAAGCAGGCGCAGCAGAAACTCAACGAGATGCAGGCGCAGAAGGATAAACTTTCTCAAGAGGTTAGTCCCGGTGTTAATGAATGAATCACTTTATAGAAGGTGAAACATTTTGTTTTAATATATTTATTGAATTTTCACAGGTTGACACAGGAGCATGATACCAATATCTACGCCCTTTTTTTTCCCGAATTATCCCAAACACAGAACACATTCTCCACACATGCAATCAAATTATACAAAGTGTAAATAAATAAATAAATGACGTCAAAGAGAAAAAATATAAAGAAATAATAATAAGTAAAGAAATCCCAAAAGTAAATACATTATATAAAGAAAATTACAAAGACAGTACAACAGTTGAATGAATATATCAATGAGATAAAGTCTTGTTAGACATTGTAAACTATATGGAAATCTCCATCCATGTTAGTCCGTAGAGACCACATCGGAGGGCTTGGGCCCAGTGTTAATTTTGGCAGCTGTTTTTGATTTAGTCTTAGTCTTTAGACGAAAATGGTTATTAGTTTTAGTCACATTTGAGTCATTCCTATCCTTCGTAGTTTTAGTCTAGTTTTAGTTGACGAAAACTCAAAACGCGTTAGTCTAGTTTTAGTCGACGAAAACTCAAAACGTTTTAGTCAACTTTTAGTCGATGAAAAATTACATTTTAGTCAAAATGTGTCTCTATACTCTCTGAACACTCCGTCCCCGGCAGATCTCTGTGTCCGCTGCAGCGTGTCTGTTAGGCCCCGCCCCCCGCACACAGAGAGACACAGGGAGATCGCTCTTCTGGAGTGAAGAGAGCGGAAATAATGATATTGCAAGTTAGAAACGTAAGGTGCATTTTGACAGACAAGACGGACACTTGGGGGAAAATATGCTGCATTTTGAATGTCCGATAGTCCACCATTAACACCTTAGTCCCGTCTCGTCAACGAAAACTAAATATACATTTCGTCATAGTTTTCGTTATCAAGAATCTATTTTTAGCTCGTCATCGTCTCGTCTTAGTCATGTAAAAAAGGTCGTTGACGAACATTTTTCGTCATAGTTTTCGTTGACGAAATTAACACTGCTTGGGCCCCCTCATCCCCATTATAGTCCAGAAAAAAGTTCCATATGTGAAAAAAGTGAAAGGGTTTGTGTAAAACCATTTTTGAATACTTAATTTCATAATTCTTCTACAAAAACACGTTACTTTGTGGATAGTTGCAGCTTTCCCTAGCACATTTCTCCAAGTCCATTCAGATTATTGAGCTAATGTTATGACATTTTGTACTCTTTCGCAATGGGCATTTATCCTTATTTAGCAACTTTTTTTAGACTAAGAATTTGAATATTACATAACTAATATAAACATTACTTGCAGCATCTGTTCTCCAAATGTATCACATAACTGTCATTTAGTGCCAAAACTGAAAATGCTTGTGTGTGTTTGTGCAGGTGAAGAGTCTGAGTCTGCGTCTGGAGGAGGAGATCCACAAGCGCAGCATGACCCAGAGCGATCTGAAGATGCAGAACCAGCAGGTGTCGGTGCTCAGCTCCTCCGAAAAACAGCTCAAACAGGAGCTCAACCACCTGCTGGAAATGAAGCATATCATGGAGAAACAGATCCAGGAGCTACGCAGGTCAAACACGAATACTGAGCATAATGCACATTGAACACACACACACACACACACACACACACACACACACACACACACACACACACACACACACACACACACACACACACACACACACACACACACACACACACACACACACATACACACAGAGCAGCTCAATGTGTTGTTGATAAATTGCTGTGGAGAATCGTATTCATCGTATCTGGTTTGAAGCAAATGTTTTTGGCTCTGGTGGATGGTGATTGACAGACTGTTGGTCCTCTTCCAGGGAGAGGCAGGAGGCCGGCGGCCAGCTGAAGGAGCTGAAGGACCAACTGGAGAGTGAGCAGTATTTCACAGTAAGTCTCACCATCAATTTGTCTTTTGTGCACATTTCCTACAAAGATATACTGCCAGAACTGCAAAACAAGTCTCAATCAATCAACAATAGGGGACTTGAATAGAAAGATATGCGGCTTCATCCCAAATATTTCATGAGAAATACATTTCATCTCCAACTGTTTTCCCTCCGAAGACTCTTTACAAGACGCAGATTCGTGAGCTGAAGGACGAGTGTTCTGAGAGGAGTAAACTGTACAAAGAGGTGCAGCTACAACTGGGACAATATCAGGAGGAGAGGTAAGCAGTCACACTGTAACACCTGGTATTTCTATTATGGGCTACCAGCGTTTAGTTTGTGAATATCCAACGCCCTACACACATTTCTTCTAAGGGAGACGATAAAGGCTCATCTTATCTTGTCCAAATATCAACCAAAACTAAGATTAAACATACAAACTAAAATACGTATATAATCCAAGTTAAAACATGCACATGCAAAAACAAACAATATGTTAATGTAAAGCAAAGTATAAAGTATGTAACACAAACAAGGTGTTGTAAAAGGAATTAATGCATGATACAAATAAGAATAAATGATTTAGGTTTAAGAGGTGAATTTTGTTGAACTGTTTTTTAAATAATGTACCACACTTTCCAGATTAGTGCTATTTGCCCTCTGAATTCATCTCACAGCCAAAATGGAGGAGTTGACCTTTAGCAGAATGAGTGAATCAGATTAGCAGCCCCCGATGCCCTGCAGCCAAAGATAACTGTGGACAAGAAGTTAAAAATATGATCCAGTGTAACGCTCGCTTGCCAAATCGTGCTTTGACAAAAAGGTCATTCAAAGAATAATGTTTGTCCAAACTATAGGCAGCCTGCTTCTGACTGGCATAATAACAGCTTCATAATATGGCAATAACATTTCGTCCCACTCTTTCCTCCACAGGAGCTCCATGTCAGCACAGCTGGAGTCCAGTCTGACAAAGGCGGACTCGGAGCAGCTGGCTCGCTCCTTCGCTGAGGAGCAGTACTCGGATCTGGAGAAGGAGAAGATCATGAAGGAGCTGGAGATCAAAGATATGATGGCGAGAAACAAACTGGACCTCGGAGACAAGGAGGCCACAATCAGCTCGGTAAGATCAATACATGTTTTTGTTAGATCCAGAACGTTTTAAACCTTTCAAATACTTTTTTTTGTTTTATTATAAGATTCCAAGTAATAATCCTGTAATAGACGTTTCTAAAGTATTTAACAAACCTGTATTGTTGATATGTATATAAATGGTACATATCTGACATCCTTCGCATGTGTGCACTACAAACTGCTTTACTGGTGTACAGAAACTCCAAAGGGTGACAAGAATAAGATCAGAGTTTTACTAGCTGGGAGGCAGGCTCCCCGGGGGGGCTCCAAACTCCTTCAGAAGAAGTTCAGTGAGTAGAAATAGAAAAATATAACATAATTTATTGAATGAAGATCACATAGAATAGCTTATTATGTGTGATTTGGTTAAAGGAGACAGTTCAGAGTTACATAAGTGAGTTTTTCTAACTTTCCCAGACTCAAATTCGAATAATGCCTCAAGACAGACATTCTTTATGTATTTGATGTAGTCATAAAATATGACAAATGGCAATATTAGTCTATCTTGGCTGCATTATTGAGTGTCTGATGTGATCCAACAAACCAATAATGAGCTCACAGGCATCCAGGAATACAGCAACATGTCAGGACAACTAAGAGAGGGTGAGGGGGCCTCATTTTCAGATCTGGAGTTACCCACTGTTTAAATAAGCTGATTATCAATAAGTGAACTGTCTCTAGCTAGTGGCCCAGATGTCAAATCAACCCTGGACGGATGGATTAGAACATTGACAACCACAAGAGTTGACATGATACAGTAAAACAAAAAATGGTATTGTTTTTAAATGTGCTATATGTCAATTAATTTCTCTTGTTTGCCCCCCTGTCACCCCCTGCAGCTGGAAGAGTCCAATCGCACTCTGACGGTGGATGTTGCCAACCTGGCCAGCGAGAAAGAGGAGCTCAACAACCAGCTGAAAGACATGCAGCAACGTGAGTGTCATGTGAAGTTAATGAGAACCAAATATAGAGAACACATTTACAGGAATGACATTTCCCTCTGTCCTGGAAAACGTGATCAAAATCTGTCTTACCTATCCAGATGATTTATGGTGATAGGGTTGTTGAAATGTCAGGAGTCCTCTGTAGAACTGCAGTATATTGGTCTTCAAAGTCGCAGTACCATTTATTGATATCTTATCTAAAAGTGATGTTAAGTGAGTAAAGTATGTAAGCCCAGATTTAATATTCTTCTCTGCTGTCTATACAGAGCTCCAGAAAGCAATGGAGGAGGAGAAGCAGATGAACTCGCACAAACTGTCCTTTGAAAAGCTGCTGCAGAATGAAAGGACGCTCAAAATTCAGGTGTGTGTCTGGGCGCCTACACAGGTCTGGAAAGCCTGGGATATTTCCGATACATTTCTACTTTTACTGTCTGACTTTTTACAACTGTTATATCACATCAATTGTAGTTAATAATACTGTTCAGCTGCAGGGCTAGTGTTGAACTCTGGGCAAAATCACTGAAAAAAAAAAAATCTACCTCTCAGCCAGGATATCCCTGCAGGCTGCCCTGAGTATATACTGAATCCATATTCATCACATATGGATCCCTGAGAAGCTGCTGTGTTTTTTGCTCCCAGGCTATCAACAAGCTGACCGAGGTGATGAACAGGAGGGAGTCGGGGCGAGGAGGCCAGCGCACGATCGACACTGAGGTGCACAGGAAGGAGAAACTGAACAGGAAGCTGCAGCAGGAGCTGAGGACGGAGAAGGAGAAGCTCAACAGCACCGTCATCAAGTACCAGAGAGAGATGACGGATATGCAGGCGGTCAGTATGCAGAAGCTACACTCCAGCACACCGACAAATCGCATGAATATATACTAAGGCTGCACAATTAACCAACATTGTATTGTTGGGCTGCCGACGAATAGACTTAACAAAACATATGTTTGGTACAGATTCTCTTAAAAAATGAAACCATGTCGATTTTTATATGTTTTTCAATGATAATGAGATTAATGTGGCAATTAAAAAAGAAAGATTCAGTGTAGAAATGGCAATGAAATTATTCTGACTTGAGCTCCTCCAACAATGCAACATATATAAAAAAAAAAATAGTGCAAAAAATCTATATACATGTAAATAGAATATGATAAGGAATTAAATAATGTACATTAAGACAAAAAGGATATATCCTACTCGCAATATCAGTCAATAAAATCACAATTACTTATTTTTTCCAAATTGTCCAGCCCTAATATATATACTTTAATGTGTACTATAACAGCAAACAATAGGAAATACAATTAACTCCAATTTAAACAATGGTTTGTGTTTGTTTCTCAGCTGATCGCAGAAGAGAACCAGGTGCGTCTGGAGCTTCAGATGACGTTGGACAGCAAAGACAGCGACATCGAGCAGCTCCGGTGTCAGATCACTTCCCTCAGCATTCACTCTCTGGACACCACCAGCATCAGCAGTGGCAACGACCTGGACATGGTTGACGGATACCCAGGTAGACAAAGGACACTTCAGTCAAATTCTCAAAGCCTGCATGCACTTCCTTCCTTCCTCTTCCTGCAGTCTCTCTTCCTGAGTTCTCACTGTTTCCTTTGTTTTCACTTTGAGTCTCTTCCAGGCCCAATTGTTTTCTGACCTTTTCCTCTTTATGCTTTTTCCTTGTTCCCCGTCCTCACTTCACCTCAAATTCTCCCTTCCTGGTCGGGCACAGTGCGCATTTCTCACTCACAAACCTCAGAATCAATGTCCTTCACCTACCAGCGCACACACAAATCTGTCTGCATCGACACCCGGCCAAACCTTCGCTCTGCTCAAAATCTCTTTGACTCTGACTCTGACTCTGAGGATGAAGAAGAATATGGCAGGAGGGCGGAGCAGGGCCCCCGTCCGCTGGCCCTCACCTACGAACAGCCCCCTGAGGCTGAACCTGAAGGTGACGCTGCATGGCAGTTCAAACCTGGGATGGGGATGCAATAACACTTTTAAAATCGACCTAATATCATTATTTATACATTCAAATGTCCGTGTTTTCAAATTGGACGTTAATAAAGATTTAAATTGAGAAAGAAATACTGCACCCTCAACCCTGGTTCAACCTTGCAAATGTTCTGCTAATCCCTTTACTCTTTTGACTTGTCACTGTCTCTGCTGTGCTTTAATCCTTTTGAATGCTCACTGCCCACGTAAATACTCAGTGTGATGCTGGTCCGCTTTGGTCTAATGTATTCCTCTGAAAAAAAGGGAAGTTGGTGAAGTGTGTTGAGTTTTTCCTAGAAAAGTCAAAAAAACACCTGCCATGTTGTGTGCTGGAGAATTTCGTTTTTTTAATTAGAGATTTGATATTCCTTGTAGCTTTCTTCTACTTGCCCTTACGTTTTAGCGAGGAATCATTCCTTCTTTAAGTGATGAGGAAGGAAATGCCACCATTTCAAAATGTCAAGGTGTTTTTTTTTTTCAAGTGGTTCACATGATTAAAGGCTGTTCTCTTTGTGTTAACATCTTCCTGTTTTGTTCTCCTCGAACTAGACTCCAGGTTGCAGGGCTGGATTTCCCTTCCTACCAAGAACACAAAGCGTTTTGGCTGGGACAAAAAAGTAACGTATCCTCCACCACTATATCTCATACCTACAGATTTGTTTTCCTAGTTATCACCATTTCCATTAGAGAAATGTCCCTGTCTAACCTTTTCACCCTTGTTTCCTTTTCCTTCAAAGTATGTAGTTGTGAGCAGTAAGAAGATCCTGTTCTACAACAGCGAGCTGGACCGAGAGCAGGCTAATCCTTTCATGACCCTGGACATCGAGTGAGTCATATAAAGCATGGTTCGAACATGTAATACTAGAATACTTGATGCTGCTACACATTTATGTATTCCTATTGATTACACGTATTATCCTGGGTCCATATCAAGTGAATCTCTCTTCCTCCTATAGAAAACTTTTTCACGTCCGACCTGTCACTCATACGGATGTGTACCGTGCGGATGCCAAAGAAATTCCAATGATATTCCAGGTGAAAAGCTCCGACATACCCGTCTCTTTCTTTTCCCTCTGTTCAGACTCAATATAAATCCGTTTTTCTCAATTCAACTTTCTCCTTTCCTTTCTTTCCCCAGATCCTGTATGCCAATGAAGGCGAGATTAAACGTGATCAGGAGGTGGCAGTGGATCCGGGGACGTTCGTGGATCGCCCCACCTTCATCCCTCACAAGGGCCATGAGTTCATCCTCACTCTCTACCACTTCCCGTCCAGCTGTGAGGTCTGCACCCGGCCCCTTTGGAATGTTTTTAAACCCCCGCCGGCCCTCGAGTGCCGTCGCTGCCACACCAAGTGCCACAAAGATCACCTGGACAAGAAGGAGGAAGTTATTGTGCCTTGCAAGGGTCAGTATGCTCAATCATATCGAAGCGTTTCTCCAACATTAAAGGGGACCTATCATGCAAAATGGACAGTGATGTTTTTTATACATAAATGTGTCCCCGGTGCGTCGGGGAACTCACGCAGCGTCAGAAAATAAAACCCTCTCTCTTTTCCTTCGTACCCAAATCTTTTAAAAACGGGTGTACAACGAGCGGATACAGATGTTCATCCGAGGTGACGTCGGCGGACCCACAGAAAGTTGCTATCAGAAACAATGCCTGACATGTTTTGGACGTCTTTGTTTACATTAGCAAGCCTCGCTAACACTCAGAGCTAACCTGTAATGTGTGTAGAGCACATGTGTTTAAAAAGCAGGAAATAAAAAAAGAACTCACCTTGTGATAAACCCGCAAGAGAAAAGGCATTTGAGCTCCATACTGTTTCAGAAATAATCCTTAATTTATCTCCGGTAGAATTCTGATCAGGCATTAGCTCCGCCTCCTCTTCTTCTTTTTTTTCAAGCTAAGGACCCAAGATCCGCGTTTCTCTAACAGGGCTTCAAAAGAGGGGTTTGAGCAGTAAGAGCCATGGCTACAATGGGTGATCTGTTTGGTATTTTGAAAAAAAAACTTCACAGAGATGTTTTGTATAGGGATGGCCCTACAATATATTTTTCAAATATAGCATGATAGGTCCACTTTAAGTGAACATCACAACCATTGTGCTTGTTTCCCGGAGATCATCCAACAAATATGTTTTTTTTTCCCGCAGTGAACTATGACATCTCCACTGCCAAAGAGCTGCTTCTCCTGACCGGCTCTCAGGAGGAGCAGCAGCGCTGGGTCGCCCACCTCCTCAAACGCATCCCGAGGAAACACCCGACCATGAGTCCTCCCACCGCAACACAAAACAACCACCCTGACCCACCGCCACGCCTGTCTCCTCGAAACTCCCCGAGACCCTCACCCAAGGTCTCGCCTCGTCTGTCGGCCCATCGCGGAGCCATCAAGATCCAGCCCGGCAGACAGCAGCCGTCTTCAGGGAAGCCCAGGTGAGGACAAGGAACATTTGACTGCGTACAGATATACTTATATTAAAACTCATTTTGTTTTCAGTGTTAACAGGACTTGAATGACTGTTTTCCCACGATATGGTCATGTTAAACTCAATATGGAGGAAATGTAGCACTTGTTATTTTCAGGTTTAATAATTCCACAATTTTTTGAAATTCCTTGTGCATTATTATAGCAGGTATGTTGGCAACAAGGGGAAAGCTATATAAAGAAAAAAGCCACCTACACAGTGAGATGTTCCCCAAAAACAGTTTTTATTAAGAGTCGCTTTGTCGTTTCATTCCTGTGAAGACAAACTGGTGAAATACCGTCGCTGTAAAATTTTTTTTAATAGTAAAACTCCAGGAATTATTTTATTATTATTTGCTATGTTTTGATTGTTAAATGTCAGATACCAAAACATTAAATGTCATTATAAAGTTACCATTTACACTGCATTTACTTTTGGACAACTAATCTGCTAATCGCCTAATTTCCTTTTAATGTCACAAGATGCCTTTTATGTATGGTGTCCTTTTGCATTGAGAAACATTTCTTGTGTACAAATATCAGGGTGAAAATCTTTATACTTTTGCTTATTTTAAAAAACATAATTGTATTTTTCTGTAAAAACGGAATCAACAATTTTAACAAAAACCCTAATCTTGTTTTCTCTTCTGATGATTCTAAACCCTGTGCACTTTAAAGGGGCCTAAATCTGTGGCTCACCAATTTGTTGCTTTAAGATCCCTGAACCATTTATATAACGATGTAGCAGCTCAAACATGGCCTCTCACAGCGTCAGTAACAACCTAATAGTAGTAGGAAACCATTTTAAGTGCTGCTAACTGCCACCATCTTGTAAAAGTTTGCTTTCTCCTCCACAACCTAACTGGCTCTCATCCCTCAGCGCTGGCCCCATGCTCCGTATCATCCTCCACTGACCTCTGACCCCACCTTTCTAACGTCTCTCATGCTGGGAGACAGTAAGTAACAGAGCTTGTCACGCCTGTCCGTCTCCATAACGATGTGCTACCGTGTCCATTAACACTCACCCCAGTATAACAAGTATTACCCAATCAGTCGGTTAACTCCTCGCAGCTCTACACTGCCCCCTGCTGAACCGGGCATGTATTACCCTGGCAGTTCATGAAGCTCGATAGTCTTTTGACCCTTCGGTAAACCTCATACTTACTTTTCAGATTGCTTGAGTTCGGCCTCAGAGACTGGAATTGGCCATTGGATGATGATGATGATGATGATGATATGTTCTTCTGAATGAAGTGAAAGAGGGGGGTCAGAGGGTAACTGGACCTCTGCATGTGTTTGCCGTGTGCAGACAGCCTTACTGGAGACAGAGACTTGCTTTTTTTGTGATTTCTAAATTGACAGCTGAGTGGAAACATGAACTCTATGAATGTCATCGTGGCTACAACGAAAGTAACAATTATTTCTGCAGTAAGCAGACATTTTTGAGAATAATGATTTGAGAATTGGTCTGCATGTTTGAAGGAAGTCAAATGTTAAAGAAATAGTTGGTAATTTGGGGGAATACACTTCACTTTCCTGCAAAAAGGTAAGTGATGGTACCAGTCAAATATCTGTACATTCAATATGAAGCTGCTGACAGTTAGCTTAACTTAGCATGAAGACTGTAAACAGCTAGTCTGGCCCGTCCACAGGTTACACATGTTGCCTTCCAGCACTCTATCTCACTCAAGCAAAAAGTTATTTAGGAATAATATAAGCAAGGCTAGTTGTTTCCAGTCTTTTTACTAAGCTATATGTCTGCTGGTTGTATCTTTACTTTACTACTGTGAGTGGTATCAATCTTCTCACTAAACTGTGAGCAAAAAGCGATACGCATATATATTGCAAAATGCTTTAATATTTCACTTCTTTCAAACATGCAGGCTTAAAATCCATCTGCTCTTTTTGCATTTTACTCACGCATTGTGTGGCTACTGGAAAGCTTCCTGGTTTAATATGTGTGGATTTTGTGTGGGCGTGCCTTTTGAAGTCCAGCCATTCTGTTGGTAGCATCACCAGGTGTTCACATCCTTTTCTTTCTCTCCCTTTTCTCTCTCTTCACAGTTAACCCTGGCTCATCAAAGATGTGTATTTTCATCTTTATGGATAAACACCCGCAGCCTGGACTCAGTGCCTTCATGTGTTATTTCATCAGGGCAGTAGACTGAAAAGAACCCTGCTAATCATGGACAGAAACATTCACAGAGACTGGCTGTCGTCATGAGAACTGAGGCTGCCTTTGACATTTTAACAAGATGAAAATGAGCAGTCATATTAGAGTGAGACTACATCCAAAGAAAAAGTTTTATAAAACGGATTAAAAGTGCTTTATTTATAACCATCATGAAAAAACATGGGCGTTTTATTCTGTCAGATGCAGTGGATGACATGGACTTATGTTTGTTAGGCATGTGTGTGAACATTTGTATATAGGATTAAGAGGTCTGCGTATTGTAACACAGAAAGCGTAGCTCATAGAATATGATTATTTGTATGGATGTCAGTCAGCAGCACATTATACAGTATGCTTGCCTTATAAATGAATAAGGTTTTTCATTACACAAAGTAGACTTGTATAACATACGACAGAATAATGTGAATTGAATAGAAACCATGTGTTCTTTTCTCGCCATTCATGAAAATGACATTTAAATAAAGTTCTGTAACCCTAATAATGAGTAATTCATTTTTAATGTATTTTTTGAAATCCAATGTAGAGGTTTGAGAGATTTGTCTTGATATAACAAAGCATGACTATGACCCTAAAGATGTAATCAGTGTACTCATGTCTTGTTTGAAACCTTTCAAGGATTAAATACAAAAACTCCTCCCTGCACTATAATCACATCAAAAGCAGCGGGAGTAAATGAAATGGATACTGAATGAGTTAAAAAACCTTTTCCCCTGCTTCTCTGTATAGTAAGGTAGTGTCAGTGAATTCAGTTTCAGTTTTTTTTCATTGTTCAAATAATAGTTTGACATATTGGGGAATACATTTATTCGCTTCATACCACTCAGCCGGTTAGCTTAGCAAAAAGACTTGATATGTGAAACTTGTGAACAACAAGCCCCTTTAAAGCTCCCTAAACATATCATGATTGTTTAAAGGGGCCCTAATATGCTAATTTCCAGGTTCGTATTTGTAATTTGTGCCTTTATTGTGACATGCTTTAATGTTCAAAATGTGCTTTACTTTTCTCATACGGTGCTGCAGCACCTCTTTCCCCCCGCTGTCTGAAACCACAGTCCATTCAACTTTGATTTGTTAGCTCTTTTATGATTGGTCAACCGAGGTTTCACCCCTTAGCCAATCCCGTATAATATGTTGGATCGCTAGCCAAAATAAGAGTGAGCGTTATTTAGTGATGTCACTATGTCACAGAAGTAAACAAAGGAGTCAAGTGGAGGCGTTTCAGGCAGGGGGGGAGAGAAACTCCCTCTGGAGTGAACTTTGGGATTGTAGACTTTGCAGACCAGCGTGCACAAAAACCTATAAAAACACACTACAGGAAATGGAAAGCCCAAAAAAGCATAATTCCTTTAACTCAATGCGTTCTACCTAAATTATTTGTGAGGTATCAGTGAGATCTTGGTCATCTAAAGATATACTCATTAAAAACTAATCTGTATTTTAGACTGTACAATACTGAATGTTCAGGTCATAAAATGAAGAATACCAAAAAAGACAATGACATTATAAACACAGAATGTTATAGAAACACTGCGGTGATCCTTGGCAGCGTTAGATCGGGCTACTGTGTATTTTAGGAGAGTATTTGAACTCTACCAGAATAGGTCTGTCTATCTCGCAAGTGCACGTGGAGTGAGTGGGCTCGGCTGAAATAAATCTTTCAGAACAGCCTAAAGCCAACTGGCACTCATCATACATAATGTAATGGTTCGTCATGTTGCCCATCTGCTGAAATCATATTTCATACTGCAAGTCTGATCCATTTTGTCTATCAGCCGTGTGACTCTATGCTCTGCTTCAATACCCTGAAACCAGCTGTACTCACAGCGGCGACCTCATGTGGCACGCAGCCTTCACTCATCACTTTCTATATAGATTTTTATTTGCATTTCGGAAAATAAAATGTATTTCTTTCAGGAGTGTCAAAACAGTTTTGAAGTATTCATTTGAGGTCAATGTCATGCTGCTACTCTTTATCTGTAGGGAAATATTGTATTTTTTACTCTACTGCAGTATTTTTACTTATTTACTCTTAACCTATGATTTTATATACAACACATGAAGATAATACAAAATGATTAATTATAAATTAATGAAACAATGAGCTAATTAAAACAGGATTTACTTCAATAGTATAATTATATTCTATAAAGGGGCTATTTTTCTGCCTTGTGTTTTCTGCATTATTAAAATGATAATTACTGTATCTCAATACTACTAACATTTTGAGCAAATTAAATCGATCTAATTTTTACATGGATGATTTTTACCTATGCCCTATTTCCTCCTTCCCATATCTAAAAAATCCAAAGTGCAAAATAATGTAAACATGTATTTCACTCCGTGGCAAACTATTAGAATCATAAACTTCATAAACTCACATTAAAGCACACACTTAAACATCATACTTGACAATTATCAGAAATGTAAAATGTTATTCAATAAACCAACAGAAACTAAGTGTCCAGGTTTTGTACTTTCCCTACAGGTTAGAGTCTCACAATCTGTTTTGCAACTGCCTGTCCTTGACAAATGACTGTTTTGAGCGCGTCCTTGTTTACTTAATAAGTAATGATTACATCGGGGGATTCTGCTCCCCAAATGACTCAATCATTCGCAAGTGACTGTTGCTGAATCTGATATAAGGAGCGGTTGGAAAACCACAGTAAGTTTTATTTTGTTACTTAGGGAATCGAAATCTTGTAAATGGACAAAACTTCTATTATTATTAACAAAAGTCTTATTTTGTTACTCGTGTACATACATTTTACTCTAATGTAGGCTACATACGTTTTATGTTGTTGTTTATGTGCATTAACATCATACACTGGACATAATTTGTATGTTTTGCAGTGCTGAAATACCTTGAGATATTTGATCCATTTATGTTATTTTTCTGGATCATTAACTCTGTGTCCTCTTCTCCTAGAAATGAAGTCCTGGTGTGCCCTCGCTTTCCTCTGCTTTGCATATTTCTTCCATGGCGCTCTCTCCTGTCCGCCACTTTGCAAATGCTACCACAGAAGAGCTGAGGTGGTCTGTAATGCAGTTCCCCTGACAGAGTACCCCTCAGAGGGATTACCGAAGAACACCACCATTCTGACCATCCAGTTTACAAACATCACCTCGATCTCCGAGCTGCACCTAAACGCCACGCCTCAGCTGCGAGGGCTGCATCTGTACAGTAACCACCTGCAGAGCCTCACCCCTCATCTCCTCAGAGGCGTTCCTCTCCTCAACACGTTGGATCTTACAGGCAACAGACTGAGCGACCTGCCTGCAGGCGTCTTTAACCCCGCCCCGCTCAAGAACTTGGTGCTGAAGAACAATCGTATTGAGATGGCGGAGGCTGAGTGGCTCCCTGATAACAGCAGCATCACCTGGTTGGACTTATCTGGGAACATTCTAACGAAGGTCCCGACTGCTCTGCTTCAGAAGCTGCCCCACCTGGAGACACTGGACATCGCCAACAACCGTCTGGAGAAGATTTTTGTAGATTCTCTGGTGCCACTGACCAAACTAGAGAGGCTGAACCTGCAAAACAACAAGCTCGAAACCCTGGATCCATCCGTACTCCATAGCACCCGTAACCTCACCTATCTGTTCCTCTCTCGAAACAAACTCAACAAACTCCCCCAAAACGTATTTCAAGAGCTCACTCAGCTCAGACACCTGAGCCTGGATGACAACCAGCTGAGCCACATCCCTGCAGGTTTGCTGGAGCCCCTGAGCTCTCTGGACGAGGAGGGGCTGGACCTGACCAACAACCCCTGGCACTGTGACGGGAAGGTGGAGTACCTCTGGAGGTGGCTTCAGAAGAACAAGAAGAAGGTCTTCCTGCCAGAGACCATCACATGTTCCCGCCCACAGCCTCTGGCGGGGCGCTCAGTAATGTCGCTGACATTAAGTGAACTAAATCTGTGGTCTTAACTTTTTCCATCCTCATACTGGTTAAAATCCATTAAATGATATACCCAGTTCAGCTGTCTTATTTTACAATCACTGAAACATGTTCTTTTGTCAATATCCCTAAATGTATTATTGAATATGGTGCGAGTAAAGAAAGCTTCTAAGAATTTCTGTTGATCTGTTAATTGCGCACAAAATGGGTTAAGCCAAATATGACGCAACAGCCACAAGACATTTCGCTTAGCTTAGCATTAATGCTGGAAACAGAGGGAAACTTGGCTATAACGAATTCCCTTACAAACACCATGAGACGAATCATCATCATTTTGTATGAGGTTAGCAAACCAGATATGTGTGAATACTTTGCATACAATTGAGTCAATATCACCATACGGTGCATTTGAGACTTCCCCATTTCCCCCCCAAAAAAACGAGATCATATTCATTTTATTAAGTATACGTTATGCTGTTAGAAATGGATGTTCGTCAAGCTCCCACACTTTTTATAAATTAACTGCAAGTACATGCAAACAGCAAAATGTATCCACCCTGTCATGGACAAAATTCAAAGATTTAATACATTGTTATTACATAGTGATTATAAAATGTACATTTTCAGAAAGCTAGTCCCTTTCTCAACAATATGTTTCAGTGAATGGAAAAAGTATTTGGATAATAATGAAATTATGGCCAACTATTTGTACCATGTCCACACTGCCATGGAAGGCTTGCTGACAGGGTGGACAATGGTACAAATAGTTTGCCTTAATTTAATTTGTATTCAAATACTTTTTCCATTAACTGAAATATATTATGTATGGAAGGCTTGCTGACAGGGTGGACAATGACAGGGTGGACCTTTTTGGCTAATATTAGCATTTAATGAGCACATGGTGGACCTTCAGTTAGCAACATGATTCAGTTAGCAAGGTGACTGTATTGTTTAACAAATAGTTTTCGAAGTTCTGAAATGTTTTTATATTAATTGACATTTCACTATGACAGAGTGGACATGTTAAGCTTGACAACATCCAACTACTGTACTCACATAATATGATTACAATTTTGAAATACTAGTTCAAAAACGTACTTTGCAACTAGCCAATGTCTCAGCCTCCATTGAGGAAAGACAACATGGTGGGTAGTGACGTCACTGAAAACATCAGAGAGTTTTTTATGGGGCAGTTACCCCTTAATGACAGGGTGGACAGCAAATCTCGGGGACACATGCAAAATGTTCAATATTATTATGAAAATAGAATATACATGATCAAAATGACTTGTTTTATTAAATAACTCGTTGTGGACAATAAAACCATATAATTATGTTTTAAATGTAGTATGATTTAACCACTCATTACACACACTAGTTAGCAGAGCAGTGTGTGGGACATGCCAAAATCACGTACATCCAATGAAAAAATAAGGTATAAAATGAAGGAAGCACATTTCAAGAGACTTATCATTGAACTGATATGTGTTTAAATGTTTGGCCTTTTATAATAAGACCTCAGAGTTTTCATTGTTCTGCTGCATTTTCCTGATAACTGAGTGATTCTGATGGGGACACCAAACTTACTTTATAGTGATATTGTCACTGTTGGCTCGCACTGACAAGAAACGAGAAGTGTAAGGCTGTTAAAGCAATAGTGTTTTAAATGGGAAGGAGGCAGGTTTGTTAGTATGTGACCATAAAACTATAAATAAATGCTTGTGCGAGGGTTTTGATACATTTTTGCTGTGTGCTGCCCCTAATTTACTTTATTTTGTCAAGGATTAACTCCCACTTCTTGATATTTCTCCACTGTTGAAACGTGAGGAAAAAAACGAATTTTCTTCCAAAAGTTCAAGAAAACATAGGGCGAGTAATGGTTATCCAAACGATCATTTTGTGGTTCAAGTATACCTTAAATAAATAAGCTTACGAGGTGCTGGTATGCTTATTTCTGACAGAGCTGTTTCCGCTTGTTTCCAGTATTTAAGACAAGCTAATTCGCTAATGTCTGAAGCCTCACAATGAATTGAATTGATCTTCCCTATAACTCTCAGTTAGTTGTGTATGCTCTTTAAAAGTGAAATGTAAACACCAACATTGTGTGATTATTAAAAAAGGATTGAAGGGTCAAATCAAAAATACCTCATTCATTCCGTTATTTTTGCCCACATCAAAGACACTCAATAATATAAACTGTACTGCTGCATAAGAATCAGGCAGGAGTGGGAAAAGAAAATATTGATTTGTGTGTGTGGTAACATCTTTACTTTTGGAAATAACAGAAAAAAGTCACCACTCACTGGTTGATGAGCTGGTTTGTTTGCTTGGTTTTGTTTGCCTCTTGCAACATTTTGTTCTGACTCATTGCTGGGAACAAATTCACTCAGCTATAAAAACCCAGTCTGTGATCAACAATCGAAGGAATTCTCCCGTGCCCTTAAAGTAAGATTATGCATTTATGATTTGTTTTTAAAATGCAGTGATATTACTTGTGACCCTTTGTAGTAGGATAATGATGTTTGCGTGATCCTGTGTGAATCTGCTTCTCACACTGAATGTTTACTCTGTGTTTTAAAGATGAACCTGTGGATGTTCCTTACCTTCTCTGCACTGGCTGGATGCGCCCACTCCTGCCCCGATCTCTGCTCCTGTTCCTTTCCACCTTCAGGTGCAGAGGTGCTATGCAGCCAGAGCTCCCTTAGGAATTTCCCTGTAGACGGTTTACCCTCCAACGCCACTCGAATATCGATCCAATCAACCAAACTCAGCAGTATCACAGCCAGCCATTTGAGCGCTGTGCCCCTTTTAAACAACCTCCAGCTGTATCACAACAACCTGACAAGCCTTCTTTCCGATCTACTGAAGAACGTTCCTCACTTGAACGAGTTGGATCTGACAGGAAATCAGCTGGTTCATCTTCCTCCAAATGTCTTCAGCCACGCTTCACTTCGGAGTCTTGTGCTGAAGAATAACCTGATTGAGGTTGCTGACGCTGAGTGGGTTCTTGGCAATAGTAGCCTGACCTGGCTGGACTTGTCTGGAAATCTTTTAACAAGTGTACCCGTCGCTCTGCTTCAGAAACTGGCCAATCTGAAGAATCTAGACCTGAGTGACAACAATCTGCAAGACCTACAACCCGGCGTCCTGAAGAACCTGCACCGCCTGGAGACACTGAACCTCGCTGGTAACAAATTAAGATCCTTGAAACCTACAACGTTCTCCCACAACGCCAAACTATCACAACTGTTCTTACAGGAGAATCGTCTCCAAGAGCTGCCGGAGACTCTTCTCCACGGTCTTCAGCATCTTCAGCTTCTAATGCTCAATCAGAATCAGCTGCAGTGTTTACCCCCGGGGCTGCTGGACATAAACTCGTCTTTCCAGGTCATTCTAAGCGGAAACCCCTGGGTGTGCGATGAGAAGATGGAGTATCTGTGGAAGTGGCTCACTGTCTATCCTCAGAATGTCGTCTTTTTGGAAGAGGTGGCATGTGCAGGACCTGAAGCTCTTAAAGACCGGAAAGTGGTCTCTTTAAATCGCAATGAGCTAGGACTGACTCAAAAATAAGTGATGAAAAAGAGTCCAAATTAATTTCTGTTTACCCTTTTACATTTGAATGAAAACTTATTTCAAATGATTTTTTTTTTTTCTGTTTGTATTTCAGAAATAAAACTTTGCAAATCATTATTATTCAGCATTATTTTTTTATATTTATTATACTTGATCTCTCCATTGGTGGGATATTGTCAGCCCACAGGGTGGCGTGAGACTCTCAACAACAAAAAATAAATAAAAAAGCTGAATTTACTATTTAAAGGTGACCCATCATGCAAAATGCACTTTTAAACATCTTTTATACATGAATATGTGTCCCCGGTGTTCCAGGGAACTCACCAAGTGTCAGAAAACACAACCCTCTCTATTTTCCTCCATACCCAAATCTCTTAAAAAGGGGCTGCAACAGATCTGATACAGACTGATCCAGATTTGAACACTTCTATGACGTCACAGAAGTGGCGCTACGGCTATTGGGCCAACTCCACCAATCAGGAGGAGACAGCCACGGACATTGCCGTTCGAAAGCGCTGGAGACGCTGTAGTACATATGCTAGGCCTGTAGATGGTGCTGTTCTCACAGAGTCAGCCCATGAAAAGACAGTGTTCAATTGAGCGAAATGAGGAATGGCTAAAATGCATGATCTGTTTGGTATTTTGAAAATAAAAAAACTTCACATACATGTTTTGTATAGGTATGGTCCTACACTATATTATTCAAATATAGCATGATAGGTCCACTTTAAGAAACAATTTACCTAAACGATCCCAGCCAAAAAAATCTATCAAGTCAAATGATGATCGTTAATATATTCTGGTTATATTGATTTGTGATGCACATCTTCTCAATGATGGGTACTATAATTTAAAGTATGGACAAACTAGGTTGTTAATCATACTTTCTTAATGGAAAGCATGGTCCAAAAAAAGCTGTGACCAAGACATGAAATGGACATTTAAGAATCGCAACAAATCAAAGCGTTCTTCCCTCCTTCCTTGTGGTTTCTTAGTTTCTTCCATTGAGTTCTTAATCCAACGAATGTGTCTCACTTGGAGTTGGTTGCATCACAGATTGCTGCATTGTTTCAGTCGTGCCCTTTTGTTTTTAATGATGTTGTTCAGCACGTGGGAGTGTGTGGGCAGTGCAATCGTTGATTCTTCTAGCTTACCTCTGCTGGGTGTGTTTAAATCTAAGTTTCTCTTTCTTTAAGTCTTTCTCTCATTCTGTGTTTGAATATCCACACACATGTCCCCAAGCCTTGATCACAGTGAGTGCAACCTAAATGTAATTTATTACTGTAATAAAAGAGAACACATTGCCCTGTCTCGAGGCAGTTACTTGTGAAAATGAAACCGTATTTATAAAAGCTCCCAAAAGAGTGAAGGGTAAAGTCATAGAGGTGTGATGTATGTCTTTCATTTCACCTCTGAATTGTATCCTGGAGGTTAAAGGGTTAGGAAGTGTGAGTAAGATCATTCCTTCTGGTTGGAAACATCTGCTTTGGGGAAAGTGAACCAATAACTATTGCTGTTCTTTGGGGAGAGACATTTAATCTCCATCTTAGTTATCCCCCAGGCTGTGATGTTTTTCAAGTGTGTAATGGCACACAGGTTGTTCCTTGGATAAATGAGAATGGTTAGTTTGGAATAATGGAGCCGCTCTGGCTCAGTACTGTCAGCTAATGATGACTGACTGACACTGAAATCTAAAAGGTCAGGCTAACACTTGGAAATGACTGTGGCCTTTCTGACTTGGTGTTATAATAATTGAGACATTATCCTCTTTGAGTGCTGCTCATTAGCACATATCATATCAGTGCAATAATGATTTGACAAATACGTTTGAAATACACACAATTTTATTATATTCATCTTCTTCCCTTATCTCTCTATGGACATCTACAACAAATTATTTCCATTTTGACTTATGCTCCATTACATTTCATATGGATATTATTGATTTTACATGGACACTTTTATTTAACAGCTTTAAATAGAAAGTCACTCTGCGGTGGGCTGCTGAGTCAGACTCTTGATATAAAAGTGAATATGAAATAGCAGCCCGCAACCTATGAGCCCTTTTGATAGGAATTGTATTAGACATAAACGTGTTCCTGGTCTTTTTTTTGCATGCAACCTTTCCTGTCTCGAGGAAAAGAGTTTTTGACTCACTGCCAGCTCACAGGGAGCGAGCAAATCCTCAATATCCGCTCCTCAGGAGGATACCCACGGTCCACTCAGACAGCACGGTCTTCGGTGTAAATGTCCCGGGTTGTCAGGTGTTGATATTGATCGTGGTAGGAGACTGAAGTCGTTTGTCTATCAAAATGTCTTGTTTCCCGCGCCTTCCTTGGAGCAGGATGCAGCTCTCAAAGTTAACCCAGGTGTTTCACACAGGTGCAGGGGCGCCCTAAGAGCGTGAAAAGTTAGGACGATTCTAAGGGCCCGTGACTGACAGGGGCTCAAACTATTTTAGAACATTAAGAAAAAAATGTTTAAGTAACCAATGTGATGTCTTGTCATGGGGCCCAAAACCCCTGGCGGCACCCCTGCACAGGTGGCACTAATGATGGCTAATGAGTCAGCCAACACCCCCCAAAATCTCCAGAACAACACATTTGCAGTTAAGTATTTTCCATGTTAAGAAATTATAATATTTAATATATTTTGATAACAAACAGGAATATAATAGTTGTTGATCAAAATAATGTTAAATAAAAATAATAATTTCAATTTGAATAACTATTATACAAATATAATATTCATAATCATAAAGTAATAATTCGTATTTATAATCATATTTTTTGTTATCATTTATTTAAAATAGTAGCACTCACAAAAGGGCCATTGTGCAGTATACTACCTTTGGTCAAATCCACTTTTGCTAAGCTAAGCTAACCGAATGCTGATTTTAGCTTCATAAAGTAGCATTTTTTTCATACATAAATTGTTAGATTGGTATCATATTGTCATCTAACTCTCCACTAGTAAAGCAAATTGGTGAATTTACCTGAATGTCAAACCTTCCTTTTACAAGATACATAGTTTTGCTCCTTTGGCTTGAGGATATGAATGTTTCTTTAGCTATTAGAAATGAGTCAGCCATCCAACATAACTCATCCGTTTTATGAAAAAGTGTCCCTACAGAGCAGTCGAGGTAACTTCAGTGGGCTGAGGTAAAATTAATCACAGAGAAATAAATTCCCAAGGCAAAGTTTCCCCTCTAACGAGACACGCGTTCATTAACTTGTTCACTTCAGCGGTGCATCTCTGTTCTTACACCTTGAAACTTTGAAGCTCACCTTCTGATGCTGTGTGTGTTTATACTCGGGCTGATCTAAGAAAGAGGTTGCAGTCTCATTAAAAGCTTACCTGGAGGTGGGTGAGAGGAGAGGAGTCACACTGTCGCTGCCTTCAGAAGCATGAGGCCATTATGCAAGTATAACACTCCCACTGCCCTTTATACACCTCCACACGTTTTTTTACTTAGCATTGACAGCATTTTGTTTATGCCTACAAACTAACATCCCTCATCTAGCTTGTTTAATCAATGTTGCCATTAAGCGGCTGAAGGTGGCGAGTGTGGCAAAATAGCAAGATCTTCATTTATCACAATCCTAGATGCATTGTATTCATCCTGATATGCTCATAAATAAACACTGCACTCGACTACAAAAACACAGGGAAATAAATGTGCTGTTACCTTGGTGCATTATCTCATTATTTGGGAAGAGAGGTGAGGTGATTGGTTGTTGTAAATGGCTGCACGCTCTCCAGGGGAATGGGCCATTAGAAAGCTCTTTCTAGATGGACGTTGCGTTTAACACCCTGCTACAAATCCAGCCGGCTTTATAAAGCTGGAACAAATGTGTTGATGGAGGCCCTCTCAATATCCCCACACAGCAACCACATGGAGAACACATTAACCCTAAAAGAGATGTAGCAGCTGCTTATCCATCAATATCGGAGCTGGGAGAAAGTGTGAAGTACAAACCAAAAATACCCACATGACAAAAACACAACATTAATGGAGACACAAACAGCAGTGATGACGCATGTTAGGAGAGATGAAACAGCAATTATAACATTCATATTTTCCCACTTCGTGTTTATCTGCATCCAGCCGTGCTGTTTATTATTTTTATTTTACCTACTCAATCTTAAGCAATTAAAGTAAAAGGAAATTGTTTTTGAATCAGACATAATTTAAAAGTTCCATTCAGAGAATTAATCAGCGCTGTGTTTTTCCAAAATAAAAGCTGGGGGCGGTTTTCTAAAGAAAATAGTCATGTTTATTCAAAAGCTGAACTTAATTATAATGTTTTTTAATTTAACTAGTACATTTAACTTGAAAACTTTGCATTTTTTACTAGACTATTTTGTCATTGTAGTTGCAGATACAGGTGAATAATACAATATTTAATCTAAAATGTAAAAGATGCCATTATTAAAGATAACCTTGGAAGGAATTCACAGGCTACACAGCTGCATCATTTAAGTAAACAGTATTTGTGTTCATTAAACCAAGTCTTTTGTTGGTAGCACTTTGACTGCAGTTTATATCTAAATTAAGTCAGTGAACTGATTTATAGCAATATCTATCTGTATGCTCGCCTACAGCATGACAAATTACAATGACATTGCATGCTGTCGGCAATACGATTTTTTTTTCGCTTGTACGCGGAAGAGTGTGTCAGTTCTTGACGATCCCCTTACAGATATGGAGGACCCCTTCTGTTTTTTGTCATTAGCCCACCCTCAGGAAACACAACAGCTTTGATCTAATTGTATGCTCATAGCCTCCTCAAAAGAAAATCACTGACATCTCTTACTCCTCCCCCAACTTCAACCATTCTCATCTGACTGAAAACCTCCACTCTCTCTAATTACTACGTAAATATTCATCCGCAGCGATGCACTGTGTACGATCCCTGCAGCTTTGATTCGAGGCTGCTGTGAGAGGTAAAATCTTTCGAGCTACTTCCGTCGGCACTATTCCTTTTGTGTCCTACTCTGTAATTTGTCTCCCTGGGGACAGCAGATTGAGCCCCACACTGCAATCCATTGTAATCTCCCACGGTGACCCACGCATGGGACAATAGGGGGCGAGGGAGTTTAATTACCTCTGGGCCCAAAAGACAAGGACATGATATTCCTTCACTCTTTGATGTCTAAATCTCCTCGATGACTCCCCATATAGCCTACCTTGCTATAAATCTTCTCACTGACATTTTTTCCCACTGAGCTCATGGATTATCTTCAGGCTCCCTTTGTCCTATGCTCTTTCTGCAGTGCCAATATCAGACCTTTCACCTGTTGTTGGGGGGGTTGGCGTGGAGCCTCGTAGAGCCTGCAGCTATCAAAACGTGTTCACAGCATGTAAAAACAAGGTCATGACTGTGAGTGAGAGGATGGGTCAATGATGAAGATCGAGAGGAGGTCAGGTCAACAGTGTGTGAGGGCAGGCTAGCATAAAGGTTTTTATTGAATAACTTATTGATTTGAGCATTTGAGAAGCTTCTACAAACGTTTCTGTTTCAGTAATCAATTTTTCAGGCTTGGCTTTACATTGATTAAGGAGCTGGGAGCCAATTAGCCAAGCTTAACACAAAGACTGGAAGCAGTGGGAAACAGCTAGCCTTGCTTATTGTGTTCAAACATATATTGAGCCTTCAACCAGCTCTAAGTCTCATTTAGTTACATATTGTACCCCATTTGTTTAAGCCACACACAAACAGAAATGTAAAAAGTATTGTTTTAAGGTGAGTTAAATGCTGTAATTACATTAATAAATATTATTTCTGGGCAAACAGTTTAACGGGCCCTATTAAGCTTTGCTTGTGCTTTTGCCTTTTTGAACATTAAAGCATGGAAACATGGCACAGTAGAAGCAAACAATGTCATTATGAAACCTGAAAATGAGATTAATAGGACCCCTTTAAGTATTGTTGCTATGCTAAATGTTACAGTAGAGCGAAGGAAGCAGGACCCAAATGCAGATTAAACTGATTATACCTTTATTTAAAGGATAACGAATAGAACTTGGACAGACAGAACACTCCCCGGTGAACACAGTCAACAACAAAAGACGAACCAACAATGAACACAGGAAGAGACAAGACTAAATACAGGCAGGGGTAATCACAAGACGAGAAACAGCCAGGCAGGGGAGGAGAAACACAAGGGCGACAGGTGAACACAATCAGACAATTAGACACACCAGGGAAACTAACGACAGGGAGGGAAAACACAGGAAGAAGGACCAGACAATATACAAGGAGGAAAACACCCATAACCAGATATACAAAACTAAAAACGTGACATATCATAAGAATCCTGACACTAAGTCCCTCACAGTTAGGAGTAAAAGTATGATTCTTGGTATTTAACTAACTTTAAAAAACATGCATTTGACACTTTTCTCTTAATATTTCTGTAAATAGTTAAATGGAATACCTCGTATTGAAATTAGAAGCTCAGTTTTAAAAAAGTATGTTTCTTGTACCTATATTAAAGTAGACATAAACACATCTGTTATGTTGCTGTTTTGAAAGCCAAAGCCTTGATATAGATCTCATCTCTCCAAGGGAAATTTCCCTTTCATTGCAGCGATCCATCTTTGAGCCTTGATCTTACATTTTGCATTAGAGAGATGTTTCATTTTTCCTCTGAAATGTCACAAGGAGTGTCACTTTAGCCCGAGGCAGGTACCCAAGGCTTAAATTACAATAATACAAGGCTGTCACAATTTCACATGTGTGAGTAATGTTGTGACAGAGACAAGTCATAGCTATAACTCTAATTACACCCTCCTAAAAAATATAGTTTTTAGGACCCCACATCCCTTAATTAATTGCAATCATTGTCGCAAGCAACTGCGGGACAAGGATGTTCCACTCTATAAAACATCCTTGTCTGGGGATGAGATAATCAGCAGGGGTAGGTGTATCAAGAGCTGGTCAGATCAATCACTACGGCAACAGTCCCTCGAGGCCAATTTCCTTAAATAGATGTCCATACATTTATCAGCAGAAGAGACACAGGGCCACTAAAACATGGCTGATGCAGTGAAATGCAGTGAAATTTAAGTGAGGACTAACAGCGAAGGACATAAACTCAGTGACCGAGTGGGAAAGGAATAACAACTTGGAGCAGACAGTAAGCAGACCCAGTTTTGGCTCTTTATTATGCAGGTCGTTGTACACAGGAGAGCCAGAGTTTATTTCTTTTATGTGTTGTTGTTTATAGCCTTCTAATAATTAGATTAAAATGCAACGGGTGGATTGATTTTGAATAACTTAGGCAGCTTTAACAGGCTTTGAACAAGTTATTTGAAGCAGTCTTTGGACCTCAAAGCCCAAGTTCATGTGGGGACTGGCAGAAATGTGAAATGTGTTATTTCAGACAGTTCAAAGCAGTCAGTCAACACAACAGTAATCAAGAAGCAACACAAAACACACCGCAACTAAATAATAATTCAAACATCACAACATAATTCATTACAGGGTAACAACATGAATAAATACATCAGGATTTCTCACTTTTAATTTACATATTCATAAGTGAGTGTTTACACGGGGGGACTCGACAGTCGAGTGTAAAGAAGGGATTTCACATTATTTTCAGCCCTCTGTGAAGTTGGTTTAAACAAAGCCTGAGGGAAACAGTGCTGCATCACTCGTGTGACCTTCACTGCTGAATATCAATGATATTTTGAATTTAACCTTTCGAGGAATATTTGATCAGAAGATCATTTAAACGCTTTAGCTTTCAAATCAAAGCTGGAATGATGTGGTGAAAATCATAGCTTAGCGTAAAGACTGTCAGCAGGAGGAAACGGCTAGCTGTACTGTTATTTTGTGTGTTGAATAGCTTGTATAGCTGCTTGTGGGCATCTATGTTGGACATTATTTAGATGAAGTGTTTCTTTTGTATCGATTCAATGTGAGACAACAGACCCACGCTGCAGGCTAGACAGTAATTCATTCCTGTTTTGTAGGCTTTTGAAACAATAACAAAGAAAACCAATGGAATATAATGAGAGAATGTAATGGGTTCGACCAATATAACAAGTTCATTTACAGTTTGATTGCTTTCCGTGGTTTACTGTTCAATCTATAATTATAATCAGGTATTTTCCACGAGGCAGGATCTGATGTTGGATAACTTTCCCTGAGTTTTTATTCACAGAAACGTGGCTTCTTCTTGGGGCCGCAGTGGGCTGGTAGAGGGCAGGGATGTTATGGAGATATTAAGTAGGAGCCACCACACATTTCTTTAGTGAGTAAAGGCCACATCACCTCCTTGAGGCTCAGCATTTAACTGTGATGGCCTGGAGCCGCCGGGTTTGTATTTCACATAAAAGGCACAGCAGTACTCGCCTCGGGTAACAACCTGAAAAAAGAAGAAGATAGAACTTGCCAGCCGAATCTCAAGAGCTCCCGCAGAGACTGGGCAGCGTTTAACTTTTCTTCCATATTCTTTATGCGAACGATTTTCTGCACACTGAATATTATGTCTACTGAGTCTACACTATCTATCACACATTTGCACACACTATATTATCATCCAAAGGTAATACAAGACGAATGTTATCCATGAGGATACTCACGGCTGGTTTAAAAATAAATAGGGGATTCACTCACAGTATCAGTACACCCTCAGCTATCACTCAGTATTCTCCTGCCGCTGTCTTTGAGCAGAACTTTATAGTGTTTGCAAAAACCCTCATTCAATTCTCTGCAGGAGCTTTGATTCAGATCACATCTTTATTTGTCAGTCTTACGAAAAAGAAACCGGCTCACCAGTGAAATCTCTTTTATAGATAGATCTCTCTACTCATATTCCACTTCCTCTTACATTTTCCAGGGTTATGTACCAGCAAACAGCAGATGGCTGCACTCACTGGTCAGTCTCTGGGTGCAGAGCCCCAGTCATAGATTTGAAATGAGTCCTATTTGTATTGGCACAACTGAGTTGGCTTTAATGTTTAACACTTTACATTGACATCTTGAAAGAGTATGGCATAGTCAGCTGCAAGACTATTTAGTAATGCATCTGAAACAATATACTGTCAGGGCATAAGCTACTCAAAATGTTATTCTTTTCTGCAGGGGCCATGAAAGTGCAGACGTGATGATTTTGCAAGAGTCGATCAGGACTGCTGGGAGAAGTGATAAGGTTAGTAGAAAGAGAAGATGTGGAAATATGTTTTTCTGCAGATTTTTAGAAGGTTTTTTTGCTTTTATAGAATACGGTCAAACAGCTAATTTGCACACAAAAGTCACTTTAAGATTTCTGCATACATGGACATAGAGATACAAATTAACTCATGAAAACATTGTTATAAAAAAAGTCCCTTTAATTATAACTTGGCAGTCATGTCTTTCATCAACTCAACGTGGCTTTTAAGCTGTCAATCGGTTTAGATACTTCTTTAGTTTCAGAAATTCATTATTTCAGGGGAATAATTGAGTAGTTTTACGTGTCAGAACAAAGAGACGGATACAGAGACAAATGGAAAGGCCATTGACGCCATTATCATGACTTCTTATTTGCCGTTTTGACCTTGGACTCTTGCTTTCTGTCATTTCTTTACCTTTCAAATGCCACGTAGAATGGAGGGACAGAGATAATATGAATAGAAGGAAATATTCAATTGTATGTAATTATTGTCATGCAATTTTATCCCGCTCTCTGCCTGAATTGAAGTGCTTCAGGCTGCACCTACGCAGCAATTTATACATAAACTGTTGAAAGAATGAAACTCATTTGCTCCTAAAGCATGTTTTTTCTCTTGCTTTCCAATATAACATAAGGAATATTACCTTTTCCTTCTCCTGCAGCTGAAAATATCTTTCAAACAGAGATAGTGCACGGAGGGGATGGGCTGTTAAGCCATATCATTATGCAAACATATTCTTATTCAAATGAATGTGTTTGACCAACTACTGCAGGATATAAATCCATAAAAGATATCCCATTTCTACCATTTGAGGGGAGAAATAATCTGCTTTTAGTGTGGCCTTGAGAGCAATCTCTTCTGGATGTGTTTTGAATGCCAACGTTCTTCTTTTCTATTTGTTGGTCTTATTTTCTTTCCTCATATTGGAAATCTTAGTCTTTGAACATTTCAATTTATTAGATTTGTCAGTCTAAAACGCAATCACAATACTTAATCTTTTGACTGAAACTCTCAGATATAGTGGAAATTGAAATTAGAAGTGTGAAAGGACAATTTTCTTCTTCTATTACATTTACTTTTTAACAGTTGTAAAACAATCATTAAAAAGCAATAAAGACCCTAACACCGAAGGACTCTTTAGGAACGTGCTTGCAAAACCAATTTAACTCAAGTTTGTAATGAACCTCCATTTGTATGTACCATTTGTTTCCTACAGGGATTCCCCTATTTTTAGATGTGTGGAGAAGAAGATCCCCGCCCTAAAGGTCAACAGAGAGGGGAGCAGGGAGAGGCAAAAAAGGTCTCTGTGTGTCCGTGCTGTCATTAAAATGGTTGGGCTAACAATAACTCAAGACAGTACGTCACCAGAAAACAATCGGCACGAGTCATCTGGATGGGACACGTGAGTTTCAGGAAACATTTTGATCGCCTTAAACACTTTACAGTAGATGGCACCTAAGTATTTCTAACGTGATAATGCTTGTTAGTGTATTGTATAAAGTGTTTGAGGGTTAAGGCAGAATGTCATATCCTGTTTATTCACAGCATCCTCCGAGCCGGATACATAATTTAACACTAGATATAATGACATTTTAAAGTGTGATATGGAAACAAACATAGCACGCTATAGACTTTGCCTTGTTAATTATTCTTCCTACATAAAAGCAAGGTGTACAGTACACCTAAAATAGAGAAGTAATATAATTGCCAGAACTTTCCTCGAACACACACGAACACAGAAAGGCATCTTTTTAGACTTTTCTGTGTTGCCTA